>NW_028270142.1:54502113-54808646 GCF_037043375.1 Chiloscyllium plagiosum
TAATGGGAAGGGAAATTGCGGTCTCGAAAGAAGGAGGCCATCTGGTGTGTTCTGTGGTGGAACTGGTCCTCCTGGGAGTCGATACAGTGGAGGTGGAGTCGTCTACCATTTAACTTTTACTGGACTTCTAAAACCACTTATTCGCCCTCTCACTTTGTAACATATGTGTGTGTGTGTGTGTGTGTGTGTGTGTGTGTGTGTGTGTGTGTGTGTGTGTGTGTGTGTGTGTGTGTGTGTGTGGAGTATTTTAACTTGTTCGGGTCTTAAATGCAATACACATTATGCTTTTCTCCCAATTACATAGGGTGAACCTATGCATTTTACAGTCACTATTTAAACATAAAATATTCACTGAATGGTTGACTGTATTCATTAAAACAGCAACTATTATGGTCAGTCGTTCTGACAGTAAGGTTTCAAGGTTTTAATCTATGCACTCTGCAATAGAACTTGTCTGAAAACTGGCACTCTGGTAAGCTGCTTTCTCACCCATTCTATTCCAGAGAGCCCACGCTCCTGCACTTTAGTGCTTAGTGAATCTCCCAGTGCAGAACCGTAGCCTCTCGTGATTTCTGATGTTGCTGCTTTACAGGCCAAATGATGCTGTGTTTTTATTCATGCTACTCTTGCTCAGTTTTTGTCCCCAGTTGCTCTTTGTTTGGTTTACTGGAAGCTGTATTTCTTTGTGCATAGTGTAATGTGTGAAGGTGCTAATTCCCTGGGAAAGGTCGGAATGTAAAATGGTTGAAAAGTTTGCAACATGCATTTTCCAGTCTCACCACTCACAACACCACTGATGTATTCTTACAATCTGTTCAATCTATTATATTCTCCTCCCATGAGAGAGGAGGTAAATGGATGCTCTCACCTTATTATCTTCAATTGATGGAGAAGCTGAGGACTGCAGATGCTCGAGAATCCGATAGTCAAAAAGCATAGTGCTGGAAAAGCACATCAGGTCAGACAGCATCTGATGAACAGGAGAGTCAACTTTTCGGGCTTAAGCCCTCCTTCAGGAATGTGGGGGAGGCAGGGGACTGAGAGATAAATAGGAAGGTGGGGGCTCAGGCTGGGGAGAAGGTAGCTGGGAAGGCAATAGGTAAATGCAGATGTTCGGTGATTGTAATAGGTTGGTGGGGAGGGTGGAGCACATGGGTGGGAAGGATGATGAACAGGTAGGCCAGGTCAAGATGGCAGTGCCAAGTTGGGGGGTTGGATCTGGGATGAGGTGGGGGGAAGGGAGATTTGGAAGCTGGTGAAGTTGATGTTAATGCCATGTAGTTGAAGGGTCTCAAAGCAGAAGATGAGGCGTTCTTCCTCCAAATGTCAGGTGGCTTGGATTTGGTGGTGGAGCAGGCCCAGTACTTGCATGCCCTTGGGGGAGTAGGAGGGGGAGTTGAAGTGGTCAGCCACAGGGCGGTGGAGTGTTTTGGTGCATCTGTCCCAGAGATGTTCCCTGAAATGCTCTGCGAGTTGGCATCCTGTCTTCCTGATGTGGAAGAGACCACATCGAGAGCAACGAATCAAGTAGATGAGATGGGTGGATCTGCAAATCCAAAGCCTTCAGAAACCGTTCTCCCTCCGGATCCACCTCTCCATTGTTGCAGCCATGCATTGGCAACTACTCTCCCTGCAACCAGCCCTGCCCCAGCTCAGGGCAACACCCTCCCAGACCTGCAAAGGAACCGGCGATTCTCCATCCACAGCCTCCAACCTCCTTGTTGCGCAATCCTGCACCACCCAATTCTATCTCTGACCCAAAATGTACAAACCTGACTGCCCCAATTGACCTATTGTCTCCGCCTGCTTCTGTGCAGTGAACTTCTCTCTTCATATCTTGATTCTGTCCTGGCCCCCTTGGTCGAGGAACTCTCTGCCTACATTTGGGACACTACCCACGTGGTCTACCTCCTCCATGACTTTCATTTCCCTGGCTCCCAACACCTCATCTTCACCATGGACATCCATTCCTTGTGCGTGTCCATCCATCACGGCCATGGCCTCCAAGCTCTCTCTTTTTTTCCTCTTCTGCCAACCCAACCAGTACCCCTCCACCGACACACTCGTTTGATTCATGGAACTTGTCATCACCCTCAACAACTTCTCCTTCGAATCCTCCCACTTCCTTCAGACCACATGGGCTCCAGCTATGCCTGCCTCTTCGGAAGGACACGTGAAATAGTCCATCTTCCTCGGTTACACTGGCACCATGCCCCATCTTTTCCTCTGCAACGTGGATGACTGTATCAGCGCCACCTTGTGCTCCTGCGAGGAGGTTGAACAATTCATCAACTTCACCAATGCCTTCTATCTTGACCTGAAGTTCACCTGGACCATCTCCGATATCTCACCCCCCTTTCTGGATCACTCCGACGACCAACTCAACACAGACATCTATTTCAAACCCACCGACTCCCACAGCTACTTGGACCACATCTCCTCCAGCACCACCTCCTCCAACACCACCCCCTCCTGTAAAAGTGTGATCCCTTACTCCCAATTCCTCCACCTCCACCGTATCTGCTCCCAGGAGGAGCAATTCCATTCCAGGACATCACAGCCTCCTATTTCAAGGATGACAATTTCCCCCTCCCATGTGATCAACAATACCCTCCAGTGCATTTCCTCCACTTGCCGCACCTCTACCCTTGAACCCCACCCCTCCAACTGCAGCAAGGATAAAACCCCCTGGTCCTCACCTTCCACCCGACTAATCTCCGGATACAGTGCATTATCATCTGCCATTTCTGCCGTCTAGAATCAGATTCCACCATCAGAGATATATTTTCCTCCCTACCTCTATCAACATTCTGCAGAAGCCATTCCCTCCACAACTCCCTTGTTAGGTCCACGGCTCCCACACCTGACACCTTCCCTTGCCATTGCAAGAAGTGTAAAACCTGCACCCACACCTCCCCCCTCACCTCCGTCCAAGGCCCCAAAGGATCTTTTCACATCCAGCAGCGATTTTCCTGCACATCCACCCACCTCATCTGCTGTATCCATTGCTCTCGATGTGATCTCCTCCACATCGGGGAGACAGGACACCAACTCGCAGAGCATTTCAGCAAACATCTCTGGGACACACGCACCAAACAACCCCACCGCCCTGAGGCCAACCACTTCAACTCCCCCTTCCACACCACCAAGGACGTGCAAGTCCTGGATGTCCTCCACTGCCAAATCCAAGCCATCCGACAACTGGAGGAAGAACCTTGGGACCCTTCAACCACATGGCATTAAATTGACTTCACTAGTTTTCAAATCTCCCTTTCCCCCCCCATCTCATCCCTGATCCAACTCGGCATTGCCCTCTTGAACTGTCCTACCTGTCCATCTTCCTTCCCAATTATCTGCTCCACCTTCCCCGTTGGCCTATCACAATCACCACCCACCTATCGCCTTCTCAGCCACCTCTCCCCCACACCCTCCCCGCCCCATTCCCACCCTCCTATTTATCTCTCAGCCCTCTTCCCGCCAATATTCCTGATGAAGGGCATATGCCCAAAATGTCAATTCTCCTGCTCCTCGGATGCTGCCTGACCTGCTGTTCTTTTCCAGTGTCACACTTTGCGACTGTCTTCAATTGATTCATATTAACAATTGCCAGTTTGTGTTAGTATTGAAGTGTTAGTGGGATTTTTTTAAGGATGAAACAGTCAAGTCTAAGTTGTGGTTTCAGCACATAAAGAGTAGTACAGGTGTAAGGACCTGAAGTCAGCAATAATGAGAAAATTAATAGGTGGAGAATGTGGCTTTAGGAGCCAAGGAGACTGGAATGAAGCATGTCTTAGTGATTGCAGGGGAGTGTCAGTAATCAGGACAGGGCAATATTATGGGTGCTATATCAAAAGGTATTGTGAGGTTAAGTAGAGATCAATAAATCTGTTAAGAAATATTACCTTAGCAATCCTCATGTCTTTAAACTACTTCTGGCCTTGCAGCCAGACCTGTAGTATGAGCCTCCTGTCAATGACCTGTTCGGCTGTCTTTGCCCACTGCTGGTTATTTCAAGTTATGTACTTTGGAGCTAATTCTAAAAAAATTGGTGTAGTTGGCTGAAAATTCACTTAAAGCTTTGAATTCCAGCCAGTCAAAAACAATAACATTGACAAAGTTGCATCATTGACATGACCAGACCAAAATTGTAGGTGGAATATGTCAAACTGGGAGGGAGCTGTGCCAAAATCTCCATGGTGAAAGGAACCTAGGGTCAGACAGTGCCCAAGTTTCATCAGTATAAACATTTCATCCATTCGTCTAAAACAGACAACCAACGAATCTTGACTGATTGTTCATTGCCAGTATAAAACTATAAATAATTCAAGATAAATTAGGGGGATTAAAAGGCTGAATTTTCCTGGTCCAAAGAGTTGGGTTTGGAAACATGATGAGGAGCTAAGTCAAAGAATATCTCTGATGCCATCAAGCTTTCAAGGAATCATCTTGGAGAAGGGCATTAACTGGTACCAGTTATGTGCCTGGCAGTAACAAGTAGTTAATTAGGGATCAATTAAATTCCTACTTGAGGGTAAATTGTCACTGCCACCAGGAACCTTCCCACTTTTGGGTGGTCAGCACACTGAGGCCTGATGAAGGGCTCCAGCCCGAAACATCGATTCTCCTGCTCCTCAGATGCTGCTGAGGAGATGCACAGCTGTGTTTTTCCAGCAACACACTCTCGACACTGAGGCCAAAGCCCATCCAAAACCAGGCGTTTGCCTCCAAGCAACAAATCATGAGGTCAATGAGAATTTTGTTAAGCTTCCCCACCTCTGTAACATGGGTATCAAAAGACCACAGCCATGTCAACAGGCTATCCTGAGAAAAGGATTCCCCCTCGACAATGAAGGAGCAGTTAGGGCCACACAGCTTTAGTAATTTTTCAGAACACACTGGCATCTTGGAGTGCCCTCCCATTTGATTACCTATATTGGTAACTCCCACCTCTCCTACTGGGGCTGCTGACTGGACATCATGGTGGACCTCTGATCCAGCCTCTTTGGTTTTCTGGTCTCTCAATGTCCTTAGTTGAATGGGGCTAATTTAAAAGGCACCTTTTAAATTGGCCATCTCCGAAAAACATCACAACTGATATCCCAACCAAATTAGAAATGAGGCCAGCATTGGGATCGGGAACCAAGCAGAAAAACTTAGCCCATTGAGAATCAATTAGTTTTTTCACCATGAAGGGTTTCAAAGCCAATATCAATACCAACCTTTTTTTCATAACCATTTAAGTATGAATTTGAGCAAGATTATAATTTTATAACCCATTCACTGTATACCTGACATGGAATGTATATTGAAAATATCAAGAATTTTGAAATTGTATTCAGACACACAGCACATCATACTGGATGGAGAAAGCGTGAATTCTATTGCACTTTTTATAATATTTAATTTGAAATGTTTTGCCCTCAGGCTGCATGCCAGACATGGAATTTATTTTGTAAATCTCAAGGGTAATGCAATTATAATGATACACTTCAGAGTGCTGTATGGAGAACAGTTGAATGTTGTCTCATTTTCTTTTCTATACGATTTCAAAGGTTTTGTGCTGTACCTCTACAAATTTCATAAATAAAGTATATTTTTGGAAGAAAAAAATTACTTTATTTAGCTTGAGCTTTGAGGTCAATTTCACATCCTCAATTATTTGTTTTAAATTACGTTACATTTTAAACAGTAATCACAGAAATAGCATCTTGCGTTTGTACAGCAGTTTTAATATAACAAGACCAAAGTGCTTAAAACATTGTCACATTGTTTATGTTGCTTTAATGTTTGAAGTATCTTGGTTGAAAGGTAAAGCCATTGCAGTCTTTATTTGATCATTTTATTGTGGGTAAAAAAAAATGACCTATGATATGCCCTAGATTATATTCTGTTCTTCATGCTGTTATCATGAGACTATACTGTATTTAATGTCAATCATTTTCTTGGGAATGACTGAGCTGGAAAAGGTCCAGGTTTCCATGACCAACATACATTAATTTGAGATGATAAGCACTATTTTGTTTTTTATTCATTCATTCACAGGACGAGGGTGTCATTGGCTTGGCCAACATTTATTTCCCATCTCTAATTGCTCAGAGGACAATTAAGAGTGAACCACATTGCTGTGGTCTGGAGTCACATGTAGGCAAAACCAGGTAAGAATGACATTTTCCTTCCCTAAAGGACATTAGTGAACTGGCTGGATTTTTCCGACAATCAACAATGAATTCATACTCATCATGAGACTCTTCATTCCATTTTTCAAAAATTGAATCCAAACCCATTACATGGGTCTCTGGACTAATAGTCCAGCAACAATGTCACTAGGCCATTGCCTCCCCCCAGAGGAGGTTATATTGAAAGTTTCAGTTTTATTTTGCTTCCTGTTTTTCCTCCCCTGTTAAAAAATGGAAAAATGTGCACGAAGTACTGACCCCACCAGGACACCCAGAAAACTCCATGATAAAATGATTCAAAAATTTGAATCTAATCATAAGGAAAGTGATTCTACTTTTGGAGCAGAAGTTTGTTTAGGCTAAGTAAAGCCACAACTCAGTGATAATTTAAATTCCATTGCATTGATACAGTTTGGTTAATTTATATCTTTTACATATAAATTACCACCTACAAATCATAGGTCTGTCTTGTGAAGTCATTATAACTCAGAGACTGTCTGTATTCTAACATAGAAACATATGAGCATGATTAGGTCACTCAGCTGTTCAGGCCAGCTCTACCATTCAATATGATTGTGGCTGATTATCCAAATCAGTAACCTTTTCCTCCTTTCTCCCCACACCCTTTGATCCCTTTACCCCTAAGAACTACATCCAACTCCCTCTTGAAAACATTCAGTGTTTTGGCAGCAATCGCGTTCTGTAGCAGAGAATTCCATTGGCCCACCATTCTCTGAATGAAAGAATTTCTCCTCATCTCAGTCCTAAATGGACCACTTGGATTCTTAAACTGTGACTCTTGGTTTTCGACTGCCCAGCAATCAGGGACATCCTTCCAATGTTTACCATTTCTAATTCTGTGAGCATTTTATATTTTTTATGAGATTTTCCCCACCCCCAACTATTTCTTTAAATTCCAGTGAATATAGATTAAAGATTAGGTTCCCTACAGTGTGGATACAGGCCCTTCGGCCCAACAAGTCCACACCGACCCTCCGTAGAGTAACCCACCCAGACCCATTTCCCTCTGACTAATGCACCTAACACTATGGCACCTCTTTCCACCTATCACATTTCCGACGCCCCTCCCCCAAGTCCCTCCTCCCTACCTTTTATCTTAGCCTGCTGGACAAACTTTCCTCATTCCTGAAGAAGGGCTTATGCCCGAAACGTCGATTCTCCTGTTCCCTGGATGCTGCCTGACCTGCTGCGCTTTTCCAGCAACACATTTCCAGCTCTGATCTCCAGCATCTGCAGACCTCACTTTCTCCACCTAACACTATGGGGCAATTTGGCATGGCTAATTCACCTGGCCTGCCCATCTTTGGATTGTGGGAGGAAACCGGAGCACCCAGAGGAAACCCACGCGGACACAGAATGTGCAAACTCCACACAGACAGTCGTCCGAGGCTTGAATTGAACCTGGGACCCTGATGCTGTGAGGCAGCAGTGCTAACCACTGAGCCACTGTGCCGTGCCCTGAAAATGAAAGAAGGTATGAATATAGTCCTAACTGATCCAGTCTCTCTTCATATGTCTATCTTGCCATCCCAGAAATCAGTCTGGTAGACCTTCATTGCATTAATTCAATAGCCAAAACATCCTTCCTCAGATAAGGAGTCAAAAACTGCACACAGTATTCCAGGTGTGGTCCCACCAAGGCCCTGCATAATTGCAGCAAGATGTCCCTGCTCCTGTACTTAAATCCTCTCACTATGAAGGCCAATATAACATTTACTTCTTTCACCGGCTGCTGCACTTGTATGCTTACTCTGTGATTGGCATACAAGGATACCCAGGTCTTATCGTGACTCTCCCTTTTCCAATCTGTCATAATTAAGCTAATAATGTGTTCCTGTTTTTGCCTACAAAGTGGATACTCTCACATTATACACATTATACTTTATCTGCAATACATTTACCCAGTCACTCAAGTTGTCCAAATTATTCTGAACCCCCTCTGTCTGGAACCTTTTCTCAATCATCTGATGTCTTCCTGTTTGCCTCTGTTCTAGTTCTCAACTTTTTGCTTTTTTGCCCCTTTCTCTCTTGTTTTACTTTTCCAGCTTTCTTTCATAGTTGTCTTCCTTGGAGAGGAGCAGGCTGAAGGCAGATATCCTACAACTTTTCAAAATAAATAGAGAGAAACATTTTCCCCTTGTGAAAGGATTGACAACCAGAGGGGGCAGTTATAAAGTTTGTTATAAAAAAGCAACTGTCAAATGAAAAAAATGTTTTCACAGAGCCAGTGGTTCAAGTCTGGAATGCACTGCCTGGAAGTGTGGTGGAGAGAGATTTTATTGAGAGATTATTTAAATGTAAACAGTGTGTAGGGCAATGGGGAAAAATCAGGAATTTGACCCTAAGTCAAGATACTCAGAGAAGCTGTACAGACACTCATACATATTTATAGCGCAGAAGGAGACCATTTGGTCCATCATGTCCACACCAAGCAACATCGATCTGACTGCACTGATCCTGTTTCCCAGCTATTGGCTTGCAGCCCTGGAGGCTATGGTACACAACTGAATATCAAAATGCTGCTTAAATATTGTGAGAGTTTCTGACTAGACCATTCTTTCAGGTAATGAGCCCTGGACTCTTCATCACCTTCTGGAAAAAGTGTATTCTCAATTCTCTCTCATTTAACTTAAATCAATACTCTCTGGTTGTTGACCCCCTCCACCAATTGTAAATGTGCCTTCCTGTCCATCCTAATTTTGCCTCTCATAATCTTATGCACCTATGCCAGGTCCCCTCTCAAACTTTGCAGTTCTAGGGAAAGCAATTCCAGCCTATCCAATCTTCCCTAATAGCTCAAACACTCCAGCCCAAGCAATATCCTAGTATATCTCCTCTGCCCCTTCTCTAATGCAATCTCATCCTTCCTCTAATCTGGTGATCAGAACTGAATGCAGTATGCAGTGTGGCCTAATCAGCATTTTATGTAGTTCTAGTTATACCCTCTCTGCTCTTGTATTCTATGTCTCAGCTAATGAAGGCAACTACCCCATGTGCCTTTGATGGGCCAAATGATCTCCTTATGCAATGTAACAATACCTCTCTGTCTCTTAGGTGGGAACATTAATGGGTACATGGGAGTTAATGCTCAAAACGTTTGGATGTCCAAAGATGTGTAGGTTAGGTGGATTGTCCATGCTCAATTACCCGATGGTGTGCAGGCTAGATATTAAATGTGGAGTTATAGAGATCATCTGGTGGACTGGGTCTGGTTTGGATGCTCTTCAGAGTGTTAGTGCAGACTTGATGGGCCAGATGGCCTCTTTCTGCACTTTTGGGGTTCTGTGATCCTATTTTTAAAAGAGTTTGAATTTCTGGAAGGTGTTGCCCAAAAACTGGCGAAGAGCACACAGGAAACATTGAGTATGAGTAACAAATATGACCACGAGACCACTGCAATAGCAGTGAGAATAAAATAAAGGTAAATAAGAAGTAAAGCCTGGTGATATAACAGTGTAAGGACTAACCTTCAGGTTGAGATCAAACTGGACGCCCAAGGTGATACAACATTGTTTTCCATCTGAGCTAATAGCTGGGAAATGTGGGGTGGTCTAAGATTTAAAACCAACATCAAAGTCATGAGTCTGGCAGGAGATAAACTGTATGACTTTAATTGTGTTAGTGTTCGATTGGAGAAAATTGTAGCTCATCCATAACTTGACAGTCATATAACACAGCAGTGACTATTGCCTCAAAGCTAGTGAATGAGTGGTAGAGCAGGGAATTATTAGTTATGTAAAGACTGAAGTGACATCTATAGATTATGTCACTGACAGATAACATGTAGGCCAGAGGGAGCCAATGATAGAAGATTATAGTATTTGTAACATGACCTTTTTGGATAATGATGTGAGAGTGGGAAAAGAAGCCACTTGTCAACATATTCTGACAGTGTTGCCATGGAAAAGCAGGACATTTACAATTATTTATGCCATTTCCCCGATCACCCACTGGACAACCCTACAAATATATGGACTGTTGGAATGTTCCAAACTCTGAGCTTGTCTGGATAACCTAACAAGCACTAAATAGTGAGTGACACAATTATAATGTTGTTGGTAGTGCTTCCATAGTAGAATACATTCTTTCCCAAGTTATTTATTGCCTTCCACTAAGCAGAGATGTTCACCATCCATTTACTTCCTTCTTTTCAAGACCTAAACAGAACCTTGGTCCGACTATTATCAATGGTTGTAGAATTACATACCATTTGACAGAACAAAGAAGATGATCAAGGATGAGAGAAGATTTACAAGGATGTTGGCAGGTTTTGAGGATTTGAGCTGTAGAGAGAGGCTGAATAGGCTGGGGCTATTTTCTCTAGAACATCAGAGGCTGAGGGGTGACCTTACAGAGGTTTATAAAATCATGAGGGGCATGAAAAGGATGAATATTCAAGATCTTTTCCCTAGGGTACGGGAGTCCAAAACCAGAGGGCATAGGTTTAAGGTGAGAGGGGAAAGATCCATAGGGACCAAAGGGTAACTTTTTCATGCAGATGGTGGTGCGTGTATGAAATGAACTGTCAGAAGAAGTGGTGGAGGCTGGTACAATTATGACACTTAAAAGGCATCTGGATGGGTATACGAATAGGAGAGATTTGGAGGGATATGGTCCAAATGCTGGCAAATGGGACTAGATTTAATTAGGATATCTGGTTGGCATAGACAAGTTGGACCAAAGGGTTTGTACATCTCTATGACTCCAAATTCAGATGCCTGTTTTTCAGGAACAGAAATTATTCATCAAAAAATTGCTTGCATTGATAGCATGAACTGGCTGAATCCATTTGTTCAAATATTAGAATGACTAGAATACGAACAACTTTTAAATGAAATTTTTATCCATCCTTTCTGAAAAGGTTTGGACTCCTCCAAGAATTCCAGTCCTTCGATACTTCCAATTTGTTTTTGTACAAAGATGTCATTACAAATTTCTGGAGAAGGCCAGACTTGAACCTGGACCTTCTGGCTAAGAGCTAGGGAATATACCATATTGGTTAATTATAAAATTCACTTGATAAATCCATGAACTGTTTAATATCATTGTTATGCTTCTTGTTCCATAATATTTTTTATGTTTAGTTGAAAGCAATTTCCAACATACTTAATAAAACATATTTAAGTGACAATGTATAAAAATCACTTGTAACTGCACTTTGTTGCTGCTTTAATCTATAATTTCATACACAGCTACAGAAGCTCTGAAATATGCTGCTGAAACCTACGCCGTTAATATGCTGCTTAAAATCTCTTTGACCTAGACTTTTGGCCACCTGTCCTGATATCTCCTTGCTGGTTGGCAATTTTATTAGATAATAAATGCAAGATTGAGTAGAAATTATAAACAAAAGATTCCTAATACTTAAAAGGGTTTTGGTCACATCAAATGCAAACGGCTACAGCAGGTTGTGCATGAATGTATTTTGTTTGTTCTTGGCCGAAAAGCGATTGTGTTGATTTCACGGTGTTGTCACTACAAGCCTCGTAGGGAAGGGGAAGGGGGTGAAGTGTCCGCGAGTCCCTGTTGAAGTGACCTGAGGGAGGCGCTGATTGAGCGTGGTTCCCACGTCAAGAGAGCCTGCCCAAACTGGCTCCTTGCGTCATTCAGGGCAACCCATGTGATGGTCATGAATTGTGTTTAGAAACAGGATCGAATTAATCTACCGTAATATGTGAAAGGTTAAATGTGCATCTGCAAAGCACTCAAATTAAAACCTCCGATGAAACGCGGATATTTTTAGTAATACTTCATGACCATCGCATGTTTTCCTTCAATCGTCATTATTTAGGGCCGCTATTCCTAAAACCTGAACTGATCAATTCTGGTCGAACTGTGAACTGCTGAAATGTAGACTCGCCTTTCATGTGGTGGGGTGCACAGTAAGGGTTTGTTTCGTTTTGAGACAGAGAGGACCGAGTGAAGGCGGTGTCGATAAGCTGCTTGCACAGGCTGTGGGTTTGCGGGCGGTGCCAGATTGCGTCAATGTGGCAGGGCGACCTTGTGTGGCGGTGCAGGTGAAACACTCTGCCTCTCTCCTGCAGCTAGGGCGACTCACTCGCTGAGTGATGTTGCAATCTCCCAGACTGTTATATTCAGCCACATTGTGACCCAGCCTGCATTCCACCGAGACACAGCACCGCACACACACTCTCTCTCTACCAGTTACTGCAACTTTTTTTTTGCCAAACAGGGCCAACTTGTCCTTCCAAGCTTCGCCTACATCCCATTGTCACCCCAAGGGGCACTCCGGGCTAAAGTTTGCAATGCACCCGTTCGCTTGGACCGTATCGGTGCGCCCGTGAGCACCTCTGCTGAGCTGAGCCGAGCTGGGATCTTCTCCAGGACTCGCCGCCTTCATTCTGGGATCTGGGGGAACTCAGTGAGGGAAGTGCAGAAGTAGGGGGATAGAGCCCCCTCCTACCACCCTCCCCATTTCATCGCAGAGCCGCCACAAAGCTCCGAAGTTGGTGGAGACGGATGGTTTGGACTTGCGCGAACTCATTCTCTGGCCGTCTGTTCGAATGAGGAATGTAAAGGCTGGTTAACGCTCTGGATATTGGAGTCTTCCCCTGCTCTGGAAGAAGAAAGAACTTTTCCCCCCACCCCCTTTGCTGTTTGGAATCTTCTCCCCCACCCCCACCCCAATTCCCTCTTGGTTCTCAGACCGAGCGGCTTTATTTGTTTTTAATGAGTTTAAACGTGCAGAGGGCGAGCCCCATCCCGATCCTCCGCAGCGGCCGATGGAGGCAGAAGCGGCTGGAAGCCGACGAGCCGGCCGCCAAGTGCCCGCGGCTCAGTGACTCTCCCCCGGACAGCGGATACCTCCCATCCCCGTGCTCCCCGAGCCCCACCGAGAGCTGCCCGTGCCTCTCTCCGGCCTCGGCTCGGATCGGTAACTACATCCTGCTGCAAAACCTGCAAGACAAAGACAATGTGTTCAGGGCCATCGAGAGCCACACCGGAGAGGAATTCGTGTGCAAGGTGCGGAAAATGCAATCGTGTTGGTGCGAATTATATCGGGGTGGGCGCTGCGTGTTTTTATTTTGTAATTTTGTGCTGAGACTTCTGTACGCGGTGCATGCACGCATTTTCCACAACCTCGGAGGGCAGTTTGTCGAGATGTGACTCTGGGGAATGTGTTGAGAGAGGCTGGGAGTTTGTGCAACTTGTGAGGTTTTTGATTTTCCCCCCCCCCCCCCAGTTTAGTTGAATGCAGTGGTAGGATTGCACAGTCAGACTAGTGCTGCCACTGTGTGGCCATCAAAGTGTGCAGCCGCTTACTTTTCTCAAGATAAATCAGGAAATAACCTCTCCACCCACCTTCAAAATGTCAATGCTCAATAGATGGGCGAAATCTACTTTTATATGTTTGCACCATGTTGAGTTCAGACTGATAGAGGTCACTGTATTAAAAATAGTATTGGTGAAATTCGGCTCTACTGGCAGTACCTGTGGTGAAAGAAACAAACTAAGTGCTTCGACTCCAGCCCTTCTACCAGAGCTTTCTTTGCTTTTATTAAACTTCTATTGCTGCTTTTGAGCGGGTTTAGTTTGAGTCTGCATGTCGTATCCAATACCGCTATTAAAACGGGAGCTAACTTGTTAAGAGGTTGGTATTCAGTGTGTCTGTCCCTGCCAGGTTTTTGACATTCGGCGCTACAGGGATGAAATCGGACCATATCTGCAAATCCCAGCCCACGAGAACATCACGGCAATCGAGGAGATTCTCTTGGGGGAGCGGAGTTGCTATGTGTTTCTGCAAAAGGGCTATGGGGACATGCACCTGTACATGAGGAGCTGCAAACGGCTGGGCGAGGAGGAGGCAGCTCGGCTCTTCCAGCAGATTGTCTCCTCAGTCGCTCATTGCCATGATTCGGGCATAGTCCTTCGAGACCTCAAGCTCAGGAAATTCGTCTTCGCTGATGAACAGAGGTGGGTTTAGAGAGAGGGCAGTGCCAGCGGTACTTCAGCGCGTTGCAAAGCAGTGGGGTGATGCCCTTTAAAGGAGCCCTGCATCAAATTGACCAATCTCTCGCTAGAATAATGCCCAAAAAGCAAATTTGAATTGAAACTAAAGCTGCAGTGATTCACTAGGATTCGTGAGTGTGTTCTCTCAATGGGCCATGCTATATATGTCATGTCACCTGTACACGTTCAATGGGACAGCTTTGTCCTGTTTCCTGTTCAAAAGATTTCAATGCCGTTTTAATTTCTGTTCACAGAACTTGACCGAGAAATCCGTTGACATAGTTCCGTAGCTGCTTATTCATGTTCTAAGTCCAAAGAATTTTAATTCATAAAAGCCACATTAAAAAGGAATAATTTATTATGCGCGTGACATCTTTGTTCTAATTCTGTTCATTACATTGGCAACTTAATTCAGTTGAACTTGTCAACATATTTGGAAAATGCATTGCTACTCTTTTTTTTGGGGGGGGGGGCGAGGGATGTTGAATCATGTAAAATAGTGCGACTTCATTTCCGAATTCGATGCAAAATGGTAGTTTAATGCGCGTTTCAAAACAATTGTTTATTGCAGCTGAATAGAGCATATTGCACAAGGTTATCAAACATTTATAGAGTGGAGTTGGGCAAGTGCAGGTTTACTGAAATGGCACTATCGGCAAACTTTTAAATAAGTAAATTATTAATAGCAATATTAAACTTTTAAAATTGCAGCAGAGATCTGAAGTGAACAGCTCCCTATTTTGAGCACCCGCTCTGATTATTAGCTTTACGTTAGTACGGGTTTTCTTGTTTCCACCCGAGATCTCTCTCTGCTGGCTCCTGAAGCGTTTTAAAATCAAATGGCCTCGTTTAACCTGCATATTAAACAGTCTAACCCAGGGAATTAACCCGAGATTAGGCGAGACGAGCTGCCAAAGTGATTCCCTGAAGTGTAATTCTACTTTTCCTTTCCACTCGTTTTGCACGGTTCTGGCGTAAATGACTAGCACACGCTGGGGCAAACAGCGTTAGTACAATAAACGGAGGAGCTTGAGGGGAACACAAGACTTCGCTGATGAAGGGATGGGAAGAGGGCTTCCTGGAGAGCTAACACTAACGCCGATCCTGTGCTGCAAATTTCCGCATGATTTCAAAATCTAAGATTATGTCTTTGACGGGAGGCAGAATATTCTTTCATATCACACCTTGGCTGATCGGTGCGAGTTGGCAGTGAATTTGCAGCTCTGCTTGTCTCTTGTGCATGTTTGCAGCTGGCTTTGAACCGACTTTCTTTTCTGTTCATCATGTGCTGCAGATTTGGCAACACGGGGCGGTTTTGCAATTGAAGGGACTGTGTGTCAAAGCAGGTGTTGATTGATTCCGTGTCGTAAGGGACTATAATACACACACAGCAGGCTGCATGAGTCATGTTTTCCATTTACAAAACAGGAGAGCTGCAGGGTTCTGCCCTTTTCACGGCTGACGGGTTCAGATATAACGCAGAGTAAATCGCCGCTATCGATTTACCCTCCTTCAAGGGGTAGCCCGTAAATAAGAAGGGGGGGGGGGGTGTATTCAGATAATTATCTGCAAATCAACCCATTTCATTGGGAGTAGTCGCAATGAGATGAAAAGCCGCCTCTAAACGCTTCAAAACTTTGAAACAAAAAGGTGTTTGCAGTTGGGACATCAGCAGGGAGGTGTGAATTGTGAACTGTCTTTCTAGTTTCGGCTGCACATTAAAACCGAATATAAATCAGAATGGAGCTGTCTCCACTCCCCCCCCCCCCCCCCCATAATAGTTCAGATTTTTAAAAAAGAGGAATGAGGGTATTTTAATTAAAGTTTCGGTCAGCGGGTTTTGACCTTGTGTTCACTGTCTGTGTGTGTATTGGGGGGGGGGGGGGGGGACATTGTCCGCAGTTTCCTCCTGAGGTTTCCCCACCCCCGCTCCCAGCAGCAGCGGCTGATGAACTGTGTGTCTCCTTTCCCCACAGGACCAGGCTGAGGCTGGAGAGCCTGGAGGATGCTCACATCCTGAGAGGAATGGACGATTCCCTGTCCGATAAGCACGGATGTCCGGCCTACGTGAGCCCGGAGATCCTGAACACCAGCGGCTGTTACTCGGGCAAGGCGGCAGATGTCTGGAGCCTGGGTGTCATGCTGTACACGCTGCTGGTGGGACGCTACCCTTTCCATGACTCGGACCCTGGCGCCTTGTTCAGTAAAATCCGGCGCGGTCACTTCTGCATCCCGGACAGTGTGTCGCCCAAAGCCAAGTGCCTGATCCGCAGTTTGCTGAGACGGGAGCCCCCGGAGAGACTGGCCGCCGCTGATATCTTGCTGCACCCCTGGTTCCGAGCCGCCTCCTCCTCCTCCTCCTGCTCCTCCTCCCAGCAGCTGCAGACCGAGCAGGAAGGTCAGAACTCCGACCAGACCGTCCCCCAGCTGGAGAGCGACCCACAGCAAGGCAGCCCCTTCCTCTGCTGACCGCCCTGCAAGACTCGCGAAACTTCTGTTTTTCAACCAAACAAATCCCAACCCGCCCGAAGAAAAGACCGAGCTCCCGCTCCCCCTCTCCCACAGAAGGATCTTTCCCAGACCAATTTGGACTGGTCTGAAATGGGCATTGAAATCCTTCCTTCGGGTAGAAGTTTATTTTTCCCAGCAACATGAGACGCTCACCTTCACACACCATCCCCACCCCCCAATTTAAGACCAGTTCAGATGAGACACAGCCAACAACCTCAGTTTTGTGTTCTGGAGTTTTTCGTTTAAAATTCACCACATCATCCCTCTGATCTATTTATTGATTTGAAGATTTATTTAAAAGGAAGCAAGTGCAGTCACTTTAACTTATTATATTTGTGAAACATTGAAATTGTTATGAATTTTGCTAATTTCTATATAATTGGTTGTCTTTTTAAAAAAGCACGACTTCCCTCTTGAGTCCAGGTTCTTTGCAAACATGAGATGGTCTGTAGGCTTCTGTTGCCCTTTGGGCCTCTGTAGGTGAGCTGGTGATTGAGCTGATCTTACTACAGCCCTAGGCCATCTATTCCCAGTGAAGGAACTTCATTACTGAACAACAGCGACGCTGGAATCTTTGGGGTAGTTAACAAGCATCGAACCACAGCCCTTACCATTAAACTCTATTGCTGACTCAAAGCACAGTGCCCAACCAATGTCAATAATATAACTTGGCAATGTGCAGGGGTACCCTGCCTCTGGAGGATGCTTTCTAGCTATGCATTATACAGCAACCATTACTATATTGTGTTAACCTATTTAATAAATGACAGGATGTCCGTTCAAGGCAGCTACACAAATAGCCAGGAATCAGATGACATGGGTATAGCATTTGAGCTGTGCCTTTTGGCTTTCTGATGTTGTCTGGCCCCACTGATTTTACTGTCTTGGTTAACTATTCCATGATCCATACAAGATCATTCATTATAACACAATAAAAGATTGCATTATTTTTCAGTGAAGCACTTTCTTTTGTCAGCCCATATGATTGCATTAAATGTCAGAATATTGTAAACTTCCTTCTTGTCAAATAACTCAAACAGCTAATCTTATTGGTCAAGGTGACAAAAAATTATTTGGGAATAATTGGCACCTGGTAAACATCAGATGGTAATATTTACCAATGGAAATGTAAGGGTTGCTCAGATGCATTAGAAAAAAAGTTAACATTGTTTAGGGGATATGTTTGAGGATGTAATGTACTTTCAGAATTTGGATTCTTGGCCCAGTGTGGCACAGCCTTTTAACGCACTCCCAATTATCTGTTATTAACTGTAATCGTGACATTGTACTAGAGTATGGTGGTTTACACCACAGGTATTCAGGTAAACCCTGAACTCGAGTAATCTTTTCTGATCTACAGACCAGACAAATATTACTTTCAGGCTTGGAGCTATGTTATAGTCAAAAAAGTACAGGCATCACACAAAGGAAGCTAACATTTGTGAAAACAGCCAAAATGTTGCCTTGTCCATTGCTTTTTTAGATGTTGCTTACCACTTCAAAAAGTGATGGAGCTGCTGTGAGCCCCTGTACAGTTAATGATACCACAAATGACTTCCCTGATATTGCCACGTCCCTGCAGAAACCTTCAAAGTAGGACTTTTTAAATGCTAGCCTGTTAAAAGGCACATTTGTCAAACTAATAAGGAGGCACATGTTTAAAAAGTGCAGATTAAAAAGCACTGGTGTTATGCACTCATTACCCATGACCACTTTAAAACGTTGTCAAACTAACAATACCTTGACTGTATTTTCACTGTTGTGAAGCATCGCAGAAGCACCCAAGTTATGCCTGAATATGTTACACACTTGATCCTCAGTTAAAAGGTGACCGTTGTTATTATTGATATGTCTCCTTTTTTGTGTTTGTAGAGTAATTTTGAAGATATTGTTTTCTAAATGTGCATCCATTAAAGAACTCATTAATTAGTTTTTCAGATTTTCAAATGAGGTCACCAACTGCAGGGGTGAAGCCAGAGGTAACAGCAGGAAGATCACGCTTGAGTTAGATGTTGCATTTTTTCATTAACTACTGTGTATGTTTTGTTAATACCTCATGTAAAGTGGACAGGTAATCTGTGTCTTGTCTTGCATTTTTTTTCAGACAATATTGTATTGCTGTTGTGTTAAAGATCAGTGTAAATGTGAATTATTACAAGCAATATTATAAGAAAATCATGAGGTTTAAGGGACAGTGACATTTTTCTGTTGCACTGATGCTCTCATGGTTGGTAAGCTTATAGTATCTATGATACAAGTTTAGAAAGATAAAACTACTGGGAAATGCAACCCAAACTGGCAGCAATGCCCTGCTGAAGAATATGAAACACTATTTTAGAAATGTAAATATGTGAAAACGTACAGATGTAAATGATCTTACAGCAATAAAAGCAAAAATATCTGAACCAATAACGGTTTCTGCTGTGTGCTCCATTAATCAAAGTGCAGTAAGAGTTTGATGAATTAAAGTTCTCTTTTACAGCTGAATTGTTTTGGAAGATTGAATTGGACCACGCTGTTGTCATTGACAGTGATCGGCAGGAGATGACTTATGAAGAACTTACACTTGCGTTATGACTGCGAAGTTCATGCTATATGGTGTTACTGGAGATGCTATAAAGCTTGCAAATGTTGAGCAGATTTACCTGTGGAACAATTGAGGAATAGGAGCAGGTCTTTCAGCCTTTCATACCTATTTTGCCGAGTTGGTTGAAATGAGCCAGAGTGATGTACCAAACCTTTCTGGACTTGATTGCTTTTGCAAGTTTCCAATGGGTCACTTAGCACGGAGGATGCTTTGATGAAATCTCACAGGTTTGATGCATCTTGTAGCAATGATACCTGATGTACATTCAGAAAAATGTGCAGGAGATAGGGGAGCCCAGTATGAGTTTTGTGTTTAACCTGCTGTGTGCATTTGGCTCTTGAGTTCACATACTTGTGCACACACTAATTGTGCATGATTAATATCTTGGTTTCGCCTTATGACTAAGCTTTTAAAGGAGGAGGCAGACCTTTCTATTTTGTAGAAAAGGAATTACAAAAGGGAGGTCAGAGACATTCATTTATATGCTGGCAGATAAGGTGCCATCACTAGTGTGACAGCAGTGACATTGCAACTCAATTCAGAATCTGATCAAAAACCTCTTTGTTTATCCACTCAGTGTAGCTCTTTATATCTATGTTGGCAAGAAAGGAGTGAAGCAAATAATGCCAAGCTGTTGAAGGCAATATGGCTGCACAAGGAATCTGGGATGTTGCAGTAGTTTATTCTGCAATAATTTCTGTACTCCTGAGCACGTTGACACCTTCCTTGAGAGTGGTCCATGGACACGGATTGTTCTTAAGTTTTTTGCGAAAGACACCAGTATCACTTCAGGAGCTCAGATTGTGTGCTGGCAGATATTTTAACTACAGGGGAATCGCATTTCAACTCAATTCCATTTTCCCATCAATGACTTTACAGGGGTCATTCAACAGTAATCAGGAGCAGAAAATTTAATCAATTTTTCACTCTAGTTGGTCAAGATTGTCCATAATGCAATCCTGGTTACAATCAGCTAACTGGGTGTAGATCGTAGAGGGAGCAGTTCTTATGATGCAGTGATAGTTTCCGTACCTTTGAGCCAGTATGGCCAGGTTCAATCCCACATACTCTAGAAGTGTGTCATAAAACGCACAAACAGGTTGATTGGAAAATATCTAGGAGAAAGTGAAGACTGCAGATGCTGGAGATCAGAGTCAAGAGTGTGGTGCTGGAAAAGCACTAAGGACAGGCAACATCTGAGGAGCAGGAGAATTGGCGTTTCCTTCATTCCTGATGAAGGGCTTTTGCCCGAAATGTCGATTCTCCTGCTCCTCGGATGCTGTCTGACCTGCTGTGCTTTTCCAGCATCACACTTTCGATCTAGAAAATATCTAGATCAACAATGGACCTGCCTGGAACTAGGTGCCAGTTACTCAGTGGCCAAACTCACCATGTGTTTGGTAAAGCTTATTGTCAGACATTTAATTCTTAATTGGTTTGTTGATAACATTTGACCTGAAAGTGGTTATTGTAAGTGCAGAGTGTTAATGTTTATTTTTCAATTCATCAGCTCAAGGTAACAGCCTTCCATGATTTAGGGAAAGGTGGAAAAGTTATCTAAAATAAATTTGTCATAATACAGGTTATCGTATATCGTATCCTAAATATCGTTACAACAAATTTTGCCACTTGAGGCTACTATCGCTAATACCAAAATTGCAGATGGTTAAACCTGACGGTAACTGATGAATGCTATATTTGCTGGTCCAGAAGTGCTGGCTGCTGTTTGTGTTGAGCTGGCCCAGTTATTGCGCATGTATTGTTATGACCAGGTCCTGGGGTGATGTTCCCCAATTCTTTACAGTTCCAGATAGGATACTCCAAATTGTTATGCTCCCAGGTGAGGAACTGGCTCTTCTTAATTCACCTACCCCCATTGTTGGTTTCAGTGAGGTTAACTTTCAAGGATCCCCTCCTTTTGTGGATACATTTCTCCGAGACCCAAAATGAACTTTTTACACTCAGTTCTTCAAATACTTAAACTTTAACATGGTCAGGTACAACTTCAAATGTTTCAAATAGTTGCTTATTGGTATAGAAGTACAATATTGCAAAAAAAAAGGCAGGCTCTTGAAGCATTTTCTTGTATGCATCAGGGCACACAGAAGAAATTAAAATTTCAAAGGTAACAACGCTTTATATTTCATGAGAAAAGAGTGTTAATTGGCTGGCACATTGACTGTCATTGGTTAAGATTTTGCCACAGAGAATGCTCCAGTGAATTACTGTCCCCACATGTATTGGTGCAATGTCACCAATGTAGGCCATAAGTCACAATAGTTGGTAAACCCTATCAAGCAGAATATTCCTTGAGCTGTGGACAATAGGCAGAATACTGACCAGTCTGTTTGCAAAATTCAGAACATAATGTTGAAGATTAACACTTGCTGAACAAACCCAATTATGTTAAGAATTATACAAGTAACCCTTTCTGTAAGGTTGTCAGTTGGGTTTGCAATGTGGCTCACTTACCAGCTACAAGTATACACATAAAGGGATCGATCTCTGTAAAAATGCCCAGGCATTTCACCTTTTCCAATTAAGCAAATATGTGACAATAGTTCCCTGGTGCATTCTCCATGGCAGGGCCTTGTCCAATTAGAGTTGACTTACCAACCAATCAGCACCCATTACTCATGCAGTGCAAACTGTTGTTCTCTTTGAAATTTGACATTATTGCATCTGTCTTGATGAGTGCAGATGAAAAGCGTTGATAAAGTGTCTCTTTTTCCAGCAGCATTCAAATGTTTGCACTAGTTCAGCTAGTTCATCCATTTACTAATGTACTGATTTCAAAATCCTTGTCTTTGTTTATCAATCTTTTGCTAGTTTGGACCACCCAATCTCTGAAATCCCTTTTATCCTCTGTCTCAAGACTATTCTTACCATTCCCGTCTACTACCCACCTCTTTCTTCTATTGTTTCAACATCAATGGAAAAATCTGTAGGCATCATAACACTGCCCTCTGGTATTCCTTTCCTTAACCTTCCACTCTGCCACATTGCGGAATCCTAGAGAGTGAACTTGTTCAAGGTGTGGACAGGACAAGATCTGCAGTTGAAACTAAAGATTTAGTATCATGAGAACTGAGAGAAAGTAAAAACAAATATAATGAATGGGGATTAGGGTGCCATGTGTTTGAGATTGTAAGCTGTGTCCTGGATGACTTGAAGTTAATGAGAGTGTAAATGGGTAGACTACATTCTTTCCATATATGGGGCCAAAGCAAGGAGTGCTTTGCTGAGTTTCAGACTTGAAATGATCAACTGCCAGGGGACAGAGATGATGATAGACCAAGATGAACAAAGGTGGTCAGGCAAATGGATCAGATATGGGGCAGAAAGTTGAGTTTGGGACACAAAAGTTCATCAAGCTCGTTTCATTCCCATTCTCAGCATGGAGCAGGTGCATGGACGTGAGGTTGGAGTCACATAGCAGTCATGGGAGGGGATCAATAACCCTGTCACCCAAAGGCGAGTGGCTTGCTAGGCTTATCAGCCAGCTTACTATGGACCTGAAATCACAGGGAGGCCAGACTAGGTAAGGATGATAGTCATCAGATGGGATTTTACAATCATTACTAATTACTAGCTTTCATTTCCAGACTTATTAACTTGAACTTAAATTTCATAAGCTGCTCTGGCAGTATTTGAACCTCAGTCTCCAGAGTATTAGCCAGGATGGATTGCCCTATGACATTGCCATTCATCACCATCTTCTCATACTTTTGCAATATTTCAGTTGCAATGCAATGTCATGCATTGAACATGAATTATTTGATTGTAACACTGTGTATTTTCATCCTGAGGGGAAACTTGTACTGAAAATGCAAGAATCAAGAATTACAGAAATTTACACTTTTGTCCTTTAATCCCTCTTCGAGTTTATTATTTGTTCCATTCTCAAAACACATTTAAACCCAGGGCCATCAGATTTATTGTTGTAGACTTTTTTTGATGTGTCAGTGTAAATTGTGATACCCTTGAATGAATTAACAAATTTTTTTTCTCCCTACTGTGAGGCAGTCCCTTCAACTCAAAAGGGAGAGCTAAAAAAAGGTGGAAGAACATTAAGAGCTTGTGTTTGACATCAGTATAATATTCAAAAAGACCCATCATGTTCTCAAGGACAAGTAAGAGTTGAGCAATAAATGGTAGCAACACCTACATTCTGATATTGAATTTCTTTGCAAAAGAAGAATTTGAACAGGAGATGGGTGGTAGGGAGTTCTTCTGTTATATTGTGAACAGTAGAGGTTAAGTTCGTCTTAAAGAATTTTACATCGAAATGATGGGAGCTTGGAAATCTCTTCTGCCCACCTGAAAATAATCTGGGTTTTATCAAAGGATTTTCATACTGGTGGGCAACCTAGAGGGAGAGAGACGATGTGGATTCATTTCTGTTTACAGTTGTGACCTGTGAATTTTTTTATTTGTTTGACTGTACTACTGAGACAGCTGCATCTTTGTTTCATTTCATGCCAACTGTTTGCAAAAGGGCTTCACAAAGATTCACAGGATACTTTCATCACTAATTATAAACAATAACTGTGAATAAAGTGGCAAGGTACACACCCACAAGCAAGGACTACTGAGTGAAGACAGTTGCTCACCTGGGACTAATATTGGTTATAGAATACAATCAGAGGTCACCTTAAAGTCATTTCCACAAAACCGATTTAATACAGCACAAACCATAATTACTTTCAGTTTTATTGTACTGATCCCGATTATATATTAATGACTTTCAGGATTTGTCTCACTTCACTATTAGTTCACGAAGATTCTATGAAGGCAGATTTCACAAATCAAACCATCAGTATTTATTGATTAACAGATATTCTATATGTACAGGCAGGAGAAAAAGAATACTGATGATCTGATTCTAATTTTTAAAAAAATAAACACCAAATTTATACCAAACCTCTTTCTGTGTTTTGGAACTATATGTGAATTATCTGTGTAATGAGTCACTAATTAAGTATTTATTGTGTTAAGTAGTCTCTTACTTGCCAATGAAAGATTTTGGTTTTAGCTAAAATCCTATTTATCCTATTTCAGATTTTGAGCCACCATCACTGACTTATATGAAAACCAAGAAGATAGAAAGCTGAATTGTAAAGGTGGAAGTCTGTTATTAAAGTAAGGGCAATTTTAGCTTAACCTGCCCGTTGGAAGCATAGCAGGCTGGCAGAGTTAAATGCTGTTCACCATTTACTGTCTTGTTCACTCTGCACAACTATTTTTATAGGGGCCTTCCTGTGGTAGTTTAGGTGCATGCTTAAATCAAGGCCCCTCTTTACAATATGAGAATTGGTGTCAAGTCATAATTAGAGAGACAATTGGGCAGAACAAGTATTATGCACTGTGTGCTAAGTTGGAAGTGGTAAGGCAGAAGAGGTCCATATTGTGGGAACCAGGAAGGGCAGGCGTGCTTCTCAGAGCTGCACAATATTAATCTGCATTTTGTTTACTTATGTTTGCCATTGGCCATGGGCAGGATTGACCTCCCCTGTCCCTCAATCTAGCTGCCAGTTGGGATATCTATTTCGTGTATACAGACCAACAGGAACAGGTAACGAGAAAGACTAACGAGAGCAGGCCAGTTCCATACTTGGAGTTACAATCTACTTAAAGGGTCTGAGTCCTTGTTTTGGAAATATTTGCTTAAGGGAACATTGAGATTCCTTTTGTTTCATGATGCCCTGGAGTGCTGCACTCCTGTGATTGTCTCTTGGCCTTTAATTTCCTTCTATATTCTGATGTTTCATTCAGTTCTTCATTGTGAATAATTGATGAACATTTGTGAGATACAAGTTTCACACCATTGTTTAAAATATAGAATGTAAGGACCATTGATAAGATGGTCATCTTCTTCAATGTACATAATACTCTCAAACTGCTCCTGTGGACTTAATGCTTGCTATGTCCCTGTTATTGCCCGTTCCTCTTTGCATCAACATTAGATTGAAATTTCAAACTCTGATATCTTAAGATTAGCTTTCACTATTTCTTTTGACTTTATGTGAGTCGAGTGGAAGGAGCTGACCACTTGTCCTGACACGTACCACTCAAAGATATAGGGGAATATTTTACACTGCATTGCTGCCTTTGTGATGTAATGTACTCAGCACTCACGAACAAAGTAACACAATACAATAGTTTTTACAACCAAAGCTGAAGGAGTATAAAGCTTACTCATTCTTATACAAATATAGAAACATAGAAAATAGCTGCAGGAGTAAGTCATTTTTCAGTCTTTCGAGCCTGCACCACCATTTAATATGAGCATGGCTGATCATGCAATCTCAGTCTCCCACTCCTGCCTTCTCTCCATACCATCTTAATCCCTATAGCTGCAAGGGCCATGTCCAGCTCCCTCTTGAATGTACTAACAAACTGGCCCCAAAGGTTTTCTGTGGTAGAGAATTCTACAGGTTCACAACTCTCTTAGTGAAGAAATTCTTCTTCATCTTAGTCCTGAATGGCTTACGCTTTATTTTCAGTCTGTGACCCCTAGTTCTGGACTTCCCCGACATTGGAAACATTCTTCCTGCATCTAGTCTGTCCAGTCCCATCGGGATTTTATATGTTCCTATGAGATCCTGCCTCATTCTTCTAAATTCCAGGAGTACAAGCCCAGTCAATCCAGTCTTTCCTCATTTTGTCAGTCCTGCCACCCAGGAATCTGTCTGGTAAACTTTCACTGGACTCCCTCAATAACAAGAATGTTCTTCCTCAGATTAGGGACCAAAATTGCATACAATACTCAAGGTGTGGCCTCACCTAGGTCCTGTATAACTACAGCAAGATTAAGACTGATCTGGGAAGAACAGCAAAACAGTTGAGTTCTTTGGAGGTGTTAAGGAAAGGAAATATTAAGGAATAATTAACAAGGTCATTCCATTTACTGGAGTTTCTAGCAAAGGGTAAACTAAGTCTTGTTGTGACAGGGTAGCATTTTATTTCAAGAAAGTAAATGAGTTTGGTCACGTTTCAGATGTATAGTGAGGGTTTTCCCTTATAGCATCGAGACGTGTCTGGTTTGGGCTGGCCGTCTACTGGGACATTGGTGTGGGAGTGGTTGGAGGATCTAATGCAAATTTGGGCACAATTCACCCATAGTTATGAATCCATTAATATAATGGATGGAAACTATTGCATAACTTGTGGCCTGAATTTGCAGTAAGCTTTCTGCCTTATACTTGAAGGAGGAAATTTTATGGGATTATACTTTCTTCTGTGAGAGGATATAAATCATTGCAAACTTAATGAAGCAGAAGAATGTTACAGGGGCCAAAATTAGGAAATCTGGGGCTGAATGTTTTTGAATTTGCACAAACATGTCTGAAAACGGAGATTGCCACCATCACCACCATGCCCTCCCTCAAAACCCCTTTGGATAGCAAGACCTTGAGGCTGAATCATTGTGATAGCAGTCAATTAAGAAGATAAGAATCCCCAGCAACACATGCTACCAAGAGATAAGAGCACTGTGTTAGGGGTACATCCATCATGCCTCCTCTCCACTGAGTTGATATTGATTGATGAGCCTGTGTGGACTTTCCAATGGCCATCCTTCTATACTCCACAATATATATGGAGAAAGGGTAGCAAAGGCAGGAAACTAAGAGAATGACAGAAGATAGTCACGTATTCTCTGTTATCCTTCTTCTCTGTGCAAATATACAGGCAGCACAATTCATACCAAGGCTTGGTAGAGTAGCCATGTGTTCAGGGGACTCTGCTTCTCAAATGTTGCCTGTAGTTCATTGGTAGTGGTCTTGTTCTTGAATCAGCTGATTGTCAATTCGTGCCCCATTCAGAAACAAGGGTACAAAATATAGGCTGATACTTCCAACATAGCACAATGTAATGCAATGCTGGGAGAATGCTGCAGTGTCAGAGGTGTTGCCCTTCCGATGGTGCTTCTGCCATGGTTCTCCATGTGAGTGAATAGATGGGATTTTCTTCCCACAAAGCATTTAGAGCAGGACTTCCCACATGATGGATGGTCCAGAATGTGTGATTCGCTTCTTTTGTTTGCCCCCTCTGCTGCCCTCTGTCATCATTTAGATATTTGAATTCAAAGCAGAATTGATCATGATAGATAAGCTGTTGTCATTTTTAACAAATAGTAGCTAGCTCCTATGAGTCATCAATGTCAATGCTGCCATTCTTCAAGGAGAAATTCAGAGTTTCTTCAAGGCTTTTTCCTTATCCCACTTTGGAATGTTGGACATTGAATGTTTAGAAAACAGGATATGGAAAGGGAGTTTGTTTATGTTCAAACAGACAGTGTCCAGTCCGTCATAGTTTATTTTACAGGAAACTAGCCTGTAAGTTTGTGGATCTTCATGAATGGCGAGATTAAATATGTATACCTTCTCAGTATATGTTTCTCTAGGGTCTGCATAGTTAAGTGTTTTTCGGGATAGCCACCTTGTGGTCCAACTAGAAGAGTCTCTCGTGGTAAACAAGGTATAGTTTACTGTATCTCTGCAACTATTTGCACATGAGAAGGATATGGTATACATTCTTACACAGACTATTAGGTGGACCTGGTCTTAAGTTTGACTCTTTTAATATCCTTAGTTACTCTTCCTATAAGTCCTCATGACATCATCACAGCGAGAGGTGCTTATGATGCTCAATGTTAACCATTTCAGACCCATATACAACAGACCTAGCTAGTATTTGCTTGACCATTCTCCCATTGAATCCAGAGAATGTAGAGTTCACTTACATGTTATTGACACAATTTTGGGTTGCACTGCAGTGGAGGAGTGTGTTGATGTGGACTATACACTAAGATTGCAGAAGTCTTTCTTGTGCCATAGCTAACAGAAAGCTGACTGGCGCAGTATTGGATCCCCTTGTTAATTTTATAGAAAATAGATTACCAGATTATGGACACTCCAAAGTTTCTTTTTGAGTATATTTAGAAGGTAAAATATGTAGCTGATCAAATGCTTTGCCAAAATTTAAGGACAAATCAAGTCTCTTTTATGCAAAATTGAAGAGATTGGGATTGGTTTGCAAATCAGGGTTGAATGGGCAAAGACACTGTAGAATATATATATCTAGGATATTCATTTTAGATTTAGTAGAGGGTGATGGAGGTTAAAGGGTTCTTTATTTAGGTGTTCCTTAATTCTCATTCTAGAGGGCTGTTGCAGTTGGATGAGGTGACTAGCCACTATCAGTCAACTTTGCTTGGTGCTTGTCTGAGTATGGAATGCATCTGTTTCAGATCACGCACTCAAGACATTGCAGTCACATCATTGTGAAGCAGTATCAAATTGTGATGAAACTTCGTGGGCATCCAAATCTCTGGAGAACAACCACAGAGTCTCATGATTTACTGAGCCAAATGCTTTAGATGAATCAATGAGTGCAATGAAAAGTTCCTGTTGTTGTTCATAATATTTTCTTCGATTTGTTGGCCAACAAAGATCATGTCAAAGGTTTCTCTAGGAAGTCTAAAGCCAGATTGTGCATCTGGTAGAATTTTCTCAGCTATGAGAAATAAGTGATTCAGAAGGACGCATTTCAGGATTTTCCCTGCTGTGGTCAAAATGGAATTTGAAAACAAAGGGAACAAAGAATAGTTCCAATTGATGCTGTTCAAAAGTCAGGGTGGGAATGTTTTTTCTTCCCAAATCCACTGGAAGGATATGTGATGACTTGATTTGAATTAAAGTCTTCCAGCTATGAAGATCTCAGTTGGAATAACATCAGGCCTCAGGCTTTGTTGTATTTTATTCATTGCTTTTGCAGCTCTCACATTGGTGGTGGTTCACCCATAGGTTCGAACGCATGGTAGTCGGGAACAGCTGGAGTGTAACAATTGCCATCAGTGCGTCATGGTTGAAGAGTTGCTGAAAATATTCCTTCCAGCATTGATGAATGGCATTGATAAGAGAAAATGAGGTCTGCAGATGCTGGAGATCAGAGATGGAAATGTGTTGCTGGAGAAGCGCAGCAGGTCAGGCAGCATCTAGGGAACAGGAGAATCGACGTTTCGGGCATTAGCCCTTCTTCAGGAATGGCATTGATATCCTTAGGAAAATAAACAATATTCTGTGTGTGAAGAGGGTTTTGTTGATTTGATATTATTGGATCTCTGAGGCTTGTTCTTCTAACCACCTGTATTTTATCCACTCAATTTCGTCTTAGTTGACAGTCTTGTGCTATTGGAATGCTACCTTTTAAACTCTGAGCTTGCATTATCCTGCCAGGTACAAAGACTTCTTCTTTGTATTCTACCAGGTCAAATGTTTCAGTTATCAATGCATCCTTGCAATGGTCATACGCTCAGACTCAATGCTCTGGGCTCAGGTGACTAGTGTGGCAGACATGATTTGAGCTCTGGAGTAGATGGATGTATGAAAACTTTCCAGATTAGGAATGAGCTGCACTTGGAATTCCTCTCTTCCAAGAGGCTGCTTTAGGGTGGAGTCATCAATCTACTTGTTCTTGAAGGTCTAGTTCTTACAATGTCTTTGTGGTAAGTGCATGTTCAACACTGATCAAATAGGTTTATGGCCCGATAAGTACTCTGCATCAGTCAAGTGAAGGGCACATCACTTAGATCTTTGACCCTGGAAATGATATAATCCAGGAGGTGCCAATGCTTTGATCTCGGATGTCTCCACATTGTTTCATATTTGTCATTCTGGTTGAAGAAGGTGTTTGTTACAATGAGGACAGTTTCTCAGCAGAAGAATGGTCATACACGAGTGTACATTCATAGTTTATTCAGTTACAGCATCAGACACTTAATTTCCAAGTCCAGGATTCAAGTCCCAGTTTGCTTTAATTACATTGAGTCATAAATTGTTATTGCAGAGCAAAAGTCCTTTTGGCCCATTGTGTCTACTTAGGTCCCAAGCACATATCTCCTCTGATGCAATTTTCCAGCACTTGGTCTGTAGCCTTGTATGCTATGGCATTCCAAGTAATCATCTAAACATTATGTAATGTCATGAAGGCTCCAACCTTGACCATCCTTTTGGGCAGTGAGTTCTAGAAACCACAATCCTCTGGGTGAATAAAACCTTTCCTCTGAATCCCTCTAAACCTCCTCCTTCTCACCTTAAAACTGTACCCCCGGTTATTAATGCCTCTACGAAGAGGCAAGCTTCTCCCTGTCTGCACAGTCTCGACATAGCATTTATGAAATTCATGTCATTCCTGAAACAAGATTGAATTACACTAGTGAGAATAATAATGCTTTCGGAAAGCTCATCATATGATTTTTGCAGCTGGTTGGAGCCTGAGCTAATGGCGAGTAATTTTATGAAGCTTGCAGTCAATGTCACTGAAGATATGTCATTATTGCAAGAGAAGATAATGCTTATTGCCTTGAGCATTGAGTCAGAGATGTTATAGCATCTGTGGGAAAATGAAATGCTAGTTTGAGAACTTGCTGATAGTGAGAAATGAATAGGTTTTTCAGACATAGCCAGAAAGAAATCCATTACTTTCTGTTCACCTCCCTCTTCTAAATGTATAATGCAAAAAGTATAATGCAGAACTTATATTTGTTCTTATCAAATGCATTGCTTTTTGATTAGAACTGATCTGATCCTGAATTCCTACAATGGGCTTTTGATCTTAGAATCTTCGCTATCTTTTGGGGCCCCGTAGTCTGATTCCAATCTGTCGAATGCTTAGTTTCGGCCTTTTGAGCCAATTGCTTGCAGGAAGTACAGGCCCAATGCCACACATTCTGGAAACAGTTGAATCTTATGAGTTTGTGCATGGAGGCAGGAATCCAATGTAATGTTATGGGCCATCTCAGTTCTTCATTGCTTCACCTAAGGACTGAGGGTTTAGTTCCTGATGTTAGTTTCAGTTAATATGGGGAATAAAAATGTAAAACACCATTGAGGAAGAACTGTGACTAATTTGATAGTTGTTTTTCCAAAGAGTAACACAGGATATGGGCCTAATTACCTTGTACAGTGCTGTATGAATTTCTGAATTGGATACGTGACAAGAGTTTTGGATTGAACGACTTTGAAAATACAATGTTGTACATGATTAATGGGAATCTCACTTCCTCCATGGTATTCAGATCACTAATCAGAACCAAAACCTAAAACACGATTCCGAAGTTTGGTCCGTAAATCTCTGATATCACATCTGATAAAACAATCCTAATTAATGATAAATTGCCTTTCATGCTTATCATCCAGCATCTGATAATGCTCTGGTCAATTATAATGAATTTGTTTCACAAACAAACCCCCTGTGTCACGATTCCTTTCCCTAGTTCAATGACACTTGGTTTTAATGACTCCAGTTTGAAATTAGGTAAGAAAGGGCAATCAATTTTATTGTGGAACAGGACTGAGTACATAAAGTTCTACCAGTGCCATGCCTCAGGGAGAGTAAATTCAATGTTTTAGCATAGGTGTTTATCGGAAAATATCCATTGGGCTGCAACCAGAATTTTCTCATCAGGCACAAAATGTGGGAGACACAGGCAGGAGCTTTTGTGGTACTGTGATAGTATTGCTACTTTTAAGCTAAAAAGGTCCACGTTCAAGTCTCATCTGCTCCAAAGATATTTTGAATTTGAACAGGACAACTTGAAACAAATTCTAGGATGCATCAGGATATGAGATTCACCAGCTAGCATGCCTTTCAGTTATATCATGCCTGCCCATTCCATTTATCTGCCTTTTGGGTCTTAGGACAGCAGTACATTTCAATAGCCAGGGAGTAATGGCATTGCAAATTTGGTAAAGGGTTAAGAATAGACAGCCCCCATGTTGATATAAACTTCAACTCAAGGGCCAGTGCAATATTTAGCTGTCTTACCAGAAACACCACCACACCAAAAGTAATTAATAGCAATGATTTGCCAATGATATTGATCACTCAGCATCGCTTTGCCATTCAAGTGTAGGTGAAAAAGTTACACTCACCATTCATTCAAGCTGTGGACCAGAATTGATCAGGGAAGAAAGTTTAAACTTCAAGGAAACAGAAAGGAGTTTCCTTATGTACCATATGTCTTTATTCTGCCAATCCCTTCTTCAACACAGAACCTCTTTGGACAAATCTGTCCATTGATGGCATCATAAAATAATTACAGTGCAGAAAGAGGCCATTTGGCCAATCATAGTTCTGTTTACTCTCTACAATAGCAACTCAACAAATAACTCCACTCTTCTGGCCTTTTCCACATTGGCCTGAAAATGATTTTATTTTCAAATTAATTTTGAAATTAACAGAAGAGGATAATGGATGGAGAAAGTAAAGACTGAGGTTGCAGTGGCTGAAGAGGAGGGGAAGATAAGGAGATACAGAAAGGGACAGGAGAACGATAGAGAAGATATTTAAATCACACTTCTCCAACATGGCTAGCACTAGGGACCCGATTCCAGCCTTGGGTGACTGCCTGTGTGGAGTTTGCACATTCTACCTGTGTCTCCTGTGGGTGCTCTGGTTTCCTCCCACAATCCAAAGAAGTGCAGGTTAGGTGAATTGGCCATGCTAAATTACCCATGATGTGTAGGCTAGGTGCACTAGCCAGGGATGAAAATAGGGTAGAGGAATGGGTCTGGATGGGTTACTCTTTGGAGGGACAGTGTGGACTTGTTGGGTCAAAGGGCCTGTTTCTACACTGTAGGGATTCTAATTCTAATATGAGAAACGTTTCCCTGAACACCTACCATTTTCTTCATTGCCCTCCTCCTCCACTCTGTTTCTTTCCCTCTTTCAGCCTGTTTTTCCTCATCATGCTGCCCACTCTGTTGCCTTCTGTCTCCCGCCCCTTCCTTCATCCCTCTCATCTTCTCTAGAGCACCATCCTCTTTCCTCCATCTTCCTTCCTTGATAGCTTTATTTTGTGAATAGCACTATTAACTTTATAATAAAATGTACCGCACTGCCAGAGGAAGTGGTGGAGGCTGCTACAATTGCAGCATTTAAAAGGCATCCTGATGGGTATATGAATAGGAGGGTTTAGAGAGATATGGGCCAAGTGCTGGCAAATGGGACTAGATTAGGTTAGGATATCTGGTGGGCATGGATGAGTTGGACTGAAGGGTTTGTTTTCGTGCTGTACTTCTCTATGACTATGACTCTATGTGAAAATTGCAAAGTAAGCAGTTTAACTAGATTAGCATCTTTTTAAATTCCCTGTTTCATCATGCAATCCAGATCAGTATTTTTCATAAATACCTACCCAGTTCTGTAATTAAATCACATCAGAAGTATTGTATGTCTCCTCGTAAGTAGATATCTGTAAAACCAAAACTCAATATAAATCAATGGGAGACATTAAACACCACTTCCAATTTGAATTAGACAACACATATTAGCACTCCTCCCAGAACAGCAAGCTGATCACTGCTTGCTCCATTCATATCAGATCCACCCTCTAATAATTGCTTTAATTGGGGTTTTGGTTAAATGTCTGTTCTATTCCAACCGTATTTAGACTCTACGTGGAGAGTCACTATAATTATCCTCATTGTTGGATCAGTGATGACATACTGCAATAAGTTCCAATTATACAATAACGGGAACTCACACCGGCAGGCTATAGTGTTTACTATTTCTCATTGGTATTAAACAATATCTATGAGTATCTGAAGTGTGCCTCTTGAGGGCAAATGTCTGTCAGCCCTATGCCAAATAGATATTCTTCCCGCCCCTTCAGACTACGGATCACACTACATGAAAGTTGGAATTCATTCTTTGCAAAAATAAATGCTGTTTACATTTTGGAAAAGCACTATAAATCAATGCAAACTGCATTGGTTGAGGTTGAAACACTGAGCTTTTTTGTTGAGATTATTGAGTCTGATGTGCTTCTTATGCAACCTGTGGATCAGTAAAGGATCAGTAATAGCAGAAGCAGTGCTATTGAAGCTTTAGAGACAATGCTGGGTAGCTGCCAAAGAAAGTTGCATGCAAATAAAAAAAAACTGAGATTGCATAATGTGGCCAGATTTGGCCCAGGGAAAATTTCAGAAAACATATTCCATCATCTAAGATTTCAAAGATGATATCCAAAAAGCTGTTTCCTTGTCCTTGGAAGTTTCATCCTGTTCATATCCCACAGAGACTGTCAAACTCAAGTAAAAGTAGGTTTGGAGTTTCTTCTGAAAATGTCTGTCATTCAGTTTTGCTGATACGGTAGTGTTACATAAACAAACTGTGGAGCACAGAAACTTCCGACCAACACAGTTTTGACAAGGTGGTTTTTTTTCAAAGATTTTGGAAGCAAATTGGTCAACAGGAGTATACCTGATCCCAGTCTGACAATGGATATCCTTTGTGGCTCTGCACAGTCAGTAGTGGAGACATAATCTTCGGGTTTCCTGCATTCCTTGGCATCTCAGTTGGCAAGAGTACCATGTGTGCCAAACTACCAAAGAAGACAAAAGCTGGTGTCAGAGCCTACATGCCCTGAACAAAACCACCTGCAATTTGTCAATCATGTAACTATGTCCACCTTACTAAGGAATGTCAAGGTGCCAGGCACAGCCAAGGTATGGTATTGGGGTTGGGGGAATTTTTGCAAACAACATTGAAATGTTCCATGGCCATCATAATTTTCATAGGAACAGGAATAGCCCTTTCAGCCCTTTGAGTTTATTTCATCATTTATTTACCATCATTTCATTCCTAATCCTTCATGTCTTGTGCTGAATCTTACGATCTTTTGGTGATGTGTGTGTTGCTTGAGTTTTACAGAGGGCTGCTCGCCCTGAGGCCCAGCAAGATTTCTTGCCATATCTTACCAGATTGGCTTCAATAATTATCTACCCTGCCTCTGTTGTGTCCCTCACGTTCAATTCTATCCCAATCTTACCATCTGCTATTCTTGGAACAACTCACCATTTAGTGGATATCCATCTCAAGACTGGCATTCCTGGCCATATTTAAAAGGCCACCATGCACCCGGATGAACACTGGCTTTCGAAAGCTGGTCTGCTCAATGGAGGTGAAATGCTTTTCCAATAGGGAGCTGGAGGTTCTGGTGGAAGGTTGGTGAAAAGAAAGACATTTTCCTCCTGGAGTTCTGGCAGAACAGGCCACATCGCCAGAGCCTAGCAGCCTGGTCTGCGTTTACCACTCAGCACAGTGCAGACTCAGTGGTCCAGAGAGATGGCCAGTAGGGCTGTAGGAAGGTCAATTACTTTCTCTGCTCTATCAGGATACACATATTCTTCTTTCTGCTACCTCACACTCTCTCTGTTATCTCACACTCTCTCTGCCACTGCACCCATCTCCCACCAAGGCTCATGCTCTGCCACTCTCACTATTGCCTGCAACCTCTTTCCCCCCTCACCCTCATTCCCCCAACACCCAACTCCACTAATCCTGCATAGTATCTCACTATCTTGGAAAACCTCAGCACCTTTCTTCCACCTGCTCCAGATATAAGAGTTGTGCACCACCTCCTTTCAATGAACTGAATCCTCCTCTTTTTGTGATTCTGGGAGAAGAGAGCCTGTGATAGGGCAGAGAAGGCCCAGATGAATGGAGGATGCCCAACGTTCAAGTCCTCAGCCCTTGTGAGGAAAAATTCCTGCCTTTGCTGGAGAAGACTGGGACTGCTCCTGCCAAACAAGTAAGCACCACTGTTCACAGAGGATTAGAGTCAGACAGCACAAGAAAGGCCCCTTGGCTCATTGAGTTTGCATTGACCTATCTAGACTAATCCCACTTTTCAGCACTTGGCCTATAGTCTTGAATGTTATGACATTTTAACTGCTCATCCAAACACTTCTTTAAAGTTTGTGAGGTTTCTCACCTCTATTAACCTCCCAGACAATTCCAGATTCCCACCACCCTCTTGGTGACAAATGTTTTTTCCTTAAACACCCTCTAAACCTCTTGGCCTGCAACTAAATATTATGCTCCCTCATTACTGACCCTTCAACTAAGGTGAAGAGCTTCTTACTCTCCACTAGTCCGTGACCCTCTTAATTCTATACACCTCAATCAACTCCCCCTTCCCCCAGCCTTCTCTGCTCTAAGAAAAATAACCCAAGTCTAGAAGCCTCTCTTCATAGCTAAACTGCTCTATCCCTTGCAATATTGTGGTGATCTCCTCTGCAACTCCATCCAGTGCAATCATATCCTTCCTATTGTGCAAAGATCAGAACTGCACACCGTACTCTAGCTGTGGCCAAACCAAGGTTCAGTATAGCTCCAACATAACCTCCCTGCTCTTAAAATCCATGCCATGACTGATAAAAACAAGTGTCCTATATACCATCTTAACTACTCTATTAACCTGTCCTGCTGCCTCAGGGCTTGGTGGACAAGCACCCCAAGATCCTCCAGTTCTTCTGAGCTACACAGTGTCCTGCCATTCATTGAGTATTCTTCAGACCTCTGTAACTCTCACAGTAACCCTGCACACTTCTTCTAACCACTGGCTGCAATGTCTTCTCTCTCAACGATAGCAGTGGAACGTCCATGACCTCTGTGGAGAACTAGGCTCTGAAGCTTCTCCAGAAGCCACCTCATACAGAGCTGATGCTGGGAGTCTGGAGGACTCTGGCAAAGCTGATTCTTGCATCCCAAACCAACCTATATTCTGACACCTCAGCAACAACGATAGCATTGGAAAGTTCAGATGCACAATTGGGCAAGTCCTCACTGTGTCAGCTCGTCTCTGCAGGGGTCTGAGGAAGAAAGATCCCAGGTCACTGGCACTCGGAGGAGACCAGGCACCTGCTTGGCTCCACACCGGAGAGGAATCTGTGGCGGAAATCAGAGACTTTGTCCATGTTCACAGGGAGGAACTGGAGTGACAGACAACTATGTGGTATGCAATGGCCCACATTGCTTTAGCACTACAGTGAGTCATGTGGCTGCTATGGAGATCCAGACCGAGCACCCTATGAGTGATGGGTGCATCCATGGCTCCTTGTTTGCTGTACACTTGGTGTGGTTGCTATAAAAGTTGCTGACAGGTGTGAGATTGATGGAGCACACTACTGCACAGCACAGTTAAACATCTCTGGTGGAACTGGGAGCCACTGTAAAAGGGTTCTCATTGTCTATCAGTCATTTTATTCTGTTGGAGCTCTAAATGATCAGGTTGGTGGGCATGTGACCAGATTTTGGTGAGGAAGTTGAATGGCCTGCCATGTACTACATTCTGCCCACACAATATTATGGAGAAAATTTTTGATTCCCATTACCCTTTGTGTGAAAAGGAAGTATTTCCTTTTTTCTCACTGTAGAATGGTCAAGCTCTAATTTTAAGATTATGTCCCTTATTCTGGATCCCTCCCTCCAGTGAAAATTATTACTATGTATCGAACCACTTATCTTTTGTTGGATGGAAAGCAGATGATTACAAACTTCTTTGTTTTGAATTTCATTTACTGTTCTGCCCACTGACTTAATCTGATTATGTCCTTTTGTAACATCCTTTTCCTGCTGTTCCTTCCAACTTGGTGCCATCTACAACCTTGAACACACAACTCTCTTCCTTCATCCAAATAGTTGATATAATTGGTGAAAAGCTGAAGACTCAATGTGGATTCCTGCGGAACATTACTTGTCATGCCATGCAAGTTGGAGCACACTCCTTTTCTCCATGTCTCCTACCTCGCAGCCAATTAGGAGTACAATATCAACATTTAAAAAGCACCCAGATGGACATCTGAATAGAAAAGGTTTAGAGGGATATGGGTTAAATGCTGGCAATGGGGCTAGATCAGATCAGGATATCTGGTCAGCGTGGATGTGTTGTACTGAAGGGTCTGTTTCTGTGCTGAATGATTCTGACTCTAAGTGATGTGTGTTAACCATATAAATCCATGTCATGTCACATTCCACAGGGAAAGGGTTGAATGTAACTCCCTGTAGTACAAACCCCCACCAACTGCATTTAAATCAAAGAAGCATTTCCAGTATTGAGTTCAGGGTGGCTGTGTCCTGACAATCCTGCTTATACATGCCATTCTATAGATCTTTATCAAATGATCAAAATCACTCCAGCAGTGAAATAGATATTTTATGTTCAGTCCCAGTAAACTGAGGTTTAAGACAATGCTGTTCCTTTTATTTCTCTTTTTGGAGTTTGAATTTCGAATGTGGTTAAAGGACCTTCATGGGTTTGCCTCACTTAAAAACTAATTCACCCATTGTGCAATACTTTGAGGATTTGAAAGGAGTCATGTAAATTCAGGTTAATTCTTTTTTTCATAGGTACGTGGATGTATATCATTGTTTTGATTCTGCAAATTATCTCAGATGAAGGGGAGATTTGCGCTGCAGATTTTATCATGAGACTCAAATCTGTGTTACATTTGAAGTCGGAACTTATCCTACTGAATTAAAATGTAGGTTTGCAAAATTCTGAGACACACAAACTAGTGTTCTCACTGTGGGATACCAGCAATAAGAGAACATCACCTGTCTAACTGATTGAATCCTGACTTTATTAAAAATTCTCATTGCCAACCAATTTAAGCTAACTTGTGGAGACCCTCCACTGTCACATTTAACTTTGGTTTTCTCTGTTAATTCTGTACCAAATGCAATTATTTTAACAATGGATGAATAAGGATTGAGGAAGCAGAAAATCTGAGATATTTAACACAGTGCAATGCATATATCACTCTGATTGCAATGAAGCATGATGTGGGAGGGAGGGGAGGTGAAATTGAAAATTGGTAGCGGGTAGCAAGCAAACTGCCAGTATAACAGTTACGTGGTACATTCAGTAAATGGATACTGCCTAAACCTAAGGCTATTTTCAATTCAAAACTAGATTCATGGCCTCATCAGATCGCTAAAGGTAAATGTGATAGCCAGAGTAGCATTAATGGATGTTTTGTACTTTTCAGTCTACCCATGTTTACCCAAAATGCACACGTCAAAAATCTGCACTAATGATTAGTGGTCAACTTCACAAAGGGAAGATAAACCAAATGCATACAGCACTCTGAAGTGCATGCGTGTCAGTTCCTACCTTTGATTTTATATAGATGAGAATTCTGAAAAGGTTGCCAAATTCAATGCTGAGTGACAGATATTAACAAACACTCTTTTGTCTTCTAGGAAAAGATTGTGCAAATTTCCTGAAAAGGATGGGTTGCAAAACCAAGAACAAGAGGAGAAGTAAATCTTGGGAACTCACAGAGCTGATGCTGTAGGGATGGATACTTGGCAAACAGTATATGTTGCCCAATAGCTAAAAAACTGAAGTACCTTTCCTTTGTTAAACTTTAAACTCCAGGATAACCCTAACAAGAGTTTAACAGGAAGGAAAATGTAAAAAACAGGAAACTCATTCAATTTCATACTTTTTCTTTTTTTCTCTACAAAAGCCAGAAGCAAGAAAGATTGCTTAGAAAGAGCTATAGAGAGATTAGGAACAGTTGGCAGGATGGCCATGCACCCCCATACATTCACTGCATTAGCACAGGTAGCTTAATATGGGTAGTACAGCATCCAGTTGAAGAATTGGGTGATAGATTATTTTTAAGGAAATCAAAGCATGAGGCACTGAACTGTCAAGGGATGTTTCTGGATGAAGGCTTGAATATGCAAATTTTTGACTGTTGATCACTTCGAGCATTATCTTAGCGGTCAGAGCATCAGACAATATACAAACACCACCATGGATGTTAGAGTTCAGTACCATTGTTTGTCATAGTTTCATGGAAAGCTTTTTATTGATGCATTCTACTCTGGAGTGATTTCAGTTCCAGGTACTTCAACAGATATCCTTCAGAAAACAAAATCCTTCAGGCATGTACATTGAGGATTGATTTTCTATGTCGAGAACAAGAAAGTCTTGAGGGCAATTTCAAATTAAACTAGGACCTTCAAATTAAACTTCAACTATATAAAAGAAGACACATTGAAAAACGAAGTTATGAGCTTCTGGACTAAATGGGATCTTTGAGTTGGTGCTTGGTAAAAAAGATACTTAATGTTTCAGTTTGTGTAGAGGGCCTAAATTATCCTTTATTGGAGAGACCAAATCTCCGTTGCTGCTCTTCCACTGTTGGAACACCTAGGAAGGTAGAAAATGAAGAAAAATATGCAAGGGTGGATGAACAGTAAACATCTACAAATATTTGAGCACAAGATACAGCCCTGAGAATTCATTTTTATTGTGATGATAATTGTGTTTGCATCCTGAAGGATATTAAGAGACATGGGAAGGTGAATCATAAGCCTAAACTACAGCTGACACATTTTTCAACCTTGCCTGTCTCCTATATGCCTAGTCTGAAGTTTAAGGGTTACCTCCCTGTAACAGGCTAGCAGTTGAAGTTACCACTACTTGTGGCTGATCTCTTATTACTTGACAAAGTGCTTAATGTAAAGATTCTCTACTGCCTCTCATGTTGGTTGTAGCATGAATATTAGTAAACATTCTAATATGGAGTCTACAGGTGCATGAAATGATCATATATGTGCAATATGAAGCTGTTGTCACTTAGCCTCATGTTAAGTTGACTGAAGGTACACTTACAAGGGGTATAGAGGTTTGTATAGCATTTCATGGAATGTTATACTCATGTTGAAAAATGTGGTGCTGGAAAAACGCAGCAAGCCAGGCAGCATCCGACGAGCAGGAGAATCGACGTTTCGGGCATAAGCCCTTCTTCAGGAATGAGGCTGGTGTGCCAAGCAGGCTGAGATAAAAGGTAGGCGGGAGGGAATTTGGGGGAGGGGCGCTGGGAATACGATAGGTGGAAGGAGGTGAGGGTGAGGGTAATAGGCTGGAGAGGGGGTGGGGGTGGAGAGGTCGGGAAGAAGATTGCAGGTCAAGTGGGCGGTGCTGAATCCGGGGGTTGGGACTGTGATAAGGTGGGGGGAGGGGAAATGAGGAAGCTGGAGAAATCTACATTCATCCCATGTGGTTGGAGGGTTCCTAGGCGGAAGATGAGGCGCTCTTCCTCCAGGCGTCGTGTGGTCAGGGTCTGGCGAATTCGATTTTCCTGCTCCTCGGATGCTGCCTGGCCTGCTGTGTTTTTCCAGCACCACATTTTTCAACTCTGGACTCCAGCATCTGCAGTCCTCACTTTCTCCAATGTTATACTCATCTCTGGTAAGCCGTAACTATTGTTTAATATTTACAATAATGTAAGGGCAAAATGTCTACAAGTGTAAAAATGCTTTTCTGTGAATGCATTAGGAGTCATTTTCATCTCATCTGTTTTGTTGCGAGAATCTTGAGATCAGAAGCAATACTAGTTTTGTGCCCTGTTGGATTTTACTCTTCTTTGAAGTGAATGGAAAGTGGAACAGTAGGCAGGGTATAAAACCCAAGTTCCATACAATCCCATAGGTTTCTTCCTACGTGGCTGAGGTCACAATGAACAAATTATTTTTAAAAACTACCATTTTTGCCTGGTGAGGACTTTATGCTTCAATACTGGGCTGCTGAGTCGGGCTATTTAGGAGGCATGCCACTCCCTTTCGTGGCACCAAGACTATCCCTCAGTGCTAAATAACTGCTCCCTCCTGTTTTCGCTTTGTCGGATGAGATATCCACAAGGGAGTCAATATCCAAAATGCTTAAGGCCTTAAGATGTTATTGTTTCCAATTTTGAAGAGCTGACCTATCCATTTAAGTCTCTGTGGCCAACTGAACAAAGTAGGAGCATTCATTTCCTGCCTGATTTGGAGTCAAATTTATAAGAATGAGTGCTGAATATGGAAATGAAGCTGAAGAAGGAATATAGGATGGAGTCAGGATGAGATTGTACCTGTGGCTGATATATCTCTGGTGCAAATTTTACCAGGTAGGAAAATCTAAATAGCAAAGGCAATAGGATAATCGATCACTGTCTGTGCTGTAATTTCAGTTATTCTATCTTTCATGTTTAGGCTTGGTCATTGTGACTGCTTTATCATAACAAATTGAAGAGGTTTATTTATGTTTCCCTCAATTTCTATGGTTTTAACTAATTGTGACTGTGGATGTTCTCACTGTTCCTGACACTCTGTGTATAATCTCTCAATCTCTGGTTGGAATAATGCCAGGAGACTAAGAAAACCTCTTTTGGCTTTCAACATTTTTTTTTCTCATTAATTATCCCATCCCTACTTCCCAATAGCTTCAACACATTCAGTTATGCTGACCTCATATGACTGCACTCACATGATTTTCTATCCTTATCCTTCACTTTTCTGTTTAACTCTGCAGATTGAAATATGCCCAGTAAAAGTATTTTTGATAGAATCTCAAGGGAGTTAACTGGCTCTCCCAGAAAGCACGTTTTATGTAACGGAAAGAGATAAGTCTTCTCCACACAAGACTCAGTAAACAGCATCTACTTTGTGTCAGTTCAGGATGTTCTGTCTCCAGCTTATGTTTCTCATCTTAAATTTACTAGTCAGGAGAATGTCAAAGGGTCTCCAGACATCCATAGTTAAATCCTGTGCCGCTGGTGTGACATCTGTTTTCCATTCAGGGAAAGATTCCCATGACCTTCACTTCATTCTCAGGGCATCCTTTGTGACTCACCCTCCATATCCTTAGAATGACAGCCCGTAGAATGCAATTCCTCATCTATTTTATTGACTTCCTTTCACATAACCTATTTTCAGTGTTAGGAATGCAGTTTGTCAATTAAGTTAAGTTGAATTGGAATTGAATGAAAACAAAACATGATCTTGAACTGTGTTTTTAAGAAAGCATCCAATAATGCCTCGGCAGATGACTGACATAGTGCATTTATGCAACAGAAATAATAAGTTATTACTCTTTGACTCTGGTGCCAGCTGCAATTGATATACAATGATAAAATCTGCTGATTCTCAGTGAAGAGTGCAATATTGTAAATTGGATGGGATTAAGGAACAGTATGGGTGGGACTAAAAGATTGTCAGCTGCCATGAGGCTGATAGAATGGTAATGTTATCTACCTGCAATGTGTCGGGAGGCCAAAATGGCTCTTGGATTTGGACATAGTTGGGTATAAATGGACATCAAACATCCACCTCTTTTTCAGCTCACTTGTTGTGTGATAGCAGGAAACTGTATGACTCCCATCCTGAAGCTGGGAGGCTGGTTAGACTGTAGTGTGGCTTAGGAATAGTAACGACAGGCCTGTAATGGATTTCACTTCTTTTGTGAGACCAAGTGGAGTCAGCAACATTTATGGCCACACAAATTTACACAAGCAGCATCGATAGGCAGAAGTCCCTTTACTAATTTGTGCTAAGGGATTAACTCATGTTTCAGCTGCTGTTTGATTTGCCTGTCTCAGTACAGCATCAGTGCAATCCTGGCTAGTAATAAGTACATGTGTCCACCTGCCATATTAAAAAGCTTGAGCAGACAAGGAGCAGGCAAGGTGTTGTACATTTTGAACTCATATATATTTGTTCCAAAGTGCTTTGGATGTGCTCAGCACGAATACCAATATTATGGAATTACAAGTGGGCTGGACCTTGTCAATGATGAGTTGGCTAAAGTACCTTCAGTTTCCAAACTTGGATATTCTCAACCAGGGACGCTGTGGCCTCCTAAATGTCCACAAATAAGTTTCAAGGGACCTACCAATATATCGGCTAAATTAATACCTTTCTTGACATGATGAAATATGACAGCAACCGTTCTCAAATTAGCATCATACAAGTGGTATCAAAAAATCTCTGAAAAGTACATGGCAATTGGAAGTCGTCAACAGCAGCAACTCAATGTCTTAAAAAGATGAGCCATTATGATGCAGTGCACAGAGTTGAAGAATGTACTTGGACAGAGATAGTGACATTTGGGGATAGTTCTAGTAATTAACCAATGAAAAATATTACCACAACTTATAGGTATATCCAATTCTCCTCTGAAATGGGGGTTGTGAGGAGTAGTGAGCAATTAATCAGGCTAACTGGATGAGTAGCACCCTGGCCTTTTCACTAACTCTTGTGGAACCAGCTTCTATCATTGAATTTGATTTTCCCTGTCCACACTTCAGCTGTGCTGGGGTCACTATTTAAGGCAGCCACTCCAATAAGTTATGAGGCAGGAGGCTGCATCCAGCAACTCTTTGTTGCTCTTCAGACTTGCAGTTAATATGAGATGGGGTATCAAATCATTCACTTTATATTAAGACCATAAAGAAAAGTTGCTGCATTATAAAACACCAGGTGAATCAACAGGAAAAGCAGTTAACGTTTCTTCAGAAGGTGTCAGAGTATCTGCTTCCATGTTCACTTGTGCATCTGATGCATTGTTTATCCTTTAAGTGTATGGTCAACTATTTGAGGTTGAGATATTATAAATTACTCACAATTCTATTGAGGACTGGAATATTTTTAATGACACTTTAATTCAACATTGGTGATGCAATATTCTCTCTTTTTAATATAAGATACAACAGAGCTATCTCAGTGGAGCAAGATGAATTTCAAGAAAAAATGTAAATGCAGGGAATAGATTTAAAAAGAAAGGATATTTTTGTTCATCAAATAACTTATGGAGCGATGATGAAAGAACTTCCTCCATCAAGTACAGCCCCAAATTGCTGAAGAATACTGAGGTGGTACAGGTGAGGGTCAAAAACATTAAGCAAGGTTATTCAAGCCCAAAGACAGTTCCTTTGATTTCATTTGTACTGGAAGAGGAGATATTCCTCAATATTACAGTGTAACTGGTGTGCATATACAGTCCAAAGAAACTTTGAAAGACAACAATATTCATCTTTGTCATTGCAGAAATAGTTTATATGCAGAACCAATACCTTGTATTATGTTACAGAGAAATTTTGTACCACAGCAAGGGGTCTCAGAATTTAGAGGGTTAAGAATCTTGCTCTAACTAAAGTTTCAGAGGCAGCAATTTATCACTAATCACAAAGCTAACTAATCTCACCTTGCACCCTAAAAATCCTACATTTACGGATCCTCTGAATGATCTAAGTAAAACATTTCATCTTTTTACCATCTACAAATTGACAGAATGAATCCATGTGTGAAAGGAAGTTATGCACATGATTCAACTGCATATCAGCCCTCATCAGTTTGAATTAATCATGTTTTCCTCAACCAGGATTTGTCCTTTGGACTGTTCCAGAACGTGCCTGTTGTTTTAGAAGAGGTGGTGTCATTCAGTAGTCTAAGGTTACTTGGTTTTGCATGGGCATTGAATACAGCTTTCAGCACAGAAGTCAGCAGAAGCTCATTTAACACAGTGATGCTCTGACAGAACTGGTAACAATGGATGATGCTGTAAGGGAACTGAGACTGGGATTGAGTACGTGTTGCTGCAATCCAAGAAACAAATGACATGGGCTATATCTGTCTTCACTTCTATATGAAAGGGCACCTCTGACTGGAAATTGTGAAAAAAGGCAATTTGGCAGATATGGGTTTAATACTTCCAGACTCATAAAAGGAGTTTGAGTCAGTCATCTTCAAATGGCAACTGACCAAGGCCAAAAGCTCCATTTGATGAATAAAGGGAAATGCTTGTCAGTTTCCGACATACTACTCCCACTTCCACCACTCCTGTATGTAAGTACCAAACAATTCGAGAGGAGCAATTGGGAGGAAACTTTATGGATCAAATAATGTGGTTTGAAAAACACAATTTCGCCGCAAAGGATGTAATACAATGATTCTTGGGCATGTGCCAGCATTTTCACAGTACTCAAAACATCGTGCAAAGCATGTGTCTTTTATGTTGCCAGCTAATGTTTGTCTCTTCTACTGGAACTCTTGCGGAGGTGGTGGCTGTAAATTCAGGATGATCCCACCTCAGTCAGCCTGATAAGTCACAACCAGATTTCCTGGTTGTTCGGCAGTTAACTGCCTGAGGTCCTGACTTCACACACATGTGGTCACACATGATTGAAGGAACTCTGGCATCAGGACTAGGAAAAGTGGGAACTGTAGCCATTAAGATAGCTACTGGCCAATCAGAAGGCTGACAGGTCAGCAGTCCCAGTAGTGCCCCTGGGAGCTGTGGCTCCTGCTGGGATTGCAGTCACTTCCTGACAAGGAGCTGTGAAGGAATCCAGCCAACAGTAGTGAAAACTGCTGTGTTTTCTCTAGACAATGTCAGACAGCCCCTGGCAGAAAGAAAAGCAGGTTTTTGAGGGAAGCTAATTCAGAAGGCAGATGGGAGCCTCCTTTCCCATTGGGTGCACCAGCATTGGGCTGAAGGAGCCTGAACAGGAGTAAATTCCCCACATCTGCGGCAGGCGACGAGGAGTTGGCTGATATCCTCACCACATTGTCTGAGCAGAAGCTTGTCCCTTGTACATTACCAGTGGCTGCAGGAAGAATCTCATAAATAGCTGTAATTCTCCATGCTGCTTATTTTAAGTCCTGGCATAAAATTTTGAATGTCATCTGATTTTTTCCTTTTTTCAGAAAATACAACTGCATATTGTTTCTTTTGCCATGTAACAACTTTTTGCACTTTTGTTTCCTAGTTTTCTGTATAGTGTGGATAGGGTCACATTTTGGAGATTCGGGGCACAATTCAATCAATCCCACCATGTTAGCTCTGAAGGCAGAAACCAGAGGAAAGTACAACATGAGGGCATACATTTCATGGACCAGTGTGTTCAGAGTTTCAGCTCCCACTGGTGGAGTAAAACCAGCCGTGGAAATCCATCAGATAGTGATAGGCTCGTGGGAGCTGGAGTAAATATTCAACCTCTCAAATCAGTTCCAACATTCAGTATTATTCTGATTGATCTGATTGTGGTTGTAACTTTACTTTCCTGCCTGTCCCCACATAACCTTTGACTTCCACATTGATCAAACATCTAATTCAGAATGTATTCAATTACCAAATCTCCACTGCTCTCTGGGGAAGAGAATTCCACAGATTAAGAAAACTGAGAGAATAATTCTCTCCTTATCTTTATCCTGAATGGGAGAACCCCCTTAGTTTTAAACTGTGCCCCCAATTCGGTTCACCCCCAAGAGGAAAAATCTTTTCAGCATTTACTGTGTTAAGCCCCTTTCAGAATCTTATATGTTTTCATAAGATCAGCAAGAACAACAAATAAACAGAGCAGGAGTTGGTCAGTCAATCCTTTGGCCTTCTTTGACATCAATGAGATCCTGGCTGATCTTACTGTGGCTCTACCCCCAGTTTCTGCCTGTCCTCCCATAACCAATGACTCTCTTCTTGATTGAAAATCCATCTGAAACAACCTCGAGTATATTCAATGACTGAGCCTCCACTTCTCTTTCTGGAGGAAAATTCCACAGATTAATAACTTTCTGAGAGAATAAATTCCTTTTCTCAGCATTCATTGGATGACTTCGAATTTTTCAACTGCCCTTCCTCCCACTGCAAACTTCAATGAGTATCAGCCCAACTCAATCAGCCTTCCCTGGTGATCTGAAATTTTAAGGGCCCTGCATGTTCCCACTTTTGCCCCGCAGCTGTTGATCCCTTTAGCCCTAAGACCTACATCTAACTCCTTGAAGACACTGAATATGTTGGCCTCAACCACTTGCTGTGGCAGAGAATTCCATAAGTTCACCACACTCTGTTGAAGATAAAGCCAAATACATCAAAGACTTGGATCTGAAGTTCAGAAATGGTCAGAAGACATTGATTTTGACAGCAAGGACACTGGCATTAGGACCAGGAAACTTGGGAGCTGTAACATTAAGATAGGTGCACTTGAACCTCCTGGGACCAGTATCCTGGTAATTCTCAGAACAGTGCTTTGTTAGAGCTTAAAATGAAAAGAAAAGATAGTGCAAGGTGAGTTCAAGTGAGGTTAAGTTTATAAATTTAAAGAGAAAAGTCTAGACCATTGAGCATTGTAACAATTTGGTTTAAGTTAAACTGAGTGTGATAGGTAAGTACAGAGTGTTCAAAGGTAATGTTGCATCAGTGAATAGGTCAAATCAGGAAAAAAATTCATTCTATTTGAGTGCATGAAGCATCCATAAAGTGATGGGTGAATTAATGGCGCAAATAAAAAGAAATGGATTTGATCTACTAGATATTTCAAAAAAGTTGATACATGGTGACTGTGAACTTAATATTTGAATGTAAATGACTTTCAAACAAATTAGGGAAAATAGTAAAGGAGAGGGAGAGTAGCCATGATAATAGTGAGGAAGGTTCTTGGCTTAGAAAGGCAAGAAACAGAATGACATGGATAAAGATAAGAAATAACAAGAGGTAGAAAACACTGATGGGAGTAATTTATAGCTCTCGAGCATTAGGTATACCAGAGGACAGAGTATCAAACAAGAAATAAGAGAAGCTTGTAACAAAGGCACTACAATAATCATGGGGATCTTTCACACCATTTATTTTGACTGAACCAAGCAAGTTGGCAAAAGTAGTTTTGAGGATATAGTGGAGAGTTGCATTCAAGCCAGTTTCCTTGATCATTTCATTGTAACAGTGCCTACATTTCCACACTGAGTTTGAGAGAGATGCACTTGAACTGAAGACTAGAACAGTAAGGCTAATTCTATATGTGTAAGGTGAAATTTCAGAAAGGGGTTGTGGTGAATTAAATCACGGCAGATAAGCAACAGCAACCAGCGAAAGAAATATTTCATAATTCTTGACTAATATACACTCTATTGAGATATAAGACAATTCATAATCAACTAGGGAGAGATTAAAGATAGTTTTAGATTAAAAGCAGAGTACCACTCCAGTTGGCACTACTGGTACCAGAGAGCTGCCAATGGCAAAAAGTAATGGAGCTGGGACTTCCTCCGTGATGTGGATAATAAGGTCACCTCCAGTCAATTGTTCTCATCTGTTAACTTGCTTCAGGATGAGCCAACCAAGCCAGAGATGGTGCTGGTCCAACTTTTATGGTGGAGAGGAAAATGGCGTAGACCATGTACTCTGCATAAAATTCAGCCTGTAGTTATGACAGATGGAAATTAAGTTTAACTACTTTACTAAGAGATACTTGAAAGACTGTTGAGCAATATAGATAAAAGGTAACTTCTGGATCAATTATATTTGGATCGTTAAAACTCATGTAAAAATATGCCTCATATAGGGACAAGATAAGGCCCATTGTTTTGGGAAATGTTTTAGCATGGATAGAGGACTGGCTCCAAAAACAGGAAATTGAGAGCAGGAATCAGAGTCATTTCCAAATTGGCAGGATAGTATTAAAGGCTTGCTATTAGAACAAATATTGGTTCAGCTATTTGGAAAGCAATAATGACTTATATCAAGATGTTTCTCATCTGAATAACTTATTGAAAAGCATAATTGCCTAATGTAAAAATTAATGGAAATGGAAATTCAGTGTTTCTAAACTGATTCTTAGAAATATTATACATTGCAAAATATGTGTATGTAAAAGTCACAAACTGTATTCATTAAATCTTTGCATCAATAGCAAAAAAACTGAAAATAAGAAGTCATCACTTTGAATTATCACATGTTTTGGCTCTTTAATTATTCTAATTTTGTCAGTAATGTAATCTCTTAGATTCAAGAGATTTCAGATTACCTTCTTGCAATTAATTCTTGTCGTTGTCAAAATGCTTCAAACAGCATATTCACAATATTTTGATGTCTCGGCCATATTAGGAACATTACTAGCTGTATCCATAAAACCTGGTCCTAAACCAATGACATTATTCATAACCATGGTATAGATATGCCAATCATTGAAATTTGTCAAATGTTCATTAGCGAATAGCCTTCAGTCGCCATTATAAAAACACAACTCAGAATTCTCTTGGCAGATTTACTTTTAAGTTTTTATTGTGTTAATAAGATCCAAAGGGAAAATGTTGGAAGCCAGAAATGAGATGGTGAAGAGTTGCATATGGGAGGTTACAGATCCCAGACTTAGATGAAAGGACCAAGCGTAATGTTTGCTGAAGATGCAAAGCTATTTAGAATCCCTACAGTGTGGAAACAGGCCATTTGGCCAAACAAGTCCACACCGACTCTCCAAAGAACAGGCCTCCCTTCTATCCTGTATTGAGTGACTTTTAACTTAATCTAACCTACACATCCCTTGACACTATGGGCAATTTAGCATGGCCAATCCACCAAACTGCACATCTTTGGACTGTGGGAGGAAACCCATACAGACACATGGAGAATGTGCAAACTCCACATAGATAGTCACCTGAGGCTGGAATTGAACCTGGACCCTGGTGCTGTGATGCAGCAGTGCCACCCACTGAGCCACCATGCCACCAAGTTAACGTGCAGATGACACAAAACACTAGCTTTTAACCTACCTGTCTGGCTAAGACACTAGAATCCAGAATTACTGTTCCCTTCATGGTATGGTTTTGGCTTCCTTTTGGGCTGGTAATAGTTGGGCTGGTAGGAGCTATTGATGGAAGGGGGTATGAGGCAAGCCAGAGAATGGAGTGAATTGGTGGGGGGGGTGTACAAATTTGTTACAGTCATCTGTTTATTGCAAATTTACCAATCAAGCCCACAGGAGTAGTAAAACAATAAAATGTGTGTGTATGTGTGTGTTTGCGTGTAGTTGATGATAATATTTGTTGCCCAAGAAGACAGACCAAATTCAATGGTGAAAGTGTGTGTGTAAAGTGCCAACCTCCTGTTTGGAGTGGGTTAGTTGCCTGCCTACTGTCTTGCCTCAGTTAATGGCAAAGATTGATGGGTTTGAAATGAATTTGTGTTGGGATTCAACTTGTTAATACTTTAACCTTCCAGCTGCCCAAAACTTGTCAGTTACTTGAGATTAAAATCACCCTCAGGTATATCCATACAGATATATAGATAGGTTAAGTAAGTAAAGAGGTATACAGGTAAAATCGGGTAAGGTGAGGCTTTCCATTTTGTTAGGGAGAATTCATAAAAGAACGTAAACAGTGAGAAACTAGTACATGTTGATGTTCATAGGGATTTGTCAGTCCTTGTGGACAAAATTTGGAAAGTTAACAAGCTGTTCAAGAAGGCAACTCACCACCATTTTCTCAAGAGCAATTCGGGATGGGGAATGGATGTTGGCCAAGTCCTAAAAGCATATTCAGTGAGTGAATACATTTTTAAAAAGGCACAGCAAGCAGTTCAGGAAGCAAATGTAATGATGGCCAATATTTATCAGTTGAATAGTCCTGGAAATTTAAATGTAAACTGATTTTTTCATCTTCATGGATACTTCTAGATCTGCTGAGCGTTCTCTGTTTTCTCTTCAGATTTCCAGTATTTTCAGTTTTTGACTTTTGCATCACTAGATTGATTTCTCTGGTAAACAAGATTGTTCTATGAGGGAAGATTGAGTAGAACGGAGTATTATTTTCTGGAGTGTAAAAGAATGAAGGGTGATCAGATTGAAATGTCTAAGTTGATGAGTTGGATAGGGGGAAAAGATCACAACACAATTAACACAAAATTAGATGAAAAAGCAACTTGAGAAAGTGATACAGTTTACAGAGAGATATTGATAGGATAAGTAAGTGGGAAAAAGTTAGCAAATAGAGCACAGCAAACTTTATTAAACTGCATCTGGTGACCAGCAGTGTACCAACCAATCAAGAGGTATGTCAATCCATGTAAAAATACACACTAAATAATAGAAATGTAACGCAGGGCATCTTAACATCACTATTATACTTTAATTACTGCATAGATCACTTAAATAATGATGATCCGACTTTGCCTTGAATAAAGCTTACCGGCAGAGAGCCTTCTCACTCGTACCCTCATCTCAGACATCGTGGAGATCATGATAATACAATAAACTTCCAGTTTTTCAGCTATTTCGTTTTTTTTTTATCGAGAGTGCCAGTTCATAAGATGCCGGTTAAAACAAAGTTGTTCATGTGGACAGGAGAACAAAAGAACAGAATATTATTTAAATGGAGAAAAACTGCAGAAAGCTGCAACACAAAGGGACTTGTGCATTAAACACAGAAAGCTAGAGCACACGTGCACTGGGTAATCTGGAAGGCCAATGGAATGCTGACTCTTATTTCAAGGAAGTTGGTATATGAAAATAGTGACGTCTTACAGCAACTGTACAAGGTGCTGGTGAGAGCACATCTGTAGTACTCTGTGCAGTTTTGGTCACCTCATTTAAGGAAAGATGTCATTTAATTGGGAGCAGTTCAGAGAAGGTTCACTAGGATGATCCTTGGTATGGAGGGATTGTCTTATAGGTAAAGGCTATGTATATTGCGACCCTATTAATGGAATTTTGGAGAAGAAGAAATGATCCTATTGAAACATATAGGATTCTTAAGGAACATGACAGGGTCAATGCCGAGAGGATATTCTCCCCATAGGAGAGTCTAGGACCAGAGGGCAAATGCTCAGAATAAATTTAAGACAACAATGAGGAGGAATTTCTTCTTCTAGAGATTTGTGAATTTTTGGAGCTCCTTGCCACAGAGAGTTGTGGGGCCAAATGTTTTCTGTATATTTAAGGCTGGGATAGACATATTCTTGTTTAGAAGGAGAGTCAAGGATTATGGTGAATATGCAGGAAAGTTGAAATGAAAAGACAGGAAAGTGGATATGAGGAGTGTGGGATCAGCTATAATTCTACTGAAGAGTGAGTAGGCTCAAGGGAGCCAAACTGCCTATTCCTGTTCCTATTTCTTTTGGTCTATGGTCTTAAATACCAAAATGTAGATTCCCCTGGCTGAAAAATCTAGAATAGGGAGCACAATAACATGAGGAGCAGGTGACCAAGTAGGACTGCTATAGGAAAGATGTTGTGAAACTTGAAAGGGTTCAGAAAAGGTTTACAAGGATGTTGCCTGGGTTGGACAGTCTGAGCTATGGGGAGAGGCTGAATATGTTGAGGCTTTTCTCCCTGCAATGTTGGAGGCCGAGGGATGATCTTACAGAGGTTTATAAAATCAGGAGGGGCATAGATAAGGTGAATAGACAAGGCCTTTTCCTTGGGGTGGGGTGTCCAAAACTAGAGAGCATAGGTTTAAAGTGAGAGGGGAAATATTTAAAAGGGACCTAAGGGTTAACGTTTTCACACAGAGGGTGGTGCGTGTATGGAACAAGCTGCCAGAGGAAGTGGAGTCTGCTACAATTACAACATTTAAAAGGCAGCTGGATGGCTATATGAATAGGAAAGGTTCAGAGGGGTATGGACCAAAAGCTGGCAAATGGGACGAGACCAATTTAGGATACCTGGTCAACATGGACGAGTTGGACCGAAGGGTCTGTTTCCAAGCTGTACAGTTCTATGACTCTTTGACTGAGGCGAGCAAATGTTTTTTTAATCGAGAAGGTTGTGAGACATTGGAATTGCATACCCCCCAAGGGCTCTGGATGTTCGTGTGTTGAATAAATTCAAGGCTGTCAGTGATATGTTTTTGGACTCTAAGGGAAGTAAGGAAAATGTGAACTGGGCAGATAAGTGGAGCTGAGGTTGACGGTCAGCCATGACCTTATTGAATGACAAAGACATTGAGAGACCATAAAGCCTTTCCTATGTTCTTACATTAGGACATGGCTAAATGTCATCTGGATTCCTATTTTTAGTGTGTTGAGTATTCACTTCATATCACCCTTTGCAGTGACCTCACGTGAAAATGGTGACTCCATTAGTTTGGTCCATGGCCCAAAACCTGCCCATGCTGTTAGTGCCAGGAAAGTGGCTTTTAAAGGGGCAGTGTCTGGATGAAACAGAGAAAAGCCAGTTTCATGAGGAATAAGTGGTCTGTCTTCTTTTCACCACAATGAATCTTATATTGTAGGCAGCTGATGTACTTCATTTCTACATAATTTATGCTTGGAAACAAGAAAAATGTTGTATCACGTTTATTTTTACATAAAGACCTGAACCTCTCTTAAGTGATAAAAATGTGGATCTTTACAAAGAAATTCTTTAAACAGTCTTTGAGTTAGTGCTGCATAACATAAACCTGGTTGCCTTAGCTTTTAACTTGGATGATGTTACAAATATATTACAATCAGGGTTGGCTTGGTTGTGTAATCTTGTGCTTTTATGATAGATGAGGTTTATGGAATGGAAACTATTTCCATTAGTCTCAATGGGAATGAAAGCCAATATGAAGAGTTATGTTGTTCTCAAGTGTTAACTGGGAGATGCATGAATAACCTCAGATGTCACTGACTGATGTTGTCCCAACATACCAGCTGAAACTAGTATGTCGGTTTTCTGATTCCATTCCAGGTATTGAACCTTTTAGGTGATGTGGGGCCAGAACCTCTCATTGTTACTTGCCCTATTCAGGGAGCAGTCAAAAAGTGTGGTTTTAGAAAAGTACAGCTGGTCAGGCAGCATCCGAGGAGCAGGAGAGTCAACGTTTTGAGTATGAGCTCTTCATCAGGAATGTGGGATAAATGGGAGGAGGTGTGGGGCTGGGGGAACGTAGCTGAGAATGCAATAGATAGATGAACGTGGGGGGGGTGGTGGTGGTGATAGTGATAGGTTGGAGTGGAGGGTGGAGCGGATAGTTGGGAAGGAAGATAGACAGGTGGGACTGTTCAAGAGGGCAGCGCTGAGTTGAAGGGTTGGATCTAGGATAAGGTGGGGGGGGGGGGGGGGGGGGGGGGGGGAGATGAGGAAACTGGTGAAATTGACATTGATCCGGTGCAGGGAGCAGCCAATAAGCCTTCTTAAGAGCATTGTTAAGTCTGGTCAAAGGATAATGACTGGGATTTCCCTGTCAGCCTCCATTTTCTTGAATCAGTGAGGGAAAATTTAACAGCCCAAAAGCAGGTTGGGAGAAACCAATGCATGTGGCAATCCTACAGACCCTCCATTCCTGCCTTGGTGTTGCATTGGATTCCAACACTCCAACAATGGTGATCTGGCTGATTTTTCTACGTTTTTAAAATCTGCATTCTTAAAGAAGTTAGATAGAGGGTGTGGTGTCGGGACACCCTCTCAGTCACTTACTATTTCCTGCAACCTGCAATTCTGCTCAAACTGAAAGGTCTCTGGTTAGCTCTCAATCTTTGCCAAGCTGTCAGCCAGCCTTCCTTGGTCAAGGAACCTGTCACCATGCAATTAAACTGGTAGTTTGCTCAAAATCCCAGGTGAGTGACTGCACCCCCAGTCCCTGAATGTGAACTTGGAGCTTCTAAATATGAAATTTTACCCTAGAGTGGGTGAAAAATATCTGTCTCATGTGTTCCCATCACTGCCTGCTTCTTCACCTCACCGTTTTACTCAGACCACTTACAATCTGTCATCAACAGAGAAGTAACCTTAATTAACATTGTTTTGATCAGACACAGGCGCGGTTTCCAAATTTGTTTCAAAGATGTGCAGGTTAGGTGGATAGGTCATGCTAAATTGCCCATAGTGTCCATGGATATGCCGACTAGGTGGATTAGTAATGAAAAATGCAGGGATACATTAGGGGTTGGGTCTGTGTGAGATGCTAATCAGAGGCTGGTTGTGGACTCGATGGACTGAATGACCTGCTTCCACAATTTTGGGATTCTATGATTCAATGAATTCCCCTTGGCTGGTTGCAACAAGGTTAATTTAAAACCAGGCCCCTTCCCTTGTGAATATCTTTCTCCTAGACCCCAATAAATTAGATTGGATTCCCTACAGAATAGAAACAGGGCTATCAGCTCCACCATCTCCGAAGAGTAACCCAGCCAGTCCCATTTCCCTCTGACTAATGCACCTGACACTATGAGCAATTTAGAATGGCCAATCCACCTGACTAGCATATCTTTGGATTGTGGGAGGAAACCCACGCAGACACTGGGAGAATGTACACACTCCACACAACAGTTGCCTGAGGCTGGAATTGGACCCAGGTCCCTGGCACTGTGAGACTACAGTGCTAATCACTGAACCACTGTGTCGGCCCTAAGTTATGATTTAAAAAAAGAGACAATTTGGCCAGGCTTTGTTGAATTAAGAAAATGTTTATTAATTATTTGATGTGAGAAGAAATATTAATGCAACACACAAACAAACTCATTAGAAATAACAAGGGAGACCAAACAGATGAATGGCAAAAATAAGAAATATGGTTCAGTCACTGAATTGTTCATGAAGGACAGATAGTTGAATGCTATGGCTGTTGTAGTAGAAGTTACCATTAGAATTGAGATTGGTACTGAAACAGTTGATTTCAAAATCCTCATTTTTGCAGATTGTTTGAGATTCTGTAGTTTTCAACTGTGATTGAACTCCCCAGAGGACATTAGTGAACCAGATGGTTGACTGCATTGCAAATGAACAAGGAGCTGATTGTCAATTAAATATAGTTGCCACCCTGAAGTTGTTCAGGGAGAGGTGGGCGCCGCAGGGAGTGGTGTGCATCATTTCTCCCTCCAACTCTATTTTGATTTAGTCCCTACCCTCCCCTTCACTGTTTTGATCACACAGCACTGCCCTTTGATGTGAAGGGCAGTGTTTGTCACTGGCCACCCGGGTGTTTTCCTATCTTCCTGGTGGTGGAAATTGAATAAAGATTGGTGCACTTTGTGTCTTTCACTGTGTCTCACACCTGCACACACACACACCATGGATGCTGGGGAAAAAATAAGCACTACCGCACTTAGGTGGTAGTGTGGGGATTTAAACAGAAGAAAAAAAAAGAAGAAAAGAAAAAAGAAAAAAATATATAGTTGCAGTGATGTGAACCATCTAGTTCATTAATGCCCTTTAGGGGCATCTTTACATCTGGCCTATGAGTGACACCACACGCATAGCAATGTGGTTGCATCTTAACTCTGGCAATTAGGGAGGGGGCAATAAATGCTAGCCTACCCAGCGATGCCGTCATTCTGTAAACAAACAGAAAAAACTACATGCAGAGTAAACCTGCTTACGTTTCAGATGCTGGTCACAGGTGATTTGCACCATGTCATTGGTCTTTACAAACTGAACATTGGCATCTCGTTGACACAGAGGTTATCAGAGGTTATGACGTAAAAAGGGCCAATCCAAGAACGTTTTGGAGGTGGACATGACCGCTTTATCATCTGTTATGTAAGAATGATATTGGACTCTACTAAATGCAATGACTTTACTTAGTGCCAAGGACTCACACAGAAGGTATCCCTCTTTAAGGCGAGGTGCTGGTCACTCAGCTGGCACCTTCACATGCTGAGGTTGAGGCAGATTGACTGTTGGACACATGGCCCTTGTTATCAGGATGCAACATATCTCACTGTGTGAAACATGTTCAGCCCTCATCTGCAGGGTAGGCCATGCTTGACTCTTCTCAGAGCAAAGAAGCTGTTTTGCTCCTTATGCTCCCAACATAGGTCATTACCTCTGCAAATCCTGCACCTAGCCACTAGTGGGATGTTGGTCTCTTTGACTGCCTTCCTGAGAATGCAGACACAAGAGGATGAGGGCTGATGGCAAGCCCAGGAACAGCAGCAGGCCCCGTGATGGGTAAGGAGCACACAGCTCAGGGAGAGGTCACAGCTGCAGGGCCCTTCAGGATGCATGATCTCCACAGAGGTTTTGCACTCAACTCCATTGCTTAGCTATGGGAGAGGCATGGTGTTGACACGGGGTCTGTATGTCCTAGGACACTATGATGGAACAATACCAGGTGTGGGAGCAGGAGCTGAGAGCTGCAGGAATGGGTAGTCACCCTGACCCAGTGACCTGTGAAAGTGACAGCCCGTCTGAACTTCTATGAGATTGGCTCCTTTCAGGGAGTGACGGGTGAGCAGTTTGGGATGTCTCAGCCGGACACCAATAAATGCATGTGATTAAATCTGAGATCTATTGATTTTTGTCAACTACAGGTCATAAAGGATGTGGGATCTATTGGGCATAAGGTATTTAGTCTTAGATCTTAGTGAATAATGGAACAGACACAAAGGGCTAAATGGTCATCCTCTACTCCTATTTTCTGTGATTATGCTGCACGCATTTTGCTGCTTACCAATTACTTTGGATTACTATGTATATAATTTCTATTCATTTGTGGGATGTGGGTGATTCCAGCTGGCCAGCATTTATTGCCCATCCCTAGTTGCCCTTAAGAAGGTGGTAAGCTGCTTTCTTGAACTGCTGCAGTCCACCTGCTGTGGATTGATCCACAATGCCATTGGGGAGGGAATTTCAGGATTGTGACCAAGTGACAGTTTCCATGTCAAGCTAGTGAGTGGCTTGGAGGGCAAGTTAAGGTGGTGGTGTTCCCATATATCTGCTGCCCTTGTCCTTCTAGATGGAAGTGGTCATGGGTTTGGAAGATGCTGACTGAGGATTTTGTTGGTTTCTGCAGTACATCTTGTAGATAGTACACACTGCTGCTACTGAGCACTGGTGCTGAGGGAGCGGCTGCTTGCGGACGTGGTGTCAATTAAATGGGCTGCTTTGTCCTGGATGGTATCAAGTTCTTGAGTGTTGTTGGGGCTGCACTTATCCGGAAAAATATGGAATATTCCATCACACTCCTGACTTGCGTCTTGTAGATGGTGGATAGATTTCGAGGAGTGAAGAGGTGAGTTATTCAAGTAGCATTGCTATCCTCTGACCTGGTCTTGTAGCCATTGTTTTTATATGGTGAATCCTGTTGAGTTTCTGGTCAATGGAAACCCCCAAGATGTTGATAGTGGGGCATTCAGTGATGCTAACACCATTAAATGTCAAGGAGTAGTGGTTAGATAGTCTCTTATTGTTGATGGCATTTGTGTGGCGTGAATGTTACTTGTCACTTGTCAGCCCAAGCCTGGATATTGTCCAGATCTTGTTACACTTAAACATGCAGTGCTTCAGTATCTGAGGAGTCAAGAATGGTGCTGAACATTGTGCAATCAGAAGCGAACATCCCCACCTTGGACCTTATGATGGAGGGAAGGCCATTGATGAAGCAGCTGAAGGTGATTGGGCACTCACCTGAGCCCTTATATCATACTAGATCCTAGACCTCGGGTAAATGATGTAGGGAGGAAGGCTGACCAGGGTGGGGGTAAGTGGTTTTAGTAAGGACAAATGGTTGCTTCTCAGTGAGGTCTCACCTTCCCAATGCCATGTCCTTTGAATGAAGGAATCCTGGAGTTACACAAGCAACTTTACAATGCTTTCTGGATGGTGTGCACCCCATCCACCGCTGTGTTAGTATCAGCAGTGAGGCACTCAAAGGGGCAACAATCAGCAATAGTGAAGCCATCCATGAGCCCTTCTGCCATGGGTTTAATTGAGGTGGATTTGGGAAGGCAATGTGGACCCCACCCATTACCCTCTCACCTGAATTAATGACACCTCTACCATCAAACCCACCCCAGAGGAGGGCACTCAGCTGTGCTCAGCATTTCACAGAAAATGTTCGTGATGTAACTGGATGGAGAAGCCAAACAGCAATCCTGTCAGAGTGAAAGGCAGAGCTTTACCAGGATGGGCATTCTACCAAGAGAAATGACAGTGAATTAAGCACCAACATAAAAGCATGAAGTTGTTGATTGTGTTTATCATAAATTTTGGGTTACCATTGTTTGTTGGAGCTTGTTTGGTTATGTCAGTACATTGGAAATACACTGTAATTTTAAAATTGTCTGTTCAATTAAGTGTATTATTAAATTATCTACTCTAAAATCTTACTTTAATGAACTGACTCTAACTGTTTGATAAACTGTGGAAACACTTGATTTCAATTTTTCTCCAGTAGAGGTAACGGGAAGCTGTACTTTAGTGATAACGGTGAAGCCACAGAAGCCACAAGTTGGAGGACCTCCCCCTATACCCGACATTTTCCTGGAAGATCACTACCTAGTTTGGTCATTACATCCTGGGGCAGCATCATCCTCGTCTGACATTTGTAACTGTAGGTGGAACTAAGTGTTGCTCGACAGTGCAGCTAAACCAGACTCGGAGGGCTGGATGTTCACTTGTAGATGTGGGGTGCGAATAGGTACAAAGCACAGTTTTAATGTTTTGTGAAGGAGCGGAGCGGATCCCCCCTCGCAAGTTTGTCTATTTCAGGTTGCAGTTTCAGGAAACCCCCTCGTCACCGAAGAACGACCTTTTGAACTCCTCTGATTGGGTGCTGAGCTCAACTCCCATCCACTCACATTGAACAAAATGTGTTGCCAGAGCGGCGCAATATCAGGATTTTTTTTTTGAAAATCCGACCCTTGGGCTGGCTATTCTGATTCACGTGATATAGTGTTTTTCGATTAAATAAACAGGTTAATGCCCAGCAGAACCCTCTGAAGAATGCAGTGCAAGTGTCAAGCAATAATTTATATGTTTTCTCTTTAACCTTTTGAATAAATAGGTTCATTTCAAGTGTCTGCTATTTCTTCAGCAGAACTCTGGGATAGGCGATTGCAACCTTTCTTCAGATAGAATCAAACCCAAAGGCTGTGACAACATCTCCGTCAATCGCTTTCTCATTAATTTCTAAGTAGCTGTTGGTATTTTGACATTTCAAGAAATATTTCCATTTGTAGCTGCTGTAATATGGCGTGTTGCAAGATTTCCTTCCCCAGAGGGTGACAGAGCTCACTAGCAGCTGCAATGCTAAGCCATTGCTGTACTGTTTCCATGGAAATACCCACAGACTCCCAGAATTTGGCTTCAACTGATCACTATGGTCCGACTCCAAGGCTTGATGAATTCCTACAGGTCTTCTCGCATTACTGCCAACACCTCCCTCCCGCTGCCTATCCCAGCCACTGGCCACCCAATGGCTGACCTGTACAGGTCCCCTTACCTTTGCTGTCTCCTCCCCTTTGTTGAGTGAAGGCCGTGGAGTTCCCTTGGGCAACAGGGACATTAGGAAGTGGGCTGGAAACACACCAGGCCACCTCAATCCCTCAGCAGGCGTAGCCCTCTGCTAAAGTTTGAGCCAAGAACCTTCTGTATGGGAGACCACAGAAAATGAAAAGCAGCAAAAACACATGGTTAGGAGAGGCACAAGATCTGATGGAATTGGTTGCAATTTGCTTTTTCACCTTCTTAGGGACAGCAATACCTGAGAGCAAGTCTTTTGCACACGTTTACACTGGACAGTTGCTCGTACTTATAGTTGGGCCTTCTCATAATCAGACCTATAATCTCTTGTAGAGTTGCTCTACTTAATAGCCAAGTGAATGTAATTATATATATTGTATATTTTAAATATCCAATCAACCTAGTGTTGACACTGGTTTCTATATGTACAAAAGGTTTCAGTGACAGTACTGTAAATTATTTACTCCAGATTTTGACATCTTTGTTTTCTTCCCTCTGAGTCCACACCCAGGTTAACTAATCGATCACAGTGAACACAAATTGCAAACAGACTCACATAAGCAAGCAGAGAACAATTGAACACAACAGTACTCAGGGATTAAGACAATTCTTATCACTGTGCTCTGATTTACTAGAACATACCAAATGCTAATATGATCATTTTACCTTCATTAAATAGAAGAATGTAAACTCTATAAGATTACAGTTTACACTAGAAACTAAACTTATTCAACATTAAACAGGCAAACAAATATCTCTCGGCTATAAACTTTATTAACAGGCACTTCTAATGTCCTCTTTCTCAATGTTATATTGATCCTGTAACACTGTCCCTTTACTTCATATGTGTCTGTGTGTCACTAAGCAGACATTGTCCTGCTTCTTAGCCCCTTAGGTTGGCCAACCATAACCATCCAATATCCATCAAATAGGGTGGCACAGTGGCTCAGTGGTTAGCACTACTATCTCACAACACCAAGGACCTGATACCAGTCTTGGGCGACTGTCTGTGTAGAGTTTCACATTCTCCCAGTGTCTGTGTGGGTTTCTGCCGGGTACTCTGGTTTCCTCCCACAGCCCAAAGATGTGCAAGTTAGGTGGATTGGCTGTGCTAAATTACCTGTAGTGTTCACAGATGTGTAGGTTAGGTGCATTAGCCATGGGAAATGCAGTGTTAGAGGGGTGGAATGCTCTTCAGAGGGTTGGTGTGGACTTGTTGTGCCGAATGGCCTCTTTCTACACTGTAGGAGTAGTGAGAACTGGAGATCAGCGTGGATAAGGAGCTGGAAAAAGCACAGCAGGTCAAGCAGCATCAGAGGAGGAGGGGAGTTGATGCTTCAGGTTGGAACCTTCCATCAGGACCTGAAACAATTTTGTAGTGCAGTGTCCCACATCCCAATGACAACTTAAAAATGTTGGAATCAATGTTTTGTCAACTAACCTTTTCAGGATTCTCTAGGCTGCCTCAACCATGTGTTAGACCCTTCAGAATTATTTGGATTACATGCAGACTCACCAGTGGTCCTTAAAGGGCCACTCATAGTGGCCATGGAGAAATTAAGTCTCACTTATGCTTCTTTCTTGAATGATAAACCTGAGGGAGTAGCAGCACCACTATCTGCCCATGATCAACTGTCCAACTTTGACTCCCCACCTCAAGGATGCTGCTGAAGGAAACTGGCTTATTTAAAGTGATGACTTCCTTTTGGAGAAGCACAGATTTTGCAAATTTATATGAATGACTAAGAAGACACCCAAGTGCTAATTTCTAGTAATCAGTTTTTTGTTCAATATTTAACTCACTGCCACATCTCTTCCAGGCATGCCTAGTCTCTCCAGCAGGATTTCCGTTCCAATCTTTTTCTTGTCCACTATCATTAATTTCACTGTTCTGGTATTTGACAAAGTATTTGTTAAATCACATTCCTCAGTGATTGCCTTTGGCTCAGACTCATCCTTGTGGATTCCAACTCAAGTTTCACCCTTTGTGTTTTGAATCCATCCAGGAATATAGGTATCTCCGTGATATTCAATGTTCTACAAACAGCCGTTCTTGCTGCACCTGAGATCCACACTCAGTGCTATGTGTCTTCATCTGCACATTCTCGACCTCTCTCTCCAATAACATTGCATCATGCTGGCTCAGAGCTGCACTGCTCCCCAGTTCCACTTCACCATCCTCCACTATACTAACAAAAAATTTTTTCTTTTCATTTCAGGCATCAAAGAACATAAGATGCAATAACTCCAGCTCCACACTGACTGTGTGGAGTTTGCACGTTCTCCCCGTGTCTGCGTGGGTTTCCTCCGGGTGCTCCGGTTTCCTCCCACAGTCCAAAAAAGATGTGCAGGGTCAGGTGAATTGGCCATGCTAAATTGCCTGTAGTGTTAGGTAAGGGGTAAATGTAGGGGTATGGGTGGGTTTCGCTTCGGCGGGTCGGTGTGGACTTGTTGGCCCGAAGGGCCTGTTTCCACACTGTAATGTAATGTAATCTAAACTCAGAGACACCAACAGACTTCCGGAACCTTCTTCCTCTCCCCTTCCCTCTGACTCCATCCCCTCTCCCAACCTCACCTCCTGTCATGTATTTACTATTCCTTCTGACCTTACACTTTCTAATGCTGTATGTTTGTACTCAGAAAAAGTTCCAGTTTTATCGCTTTGCATCCCCACCTTAATAAATTTCAGGCAGACATGATGTGGAACTCTTCTTCTGTTGCCTTCGCCTCTGTGCCCATTTCTTTGGACAAGAGTCTCTGCCTGTTCCACAGACCCCTTTGCCCACCTCCTTCACTTTCCCTCCACCTGGACTTCTCCCTCTGGGCTTTGACCTGCATCAACTTTTTCATTGAGAACTGCCGACGTGACATTGTTCATCTGAGTTTCTCTGCCCCTCGCTCCCATTCCAACCTATCTTCCCATGAACTGACTGCACTCTGTACTCTCAGATCCAACTCTGACCTTGTAATGAAGTCTGAGTCAAAATGTGTGGTGCTGGAAAAGCACAGCCAGTCAGGCTGCATCCAAAGAGCAGGAGAGTCGACGTTTTGAGCATAAGCTCTTCATCAGGAATGCTGTCCTGCTCCTCGGATGCTGTCTGACTGGCTGTGCTTTTCCAGCACCACACATTTTGACTCTGATCTCCAGTATCTGTTTACCTCACTTTCTCCTTTATAACGAAGCCTGCTGACAGGAATGGTGCTGTAGTCTGGCAGACTGACCTCTACATTGCAGAGGCTGAGTGCTAGCTCTCAGACATCTCGTCCTAACTCCCCTGAACTATGACCTGACCATGGAACATCAGGCCATTATGTTCACTATATTGACTAATCTCATTTCATCTGATGTTCTCCACCTTACTACTTCCAAGCTCATAGTCTCCCAACCCCACACAGCCCACTCCTACCTTCTTCCCAAAATCCACAAACAGAAGTGCCGGGGCAAGATCCATTGTTTCTGCCAGCTCCTGACACGGAACTAATCTCTTCCAACTTTGACTCAATTTTTTTCTCCTCTTGTCCAGTCCCTTCCCACTTACATCTATAATTCCTCTGATGTCTCACATCAGTTTCAAAATTTCCAGTTTGCAAGCCCCAGCTGCCTCCTCTTTACCATGGACGTGCAATTCCTTTACGGGACTCTGTGTTTCTTCTTGGGAAAAAGGACTGAACTGTCCCCATCCATCACTACCCTCCTCCACCTGGCCAAGCTTCTCCTTACTCTGAACCACTTCTCTATTAACTCCTCTCATTTTCTTCGGGTCAAAGGGGTGGCCATGGATACCTGCCCGGCCCCCAGTTGCACTTGTCTCTTTGTGGGGAATGTAAAACATTCCTTGTTCCAGTCTTACTCCGGTCCCCACCCACAACTGTTTCTCTGATATATTGATGATATCATTGGTGCTGCTTTCCTCTCTCGTCTGGAATTAGAAAGGTTTATCAATTTTGCTTCCAATTTCCACCCCACTCTCATCTTCACCCGGTCAATCTCTGAATCCTCCAATCCTCCCTTCCTTTCCTCAACATCTGTTTCCTTTTCTGGGGTTAGACTGGCATTCAATCTCCATTACAAAGCAGCTGACTTCTACAGTTACCTTGACTATACGTCTGCACATGCTGTTTCTGTAAAGACTCTATTCCATTCTCCTAAATCCTCTCCGTCACATCTGTTCTGAAAATGCCAAGTGCGACAAGACGCCTCCAAAATGTTCACCTTCTTCAATAATTGAGGATTCCCCAACACTGCTGTTGACAGAGCCCCCAGCCAGGTTGGACCCATTTCCAATACTTCGACCTTGATTCCCTCTCTTCCCTCCCACAACCGTGATAGGATTCCCCCTTGTCCTCACCTACCAACCCACCAGCATCCATATCTGGAGGATCATTAGCTGCCATTTCTGCCACCCCCCCAGTGGGATACCACCGCCAGAATCATATTCCTCTCCCCTCCCTTGTTAGATTTCTGCAAGGACCATTCCCTCTGGGACACCCTGGTCCACTCCACCTTCACTCCCAACACATCCCCACAGCCCCACAGCACCTTCCCATTCAACTGCAGAAGGTGTAACACCTGTCTGTTTATGCCATCCAAGGACCTAAACATGCCTTCCAGGTGAAGCAGTGCTTTACAAGCACTTCAGTCAACTTAGTCGACTGTATTCGCTGCTCACAATGTGGTCTCCTCTACACTGGGGAAACGAAGTGTAGACTGGGGTGACTGCTTTGCAGAACACTTCTCTTCTGTCTGCAAAAAAGACTCCGAGCTTCCAATTGCCTGTCACTTCAATACATCGCCCTGTTCCCTGACCAATATCTCTGTCTTAAGTAATTGCAGTGCACCAGCAAAGTTCAGCACAAGTTGGAAGAACAGCACCTCATTTTCCACTTGGGAACTCTACAGTCTTCTGGACTTAATATTGAGTTCAACAATTTGAGGGTTTGAGACACCTTCTCCCATCTCCTTACCCCAACCTCCAAATCCCAGGTCTTGTTATCACGTAGTCTGCTATTACAGATAAACCATTGTTAGCCACTAATAGTCTCCATTAATAGCCATTCATTCTACTAGGCTGACCATTATCTACCCCTTTGTCTGTCCAAAAATTCTTCCCTCTCCTTGGATTCTATCTCCACCTATTGTTTACTTCTTACCCCTTCCCCTCTATCTTCTACATAAAAACTAACATTTTTCCTAGCTATCAGTTCTGAAAAAGGGTTACTGTACCTGAAATGTTAACACTGATTTCTCTCCACACGTGATTCCAGACCTGCTGAGCTTTTCTAGCAATTTCTGTTTTTATTGCTAATTCCTAGTGATCCCTGAGATGGTTACCTGACCAAATGTCTTTTAAATGGTGTTAACAGTACCTGCATTTGCCACTTCCTTTGGCAGTTAATTCCACACACAAACCACCCTCAGTGTGAAAGAGTTGCTCCTAAGGTCCCTTTTAAATCTTCCTCCCCTTATCTTAAAAATATGCTCCCTAGTTTTGAATTTCCCTACCCTAGGGAAAAGAACTTTGCTATTCACCTTATCTATGCCTCCTCATGATTTTATAAACCACTGTAAGGTCATCCTTCAACCTTCTGTGCTAGTGAGAAAGGTCCCAGCCTGTTAGTAGTGTAGACTAACTTTGCACTTTGGCATCTTGATCAAATACAGATGACTGCATGGGAATTGCTGGGGTAATGGAAGATTATGCTTGGCAGTTCCCCAGCATCTGGGACCATCCAAAAGAATTCATTAAAGGTAGCGTATTCAGAGGATTTTGCTTCAGTTAATAGTTACCCAGAAAACACTGGACCATATAAAACCGAGTCTAACTAAGAGAACAATGACACTCATCCCCTCCCACTCAAATACCACCCCCTACCGAATTATACATTCCTTTGGTGCTTGTGCCCCTGACCCTAGATAACAACCCTTCCCTGATCAGCCATCTCAACCCTACACGATTTCAATCTCCTGGGAATGACATCAATCATACATCGGGGTTGTAATGTGGCTCAGTGGTTAGCACAGCTGCCTCACAGTGCCAGAGACCCGGATTTGATTCTAGCCTTGAGCAACTGTCTGTGTGAAGTTTGCACATTCTCCCTGTGTCTGTGTGGGTTTCCTCTGGGTGCTCTGGTTTCCTCCCATAATCCAAAGATGTGTAGGTTTGGTGAATTGGCTGTGTTAAATTTCTTATAGTGTTCAGAGATGTGTAGGTTAGGTGCATTAGCCAGGGGTAAATGTAGGGTAGGGGGAATGGGTCTGGTTGGTTACTTTTTTGGAGGGTCGGTGTGGACTTGTTGGGCCAGAGAGCCTGTTTCTACACTGTTGGGATTCTATTCTTCAATGAACCCACCAATGTCTGAACCTGCACTGGCTTCATTACCCCATCATTCACCAGTCCCAACAGTTCTCTTCTTTTGGTCTGGGCACACCCTCAACTGTGGGCTGTGACATCATCCACCAGGCATGCCATCCTGCTCACACTCTGGCATGGCGTTCCCTTTGTTTGGTGACCCAATCATACCCTTCATCTGCTGTTAAAATTCTCCAGCTGCCACCATCTTAATTCCAACCTCTACCACCACCAGCCCCAGCGATAATTGGACCCAACCTTCCCTAAGCACTTCATTGATTAGCTGGCACCCGGTCCACCGGGTACCTTATCCACCTGGCATCCTACATAACTGGCACCCCATCTAACTGGCAGTCTATTTACCAGACACCCCAACCACCTGGCACCTTAATCCCCTCAACTGACTGCCACCCTTATTCGACACTTAGGTTACAGCTTTCCCTTTGTCAGCACCTGTCAGTGTCTTCCTGTTCTGCTGGACATTGAAATCACCAGATATGGTGCAGTGATTGTTGTAAAGGACACATGGTGTGACTCCTCAATCCTCTCTGTCCTTGACTATCCTGCACTATGGGAGAAATGTTTCGTTTTCACATACACTCCGAATTTCTGAAGAAACCGGGAAGAAAATTGCCCAGTACCGGAAGTAGTAAGGGAAAATATAGCACTTGATTGGCAATCAGTATTCCAAGGAATATCCACGTCATTATTTTATTAAAGAATTGCAAATTCTTTGGCTTTCTGTGTTGCATTCTGAAGCTTCAAGTCTGCAGGGGTGAAACTTAAGATTAGTTAGAAATGTTTAATAAGTGTCACAAGTCTTTGGTAACAGCATGTGCACTTGGTGCCCAGCATTGCCATGGCTGCATTGTTGTCAGGGCAGAACGTTGCTACACAAACCCCAGAAAGAGCCGGGTGACAAGGTCAAGCTGAAACAAAATGACTAGCTGTTCTCAGCTTAAGTGCTGCTCTTGGGTTTGTTCATGTGGTTCATGTTTGAATGATAATATAGCAGATGATTTAACTGCTGTGCAATCTTGTTCCGATTGCACCGTATGTGAAGGCTGTGCAATACATTGGCATGAGAAAATAGGTTTTGTCTTGCACAGTGTTAAACTATGCAATGTTAAATTGTATAATATTTAACTGTGCAACATTAAGTAGTGCAATATTAAACTATGCAATACTAAACCACTCGGCATTAATGTTTAAACTAACAGTAAAACGCAGAATGGGAATACCTAAGTAAATCAATCAGAGTTGGGGATTTTATATTCAGGATTAAAGCTTGCTATTACTTAAGAGGAAATGGATGCATTGATAGAAGCAAGGGAAGAAATAGGTAACATTTTATCAGAGGTGGTTGCAAAACTGGCCTTCCATGTACTCCTAATGAAGAAATGGAGCAGAGGTGATGAGCTGTCTAAAGTGGGGGCCAGAAACCCCTTTAAGAATATCAAGGGGGGAAGTTGTGACATGAAATGGCATTTATGAGTCCCAATTTTCTTTACAATGTAAATTTCTCATGAGTAGTGTGGTCAGGTGGCCAGCAGCAGAAATGTCTACAAGATTGCTTAAGAGCTACAATCAAACATGTTGGAAATTTCATCAAGTTTGTTTAAAATCTGACCTCAGTTAAATTCCAGCCAGGACATGTTGTGACCTGCAGTTTCTTGTGCTGGCTAAATAAGGCAAGTGTCATGGTGTTTCTAGATATACTGGCACCATGGATTATGGAATGTGGCTGTTTATAGCTTGGTGTAACCATTTAGGAGTTGTTTACCAGCAAATTCCATTGGCTGGGATCGCACAATGTGATCAGGCTTTAATCAATTAATTGGCTGAGTGCCAGAGATCTTTCTGGAAATGAAGTATATTTTCAGATAAGTTAACAAAACAAAGAAATTTTCTCTGAAGAAGCCTCGCAGGCCACATTGGAAAAGCGTGTGTTCTGAAATAATTTTCAGAGAAGGTAAAGGACCATAAGGCAAGACCTACACAGAGAACAAAATTGGCCACATCACTCAAATTCGGTAGTATTTGATTCAAGCCAAACTAGTGGAATTAAAATAAGAGTTAGCGTTAAATGTGAATGAAATTAAAGATAAAGTGAAATTAAATGAAGTGAGTTAAAACTGAAGTTAAATTAGATGAAGTGAGAGGTAAACGTTGCAATGAATATATGCTTTATACTGAGTATTAGTAGTGAAAGAGTAAAATAAAAAAGGATTTGTTTACTCAAAGCCTGAGTCAGTTCCTTGCCTTTTGTCTGTCACACAAGGAAGAATACCTGGGTAAAATGTTTGGGTACTCTGTTTCTGGCAATAGCAGCCAAGGTGAGTTATCAAGCTGAAATATTCAGCAGATCAGGCAGGATTTATAGAGACAGAAACTGAATTAATGTTTCTGCTTGATGTGACCAGTCATCAGAACTGAAGAAAGATTGAAATTTAAGAGTTTTCAAGGCAGTGAAAGAGTGAAGAATGTAGTTGAGGTCTCCTATACATTAAGGGAGATCAAATGGAGATTGGGTAACGACACTGTTGAACAGGGTTCCATCTGTTCAATCTGTAAGCATGAACGTGAGCTTCTGGTTACTTGTCATTTTAATTCTCCACCTTATTCCTGTGCTGACCTTTCTATCCATATTCTGCTATAGTGTTCCAGTGAAACTCAATGCAAGCTTGAAGAAAACACCTTCGCTTTTGACTCAGCTCTCTACAGCCGTCTAGACTTAACATTGGATTATAATAGCAACAACACCAGATTATAAACTCTGCCATAATGCCTTCTTCTTTGTATTCATTTTTTTTGGATCAGTCTGTTCTTATTTCTTTCTTTATCCTTTTGTGTTGCGCTCAGAATGGGTGTAACCATTCACATTGCATCTAGACGTGATTTTTGATTCTTGACCATTTACTACCTGTTACCACGCTCTTTTTTTAGATTAGATTAGATTAAATTATGTACAGTGTGGAAACAGGCCCTTCAACCCAACAAGTCCTCACCGACCCACCGAAGCGCAACCCACCCAGACCCATTCCCCTACATTTACCCCTTCACCTAACACTACGGGCAATTTAGCATAGCCAATTCACCTAACCTGCACATTTTTGGACTGTGGGAGGAAACTGGAGCACCCGGAGGAAACCCAAGCAGACACGAGGAGAATGTGCAAACTCCACACAGTCAGTCTTTAGTGGTTATATCATTAAATCTTTCAGTATTTAATCCCTCCTGCCCTCCACCCTATTACAAACCATCCCTTTTGTTCTTCTTGTCCCTTTCCTTCTTCCAGTGGCTCAAAAACTCTTACATTTTTATCTTCCTTCACTTCTGATGAAAAGTCATCTCCAGTTGACCAGTTAACTCTCTTTGCCTCCAGAGATACTGGCCAGTCTATTGCCCCTTTCTAGCATTATTTTTCTGTTCATTTCAGATTTTCTGCATTCACAATGTTTTGCTATGGTGAAAGCTACCTACTCCCTTGATTCTTTGCTGTCCTTTTTCTGTATGAGGCTCCCTTATTGATGAACTTTCCAGTGCCAAAGAACTCCGAGGGGAAAGTGGGATCTGTTAGTAAGGAATCGAGGCTCTGCAGATGTCACCTTAGCAGCTTGAGGATTCATGTCTTTGGGATCCTGGTCTGCAGAGCACGATGCGAGGTGACCATCGTGGTCTCATGGGGATTGTACAGAGGACCATCTTAGAGGACATGAGACAGGAGTCAGTAAAGAATTCAATAGCATCTTCAGTGTCATATTAAGAAGGATTTACCTATGCCTGGAGGTGTTTGGGCCATCTATACTGGTCACATCTCAGCACATGGAGCCCTTACCATTCAGTGAATTCCATGTGACTTCAAAGGTTTTGAAGGTAAGTTGGGGAGAGCAGTCAGCTTCTGAGAAGTTTGGGAGTGTCATTCCTCAGGCATTAAATCAGTGCTTCCAAACTTTTTTCCGCTCTGACCCCGATTTGATACTTGAAAATTGATGCAAGCTTGGTGAGTTGCTCAGGTTGAGAAATGCTGGTCGAGCAATTGGGGAGCTGGGAATTGGCCATTGCTGCCTCAGAGCCGTCAATTCCAAAATTTCAGATTGCCACCTTATTTGCAGACCCAATCCTCACTTTGGAAAGCCCTACTCTAAATGATAGCAAGTTACTAGTCTTCCTAGTGATCTGGAGACATTCAGGTCCAAGAGTTCAGTGCAAGTGATGTTGTTGGAATCCACCTCTGCAATGAGAACTACTCTCTTTCTTAATAACCTCTTTAAATTTTCTCTTGGATATCCATGATATGGACTGGGATGGACAAAGTTAAAAATCACATAACACAAGGTTATAGTCCAACAGGTTTATTTGGAAGCACTAGCTTTCAGAACACTGCTCCTTCATCAGGTAGCTATGAAGCAGGATCATAAGACACAGAATTTATAGCAAAAGATTACAGTGTCATGCAACTGAAACGATATATTGAACAAACCTAGATTGCTGTTAAGTCTTTCAAATTTTAGAATGGGTTGCAGGTTTTGGTTTATTAATATGTAAATCCCAGAACTTCTTTTAAGTCACATCCTCGAGATAACTAAATGTTTTCTTAAAAAAAAGGTGACATCTCAGCTCAGACAATGTATTAAAGGTGTGAGATTAGAGTCTGTTTGTGTTCCAATCTTGAGTCAGACTGGTTGTATTTCCAAAGTAGGAATTTATAAAATATTATATTGATTGCCTGTCTGCAGGTTGTGCACTTTTTGAGCAAAATAGAATGTATCTGCAGATATAATTCTGCAAATGCAAATTCACCCCATAGACTTATATGTTAGTGTGTGCGTGCATGAGAGAGAGTGTGTGAGTGTGGATGCGCATTAGAGAGTGTGTGTTTGCAAGTGTGCATGCTTAGTAACGTATGTGTGTGAACGTGATAGAGTATAAACCTGTGAGAGGGTGTATGCATGAGTGCGGGGTGTGTATGTGTGTGTATATAAGAGAGAGTGTATATGAGAGAGGGTCTGCGTGAGTCTGTGAATATGTAAGAGTGTGTGCATATGTGTGCTTGTCTATGTGTATGTGTGTGAGAGTTAATAGTGTAGTGGGGTCACCTGAACCCAAGGACCTGGTTGAAGCCATCCTTTTGGTACTGAACTTGGCTATCAATCACAGCTCGGCCACTCTGCATTGTTGCATATCCTGAAGTCTGCCTTGGAGGACGTTTACCCGAAGATTCGAGGCTGAATGTCCCTGACCGCTGAAGTGTTCCCCGACGGGGTGGGAACACCCTGTCTGGCGATCGAAGTGCAATGTCCATTCATCTGTTGTCATAGCATCTGCTTGGTCTCGCCAATGTATCATGCATTGGGGAATCCTTGCCTGCAGCGTACGAGATAGACAATATTGGCCAAGTCGTATGAGTACCTGTCACGTACATGGTGGGTGTTGTCCCCAAGTGTAAGAGTGGGATTCCTGTTGATACTCTGACACATCTTGCAGTGGTTGCCATGGCAGGATTGTATGTGATGTGGTCAATGTAGTCCTGAAGGCTGGGCAGTTTGCTGTGAACAATGGTCTGTTTAAGGTTTGTTTAAAGGTGAGAAGTGGAGGCGTAGGGTACCCTTCGTTGTCCAGTACTTCCCGGGAGCGGAAAAACTACACCTTGTTCTTTGCAGCCTGTTACACATTATTGATGAGGATGAGCACCTCGCCAAGACCTTCCCCACACCTCCCTCTCCTCAACCTGAATAAATTCCCCAATTAGTAAGTACCTGTTAAATAACTTTAACTGGGCCATTATCCTTTTAAGAATCTAACTAACAAAACAGCGCTTCCATGAAATTGCATGAATGAATAAAACTCATAACGGCAAATAGTCAATAAATCTCATAACCCAGCTGCAGTAATCAGTTTAATTTCCTTTATTCTTTTATTGAGTACAGGTACAATTTCTAACTTATTTAGAGCATATATGTCTAGTACTTTTACTAACATTTCTTAAATTAAAAGACAAAAGGACCAACTCCTCTTAATTATGCAAGCAAACACTTATCCCATCAGAAGTAGCAGTCAGCATTTAGGACATTTTAACCCATTGCCTGTCTCCCAGGACAGAAGCCCTTCAAACCTCTATATACTAGAGATAAAACAATGTAACACGATACTAATGGGATTTTAATGTATGTAAGAACTGTGTATAAAGGGGCTCTTATAAGCTTTGTATTTCGGGATTCTATTGCTACCTCAAACTTGTGCTGTGATTGCTGAATAAAGAAGCTATTTTTGCCAGTCATTGATTTCGGTCGTTATTTGAACACAATCCCACACTCCTTACTGAATCACTGCCTCCGTAAGCCACTAAGGCACAGTGAGAATAGGTAAGCGTATTCATAGTGTATAAATGTCTGAAAACTCTTCTAGGAAGAAATTGGCCATCTTCCCCCTCAGTGCAGAATAATGCCACTTGCTTCTGCCTTTTTCTCCTCTTCCAGCTACTGGTCTGTCACCAGCGGATTGAAATTGATAGAAACACTAACACCAACTTGACAGTAAATAAGGGAGGACGGGAGAGTGGTAGGCAAAAAAGACTTCCTTTCATGAAATTGCTAAAAGGCAGTTTGCAGGATTCCTTCTTAGTTGTACAGCTGAGGATAAATATCTGAAGTTACTTCCGTCCAAGCTGAGATTTCAGATAAAGTTTGCCGACATTCCAAACCTGTGAACTCACTAATTCCCAGCTTTGATCCTGTTGGGAGGTAACCTATCCTCCTGTTCTGTAGGCATAATATCAATTCTAATGCCACTGGAGGAATTGCTGAGCTAGATACCTCTACTTAGAATCCTGCCACTGGCCTGCATGCTCCACTTTGGGGACGGGTGTGTTCTCTGACATCATCCACTTTTGACTAGAATCTTAAATGCATTTTTGAATGATCTAACTCGAGTATCCTATTTACGCTATTACCTCCAGCGCTTTGCATTGAAATATTTTAGCTACTAAAATAAAAATTTGCATTTTTGGAACGGAGCAGTGAAGATTTATTGACCCTGTGCTTAGTTTTCATAAATGCATATGCATACATTTAGCAAAGAGATGATCTGTGCTCAGTCTGTGTAGATCTCAGACCCTTAACTAAATCTGTGGGTTCCTTTATAACCCCACCCAACAGACAGATGAAGAAACAGTCAGCCTCTCAGCAATGTTCATACAGACGTTTTTATTGCCTTACTTGGAGGAGAATCAAAGCCTTCTATCTATTCTAAGACAAGTGAGTTTGCATTACCCTGCATAGTTTAGCAGTGAGCAGCTTGGCAGTCTGTGCAGTCAGATTCAAACATGGCCAGTGCGTAAAATTGGGACAGGCAGGTTTGGCATCCCTTCATTAACTTCAATGGAATGGAAAATTTGATGGTGTGTATAACGGTGCTGATTCCACTGCTGCCCTTTTTATTGTCTGCCAAAGTTGCACATCACTTTATACCCATTGTCTTCAGACAAGGAGGGGCATATGCAGGCAAAGTGAACAAATGCCAGCACTGATGCAGTGATACTGTGCATTGGGCACCACAATGTGTGGCATCAGAATTTTGAATAATATGGATTAATGCTCTTTATTGCCCATATATTGCTTTCCCAATCTCCCTGGCACTACGAAGTTGCTGGCAAGGAATTTCCAAATAAATGGGAGACAAAATCCAAGGCATAGTTCAACATTGTCAATCTGAACAATTCTGGCAAGGTCAGAAACTTGGAAATATCTAGGGAGCAGATGTGGATGTTGGTATGCAGATGGTTTATGAATCAAAAAACCACAGAATGGTATTCTTGGATTCTGATCTGATAAGTGCAAGCTGAAATGTTTTAACAGCATGTCTCATTTGACAAAATCATATTGACTGAGAAACGACTAAAACAAAAATGTAGTACTTAACTCTGGGTTGATTTTATTAGTTACAAAGTAAAAATGTCAAATCATGCTTTTGGAGCAACAGGAAGGAAGATGTGCAATTATGGAGCACTTTTCACCTCAGCAAATGTTTGACAGCCAGCAAAATGGTGGCAGGGTAGGCTTATTCACTCTGTCCAGTCTTCTTTCTTTTCTTTTCTTTTTTTTGTTTTTTCAGTTTTAAAAATTTCTTTCTACTAACTTACCTTCTGGAGAGTGGCAGTGGCGGAGGTAGTATTGTTGAATTTGACATTTGACTAGATGTTCAGTTGAGGCATCGGCTAGGGGCCTGACCCGGGACTCTGAGTGATGCCTGGACTGTGGATCAAAGGTGAGGCGGAGGCCCAGCGTGGATGGCACCTGGGTGTGGGGCTTTGGTGGTTCAGTGTCTGGCAGTGGCTGAAAGCCTGGATCAGGAAATTTGGCAGTCTCAGGTCCCAGGAGTGAGCCCAAGATGGCGACTGAGGTTCACCTAACATCTGCAGTGACGACGAGAGCAAGGGAATTTGTGGCCCCACCCTGAAAGTAAACGCAGAAATACAAAAGAGATTGAGCCCTTGCAGCAAGTGTGGTCCCAACATGGCCAAACATTTAAGAAAGACTGTAATGTTTGAACCTTTAGCTTAATTTTTTTATTTTTCAATTTAATACTGTAATGCTGAACTTTTAACTTTATTCCTTATTTCTTTCTACCTTGTTCTTAAGTTTCTGTATCTAGATACTTGTACTAAGATGGCACTGTTTGTGGTGTCATTGAAAACTTTTCACTATACTCCTGTGCTTTTACCCTTGAGGAAGTGTGACAATAAAGTCTAAATTTAGAAGTACAATAATTATTGTAGAAACTATAATTCCTCACATTCAGTTTCGCAGTTTCTGAGCTAAGAGATAGGACAAGGAACCTCAACGATTCAAAATTTACATTTTAATGACTTGGATGAAAGGACAGAAGGTTGTCAAATTTGCTGATGACACAAAGTTACATGGGAAAGTAAGTTCTAAAGAGGAGATAAGGAGGCTACAAAATATATATAGACAGAGCAACCTAAGTTATCAAACCTCGATTATCCGAATTTCGGATTATCCAAACAAGATCTAAAGGTCCTGATGGTTGGGTAAACTGTGACAATGACAAAGCCTGAGGCCTGAGGGCATAAAAATCTCCTCCTCCATCTTATATTGTATCAGTGGAAGTATGATACTCTATTTGAAACAAGATCCTCTGTTGTAACATAATAGCTACATATTCAATAAAAGCTTAAATGAGAGAAATTACCGAGTGGGAGAAGCTAGAGCTGGGGCCACGGTGTGCCTGTAGCAAAGGGAACGTGCGATGCCACCAGAGGAACTGCAACCTGGTCTCACACCCATTCCCTGCACCCATCAGATCAGTTATCTGAACATTTGATTATCCAAACAAAATACTGCTATGAAACCAAGTAACCACTCTGACATTCATTTGGGAATTGGCTTCTCCTTATAGTCATCATTTGTTTCTTCATCAATTTTTTGATTTCATCGGCTTGTCCTTTTACTCACTAAGATCCCAGTGGTGTCTTTGTCCTCACCACATCACTTACAGTTCATACTTCCAACAACTTGATGAGTGAACATTTTCAAACCCCAAATGCGCACAGACTGTTCTAAAAAGTAGGGTTCACCATGTCAACCAGATTCCAGAAAAATCGAGACCAGTACATGTTTACTAAACAATAACAATTGACAATTAACAATCAATACACAATATTTGTCTCAACATTTTATTCAGAGTCATAGAGATGTACAGCATGGAAACTGACCCTTTGGTCCAACTTGTCCATGCTGACCCTATATCCCAACCCAATCTACTCCCATATCCCTCCAACCCCTTCCTATTCAAATACCCATTCAGATGCCTTTTGAATGTTGCAATTGTACTAGCCTCCATCACTTCCTCTGGCAGCCCATTCCACACACGTACTACTCTCTGCGTGAAAAAGTTGCCCCTTTGGTCTCTTTTATATCTTTCCTCTCTCACCCTAAACCTATGCTCTCTAGTTCTGGACTCCCCCACCCCTCAGAAAAGACCTTGTCTATTTACCTTATCCATGCCCCTTATGATTTTATAAACCTCTATAAGGTCACCCCTCAGCTTCTGATGCTCCAGGGAAAACAGCCCTAGCTCAAATCCTCCAACCCTGGCAACATCCAGTGTCTTGTGTCTCAGAAACCAGATGCCTACTTTGTGCTTCAAAACAAGAGTGAAGATGGAATGTCATAAAAAGAGAAAGAAGAATAGGTGACCTGAGGATATTTAAATAAAATGCACTCCTGAAAGGATTAATACATTTGTCTCAGCTTCATTCAGCTGCACTGTCACCACCGTTTCGTGCATGCTCCATGGACACTGACCTCTTCCACTGCCTCCACACAACTGGGCATCATTGAACCACAAACCTCACCACATCATTGTGGCTGCTTTTGTAACAATTCACATCTGAGTTTTAGCCCTTCAGAACTTCACTTCAGATCTCACTTATGCTTTTTAGGCTTCTGTCAGGCCACTTAGCACACATGGACTTGACGACAGATAATGCGTTTAATCTTCTTAGCTTGCTTTCTCAATGCACATGATTTATTCTACAGAATCTCAGGTTTGCCTTGCCTTTTAACGCCTTGATATTTCAATGAACACTTATAGGTTCTCAGCATCTCTGGTTTGCATTGGTCTTTAGTGCAGTCAAAAAGGCAGGCAACCTATCATGCATGGCAGCACTGAACAGTCAAGGGAGTGGACATGATGCTCATACATCACTATGCTTCATCATGTTTCAGTAACTTAAATGGAAAGCACACTACATATGCTTCAAACAAATGGCCATTTGTGAAAATCAAATGGGACTAGTCCTTAGGGCAACTCTGGCTTGTCGGAAAGTACCACCATAATCAGTCAGGGGTTTATTTGATTATAGTAAAGGGGAATTGCAACACAGTCATTTCTGTAAATCAAGTCCAGTCTGTCTAGGGATTACCATCATGTCACTTGGGGAGCTGTGAAGACATGAGTCCAGGGGTTTGTCGTACTCAGGCAGGGATGTCCTCACAAGACAATCCAGGGTTGGTCCACGGTCAATCCTGGGGGTTTAGGCAATAATGATGAGAGGTCCATAGGCAGTCCATGGAGTTCTGGGCAATGTAGGATACTCAAGTTTGGGGATAGATTGCATTATATCAATGAGAGTGAAGGGGGCAACACCAAATATATGGTTAGGATCTAATTGTATAGGAGCATAGAACAACACAAGATCTCTCAGGATGTGGTGTTTTGTAAGGCACCACCATTCTGGCTTCAGTAGGAGGACAGTGGATCATTATAGTGGACATGGCAATGCCAGAAAATTGGGGATATTTATGAACAAATAAAAGGCTGGATGTGAACAATGTGAGCCTGATAGGATTCACAGGGACAGCAACTCAAAACAGAATATGACGAGTAAAGATGGTAATCCTGACTATCAAATATCTCACTCACTTGTAGTTATACTCTTCTATCCCTGACCACAGGCTAAATTCCATAAAATGAATCAAAGGGGTGTGCCTACCTTCTGAAACACAGTGTCCAGACAACTCACCCTGATATATCACAATGCTTGCAGCTCAGTCTCCAGCTCATCAACTCCAAGCTGCAGTTCCTTGAGCAGTCAACAATTGCCATTGATATGGCCACCATGCATTGTATTGGTGTCTATTAGTTCCCAAATGCAGTAGCTGCAACATATCATCTACACAGCAATCTTTAATCTATGGAATTAATTAATTTAGATGTTAAATATTTCAAGAGTGAATTTCTCAGCTTTACTCTTCAGCTGTAATAACATCTCATGATTTAGACCAAAAGAGACATGGCAGAAATGCCCACCAATCATCAACCTATCTTCCTGTGAAGTTTCACTTTGCCACTGACAGGGAGAAACAGGAATTCTCTTCCACTAGTTTTTATCTCTTGCCGCAATTGCCCTTCTCACACAACTGCACTCTCCTCTTTATGAAGCTGTTGCCACCATGCTCTCTTGCTATTTCAGAAATTGCTGAACACACCCACTGTCACACTCTTTGTAAAGGTGCTGTTCCCATTCTCTCACCCACTTTTGCTACTGGTGTGCCACTCAGGTTGTTTCAGAAACTACACACTGAGGTGAAAGTCTCTGAGCTGGTGGATGGGTGCAGGAGAATGCTTTGCTGGTGCATCCTCTGAGGGTTCAATGGTTTCCTCCACAGGGTGGAGAAGGGGCTGATGTTCTCAGCTGTTGGCCTCTTCAGTGGTCATATAGGTGCTGCTGGTGTTTGTGTAACAGAGGACATTAGTTGTGCAATAAAGATAGAAGCTTGAGCATTTAACAATGTCTTAATACTGGTGGTAATGAAGAGCAGTGTAGTATAGCACAATGAAGCTTATTGGCTTGCCTGGACATAGAGTTTTCAGTGTTCCTACTTGAGTGAAATCTCTATAGCTATCTCAGGGATGAGGGTGACGAGCTAAACATCAATGACCTCAATGCCCATCTTTGCCCCACTGCATGACAGTTTCTTCTACAATGAGACAAAGAGAAGGACTAAGTGAGTTGAAAGTGGATAAAAAATGGTTTGTCATGGTACAGAAGCAGCAGAATTGGTGAGATGTCTTGTGTGAGGGAGGAGTTAGTGCAGGGAGCAGAGAGTAGTTTGGGAGGAGGAGGTGTGTAAGAGTCATTGAGCAGAGATGCTGCATGCAGTGAGAGATGTAGACCCTTGCCCTTGGTGATGTTACTGTCCAGTGGCAGATAAAGATGAGTGTGAGGTAGCATAGGGAGGAGAGCAGCACATATTCTTGCAGAGTGCAGAAAATCATTGACTTTCTTCTGGTATTGCTGGGCGTTTTGTTCTGTCCGAGAAACAACTCTAATACAGGCCACTATTTGGGTCCAGGCTGGCTTTGTCTGGTGTTGCGTTCCTCCTTTGCTGATCTACAGGAAACCAAAGTCCTTCGTCTCCACCATCCCGTACATGAGCACCACCAGGTTCAAAACATGGGACCCGAGCTATCCCTCTGGGCCTTGATGTCAATGAGAATGTTGGAGCACCACAAAGTGATGGGCAGTTTCTAGCTCAGACTGTCTGAAGTGCTACAGAGCCGGGAATTAAATACAGTGCCAACTGTGTGAACATAACAAAGCCTTGGTAGTGTCAAGCACTTATGTTGAACCGACTGTGCAGTTTCATGAGCTGGGCATCAAAGAGGCTGGTTGTATAATTAACAAGCTGAAACACAGAGGACCACATGAGACAAGACAAACATGAGTCACTGTGCAATCTCTGCCACAAATCTCCCTGAATGCAATAAATGGGAGAATTCAGCCCAGAGACGGGATGAAGCAAGAAACAAAAAGAGGAGAGACAGAAAGGAGAATTAAGAATTCTTTTTATTTAAAATACCCCCATCTAATTTAGCACCCTTTCTGTCTTTAGGTTCATCATACCCTAGTCTGTTTTTATTTTAGATTTTCAGAAACTGCAGTATTTCTCTTTGATTCAATTGTTAATTTTCTCAGAAAAGAAAGTTGATTTACAGTTATGGGGAGGAAATGGCCTAGTGGTATTACTGCTGGACTGTTAATCCAGAAACCTAGGTCATGTTCTGGGGACCCAGGTTTGAATCCCACCGTGGCAGATAGTGGAATTTGAATTCAAGTAAAATCTGGAATTTAGAGTCTAATGATGACCATGTATCCATTGTCAAATTGTTGGAAAAACCCACCTGATTCAGCAATGTCCTTCAGGGAAGTAAACTTCCATCCTTACCTGGTCTGGCCTACATGTGACTCCAGACTCACAGCGATGTGGTTGACACTTAACTGTCCTCTGGGCAATTAGGGATGGGCAATAAGTGCTGGTCTAGCCAGTGACTTCATCATCCCATGAATGAATAATAAAAAAACAACAATGTTCCTATTGATTATACCCTTGTACTTACAATATTAACTTCAAGACAATTTTCTGTGATGAGTTTAGTGATCATTTCATGCACCAGTGAAGCAACCTCATGAAACTCAAGGGCAGTTTAAAGTTGAGATGCCATTTTTGTGAAACTAACTTGTGGCGATTCTTAATTCATAAGGGAGCTCCTTGCTGCTATAGATTGCTAACTGCTTGTTGCCGCAACAATGATGTATGTCTTTTAGACGCTACATCGTTTAATCAAAATCCAAAACTTGCTTACTAATATGAGCATTTACTTGCTAACCAGCCTTGACAGCCTTAGGCAGAATGCAATTTGCTTCCAAGCTGTAACAGTTTCAGTATATTGTAGATTATGCTGGTACATGACACTTTAAATGCAGACCAACATTACCTGTTGGACCTGATATTAGATGAGTAATCAATAAGAGCAGACAAGACTTCATTCAAATCAACATCCCACACATTCCATTGTTGTAGTTGGCATTAGAAGAATCATTGTATTAGATATTACTTCTGCCCTGTGATAAAGAAGCAAATGCTCAGGCAAATAGATGAAGGCTAAAGGACAGACCAAACCAGATATGAACTAATAGCAAAGGCTCTTGTCAATATGCTGACAGAAAGTGGGATGTTAGAAGATTTTTTTGCAATCTTAGTTAAGAGATGAAATTACAGGCAACATATCCTTATTAAAAGCTGAGTATACACGTAAAACATAAGTTATGGAATCAGATTTGAAAGGCACTAGAGGGTTCTTGCTGACAAAATTGATTCCCAACAGTTCCCCTGAGGTTTGAGCTCATGTCTATGATGGTGGAAACGTCAAGCCTGGCCAATTGGCATGGGAAGGCATTGGGCAGCATTTTTAATAGCTTATTACCATCATGCCACTTCTTTAAGCGAAAGGAAAGGCAGCAGATAACCCACTTACTTGAAGCTAAGTTGAGGGACGTGGTAGGAGACCTCGTTTTGAGCATTCTTTGGCTCATGGAAGGGCCCCATGGTCACCCATGTCACCAGCCATCAACAACTCCTCCCATTCTTCTCATTGGCTCTGTTGAACTCACTTACTTTCAGGATGCACACCCTCTTCCTCCAGGTGCAGCCCATCTGGCCATCAGTAAAAGAGGTGCTGCTAGCTGATAACCTTCTGTTTGGCCACATGTTGTCTCCTATGTCATTCCAGCTGCCTATGTATTGTCATATACAATACTGCCACCATCTCAGTTTGGTAATTGGAATGTGATGCATTGATATAAATTCTGTATTGCTACATAATGAAAGTGGAATTTTATTTACTCAATCAACATGACACCTATTCTCTCACTGCCTCGCACAATGTATTGGTATGCCAATTAGATAAAGTTTCCATGAGCATCACTTAGCCTTCATGGTAAAAATTCAATTTTACATATTGAAATGGTATAAAGTTTCGATCATCACTTTCCCAAAAAAGGTTTCTGAAATTGAAATCTGTGGTCCCTACTGCAACTCATCTCATCCCTTGCATAAAAAAAACAGTTTTTAACTTCTCTCCTATATGGTCTGGCTTTGATTTTAAGGATATTTCCCATTGTCCTAGCCTCCAGACAACTGGAAAACATTTGTTCGTATGAACCTACCCCAAGAATTCTTTTCAACATCCTAAACTGCTCAATCCAATTAGCTTTCCATTTCTAGGGAATATAACACGGGTTTATGTAATCTATCATCTCAGTCAAACACTTGGAATGTACACGATTCTGGTATACCTGTGTTACATTCCTTGCAAGACCAATATATTCCTTCCAAGAATATAGTACCTAGAATTGTGCACACCATTCCAAATGTAGTCTATAACTATTTTTATTAAAGACTTCAAGATTGCAGGGGCAGAGTAGCTGTGTTTGGGCTGCTGAGCATGGGGCTTGTCCACTTCTGCCTGCTTTTCTTTTCTTTTCCCTCTTTTCTCATTGAAGTCTTTTCTTCTACCTTTTCACCCGAGAGCAAGCCCTGCGCAGAATGTCGGAAGAAGATGGCGGCGCGGGCCTGGGGAGTGGCGAAGCTGAGTAAATGTTGAAAGAGGAGGCATCTGGTGGCAGCAATCCCAGGCTGAGGTGGATGTGGCTTCACCCCAGCCCGAAAGCTCCCAATGCGGGAGGAGCAGGATCCAGGTTTAATCTCCCCAGATCAGACTCGCAGGCTGAGCCAAGACGCCCGTTCTGCAGCTAGGCCTGGTTGCCTGATGGTGGAGTCAGCAAGTTTGGTCCCACTGCAGGACCCTGTGGATCAGGTGGCAGCTGTATCGATGAGGTTAGCCCAGTGTGAACTCACGGTAGCGGTGGTGTTGTGTGGAGGTGAGATGGTGCCAGAGACTGGCAACTCCTTTTTCCAGTAGCAGTGGCATGGCGACGTGCTGTTTAGCAGCAGGGACTTGAGGCATTGGAGTGGACAAGCTCATATCTAGGCCCGTGGCTGAGCTAGAAGGAGCTGTTCCAAAGATAACCTAACTTTATAGAGATAAGATTGCAAGATTAACCTTACTGTTTTATTTTTCTGGCTGTATATCCTGTGTTTTGGTTTGTTTATTTTCTATGTTTTGAGATGGTGCTGGAAAGTGGACACTAAATAACACTTTTCATTGTATTGGTAATAAATAAATTAAATCAAATCAAATCAAATATAATCTTATACAGCTGTAGAAAAGTTATCACCTCTTTCTATTCTCTCCAGTTAAAAAGGCTAAATTCTGTTTGGTCCTTGAATTATTTTAGACTTGATTAGTATATTTTAGTGATGTGTACATAAATGCTTAAATCTCTTTGAACTTTCTCTGTTTCTAGCTTTTAAGCAATTAAAAAACATTCAGATTTTTCTTTATCATGCAAAGATTATGCTCTCACACTTGATAGCATTCTAATCCATCTGTCATAATTTTTCCAACTTACCTATTCTATTAACGTCTCTTTCATGGTTAATTTTAAATAAACATTCTCTGTTGTGCTACCTAAGACATTTATAAATATAATGAAGCCCAAACAAAAATCAATCTGACACACAATTAGTCACTTTCCTTGTATTTGAATGCTTAGCCTTTTTACATAGCTTCGTTGGGTGGATTGTTGGTTTGGCAAAGCTGAGTAATGTCAATGGTGCACCAGCTGAGGTTACCATGAAGGCCCCTCCTTCTCAACCTCTGCCTGAGGTGTGGTAAACCACCACTAGTCATCTCTCTTATGAGAGCAGTTGTATGTCCTCTGGGACTATAGTGACTTCACTTTTTACTTTATCTAATGTGCCTTTTACTCCTGAATCAATTCTTAGCTAAGTCAATAAAACACTTTCAGAATGTTTCACAGTCTTTCAGTGGATTACAATTTACAACTTATGAACATCCAACTTACAAATGGTTGTACTTATGAAGGGAATCACATAATTTTAAAGATCCAATATATAAACATTTCCTGTACATACAAATGGCTTCTTTATAATGTCCTGCATTGTGTTCTGATTTGCGTACAAGTCAGAACAGAACCCATTTGCAACCCGGGACTGCTTGTACTTTTGAAGTTTAGTTACTGATGTGAAATCTGTTCTGAGGCAATAACAACACCAAGGTCCAGAATGGAGGTCAGAGTGAATGAGTTACTGTTCACTATAAGCTCAGTACAGTAATCTCCCGGGTATCTGGTATGCACAGAGGATTAGGGTTGCCAATTACCCAAATCTACAAGTTACATGAGAAGTAGTAGTGGTGGCTGGGAAAACTTGACTTGTGACTGCCACAAGATGAATGCGAGTTGTAAAAATGAGTGGCCAGGATCACACATAAATACCGTCAGCGAAGTTTCTGATTGCTGATAACCTAAGAAATTCAGATGCTTGGGAACTGAATAACATGGACTTTACTTTATAAAAGTTTATCTGAAAAAGCATCAGTTCCTCTAAAGCAGCACTCTTTGCTTTGCAGATAGCTCTCAAATATGTACTCAATTCCTGGAGTGGGGTCAGATCCCACAATCTTCTAAGCAAGAGGTGAGAATAATACAAAATGAGCCAAGCTACATAGCATATCTAGTACTTCTGTTGGATCCCAATAACAACAATCCAAAAGTGGATCAGAGCATGCATTGTTACACTGACATTGTCCAGTGCTTCTGGTTCACTCTGACCTATCTGACTGGATCTTGCTATTGGCATTGCCTCATTGGATAAAATGCATGGAGCGAAAGTTGAGCAGAATTATGTTTTCAGTAATACGAAGTATCAACATAATAGAATCTTACTTCCAAATCCCTGCAAAATGTTCAGTAGGTGCAGCTGAACTTCATTCTATAATTTTTGTTTTCACCCAAGAGTGTACAAATTCGGCATTAGAACACTTAGCTCGCAGAGGCAGTTAGAAATTAACAGAAAAAAAGATGAGTGGGCTATGAAATCAATAGATGTTAAGTACAAATACAGCAGTTGTTGCAATGATTGTATAGCCAAGAGGCATAGTGACGCAAGCATTAACTTGTTATTCAGGATGGAGGCATGTTGGGCAACTGACATCTGCTGTACATGGACATAATTACCCAACTGCTGAAAGTGCCATGTATTGTTGCAGTATTTGGGATTACATAAACTGCATTGCAAAAGTATCAAAGACGTTCACCTTACGCAATTACTTCTTGTTTGTTATAAAACCTGAACCTTGCCACATTGAAGAATTGTATTTAAAAATAAATGTGCTCTCAGACTATTTTTACATTGGGGTGTCCAGGATTATTTTTAAATGCTACTAGTTCCGACAAACTTTGGCATTCCAAGAAAGCAGTTAAAAGCTGAAGTATATTGAAGAACTCCTTATTATGTTGGCCACCATCACTATAAACCACTTGAATTGTTCTTCATCCTTAAGGATATTTCCTTAATGGCTACACAGTTGTTAAAACAAAGTCAGGGATATTATTTTAATCTATTTTGCATGAGGGCAGGGATTATATCAGCTTCCTGTTTGGCATGGCGGCACAATGGTTCAGCGGTTAGCACCACTGCCTCACAACACCAGGACTGGGGTTCAATTCCTGCCTCGGGCGACTGTCTGTGTAGAGTTTGCACATTATCCCAATGTGTGCGTGATTTCCTCCGAGTGTTCCGGTTTCCTCCCACAATCTGAAGCTGTGTAGGTCAGGTGAATTGGCCATGCTAAGTTGCCCATAGTGTTAGGAGCATTAGTCAAGGGGTAAGTAGGGAATGGGTCTGGGTCGGTTACTCTTTGGAGGGTCGATGTGGACTTGTTAGGCCAAAAGGCCTGTTTCCACACTGTAGGGAATCTGATTTAATCTTCTTTTTCCTGAAAATTACAACACTTAAAAGGCATCGGGATGAGTATGAAGAGGAAGGGTTTAGAAGGATGTTGGCCAAGTGCTAACAAATGGGACCAAATTAGTTTAAAATATCTGGTCAGCATGGATAAGGTGGATTGAAAGGCCTGCTTCTGTGCTGTAGAGTCAGAGAGTCATAGAGATGTACAGCATGGAAACAGACCCTTTGGTCCAATCCGTCTATGCCGACCAGATATCCCAACCCAATCTAGTCCCACCTGCCAGCACCCGGCCCATATCCCTCCAAACCCTTCCTATTCACATACCCATCCAAATGCCTCTTAAATGTTGTAATTGCACCAGCCTCCATCACTTCCTCTGGCAGCTCATTCCATACCTGTACCACCCTGAGGTCTCTTTTATATCTTTCCCCTCTCACCCTAAACCTATGCCCTCTAGTTCTGGACTCCCCGACCCCAGGGAAAAGACTTTGCCTATTTACCATATCCATGCCCCTCATAATATTGTAAACTTCTATGAGGTCACCCCTCAGTCTCTGATGCTCCAGGGAAAACAGCCCCAGCCTGTTCAGCCTCTCCCTGTAGCTCAAATCCTCCAACCCTGGCAACATCCTTGTAAATCTTTTCTGAACCCTTTCAAGTTTCACAACATCTTTCCGATAGGAAGGAGACCAGAATTGCATGCAATATTCCAACAGTGGCCTAACCAATGTCCTGTACAGCCGCAACATGACCTCTCAACTCCTGTACTCAATACTCTAACCAATAAAGGAAAGCATACCAAACGCCTTCTTCACTATCCTATCTATCTGCGACTCCACTTTCAAGGAGCTATGAACCTGCACTCCAAGGTCTCTTTGTTCAGCAACGCTCCCTTACCATTAAGTGTATAAGTCCTGCTATGATTTGCTTTCCCAAAATGCAGCACCTCACATTTATCTGAATTAAACTCCATCTGCCACTTCTCAGCCCACTGGCCCATCTGGTCCAGATCCTGTTGTAATCTGAGGTAACCCTCTTTGCTGTCCATGACACCTCCAATTTTGGTGTCATCTGCAAACTTACTAACTGTACCTGTTATGCTCACATCCAAATAATTTATGTAAATGACAAAAAGTAGAGGACCCAGCACCGATCCTTGTGGCACTCCACTGGTCACAGGCCTCCAGTCTGAAAAACAATCCTCAACCGCCACTCTCTGTCTTCTACCTTTGAGCCAGTTCTGTATCCAAATGGCTAGTTCTCCATGTATTCCATCATATCTAACCTTGGTAGCAGTCTCCCGTGGGGAACCTTGTCAAATGCCTTACTGAAGTCCATATAGATTACATCTACCGCTCTTTAATCAATCCTCTTTGTTACTTGTTCAAAAAACTCAATCAAGTTTGTGAGACATGATTTCCCACACACAAAGCTATGTTGACTATCCCTAATCAGTCCTTGCCTTTCCAAATACATGTACATCCTGTCCCTCAGGATTCCCTCCAACAACCTGCCCACCACCGACATCAGGCTCACTGGTATATCTTTCCCTGGCTTGTCCTTACCACCTTTCTTAAACAATTGCACCGCCCTTCTTAAACAGTGGCACCACGTTTGCCAACCTGCAGTCTTCTGGCACCTCACCTGTGACTATCGATGATACAAATATCTCAGTAAGAGGCCCAGCAATCACTTCTCTAGCTTCCCACAGAGTTCTCGGGTACACCTGATCAGGTCCTGGGGATTTATCCACCTTTACCAATTTCAAGACATCCAGCACTTCCTCCTCTGTAATCTGGACATTTTGCAAGATGTCACCATCTATTTCCCTACAGTCTATATCTTCCATACCCTTTTCCACAGTAAATACTGATGCAAAATACACATTTAATATCTTCTCCATTTTCTGCGGCTCCACACAAAGGCCGCCTTGCTGATCTTTGAGGGGCCTTATTCTCTCCCTAGTTACCCTTCTGTCCGCAATGTATTTGTAAAAACCCTTTGGAATCACCTTAATTCTAGTTGCCAAAGCTACCTCATGTCCCTTTTTTGCCCTCCTGATTTCCCTCTTAAGTATACTCCTACTTCCTTTATACTCTTCTAAGGATTCACTTGATCTATCCTGTCTATACCTGACATATGCTTCCTTCTTTTTTTTAACCAAACCCTCAATTTCTTAAGTCATCCAGCATTCCTACCAGCCTTTCCATTCACCCTGACAGGAATATACTTTCTCTGGATTCTTGTTATCTCATTTCTGAAGGCTTCCCGTTTTCCAGCCATCCCTTTACCTGCGAACATCCGCTCCCTATCAGCTTTCGAAAGTTCTTGTCTAATACCGTCAAAATTGGCCTTTCTGACTCAATAAGACCCTTGACATTTTACTCACAAAGAGGATAGACACTAATTCTGTGAATGCAAACATTTTCTTGACCTGAACTCTGACCAAAGGGATGGGGAAGTGTTCGATTCTGCAAGCCCATGCGGTCAGAAAATGCACAGAAGCTTGTATTATCATGGGAGGGGAGGCAATTTCTCTGGGTGTCATGATCGGAGATCCTGGAAAAAATATGGAGGGGGATGGGGTAGAAGGGCTGTCATCATGCTCCACCATGGCATTTAAGTTTCAAAAAAAGACATAAACCATAACACTGGGCACCAACTTTCACACTTACCATACACACTCCCCAAATCCCATCTGTGCCAAACCATACCCTTTACCCACCTGTCAGTACCTCTCAAAGTCTCCAGCCAATCCATACCTATACCAAGTCTCATAGCCTCTATTTCTGCACTCCCTCTAACCTATGTTAGCTTATGACTTTCACCCACCTCCTTGCCCCTTTATAGTCTTTATGCCAACATAGTGTCAACTTATGCCAATCGTTGACCTCTGCCTACTATGCCAATTTGCCCAATATGCAAATCCAAGCACTCATCCTATGACTAGATGAATGTAAGCCTCGATTGTGAATTCACTAGTTCAAAAAATTGATCTAATTGATAGAAAACCATTCATTACATTTAACTTCCTTTGGTATCTTCAAATTCAAAGAATCTATAACTGCCAGGAGCTATCAAATAAATAAACTGAGATGCATTTTACTGTGAGAATGAAAAGTTATAAAATCAGATATATCATTACTCTGATCATGAAAATGTTCAGGCTTATGTCAAGAGACTGAGTTGGTAGCACTGATATTTTTCTGAAAATTTGCAGATAATGCTTTCAAATATTTCAAAGGCAGGAAGTTTAAATGACTTGACAGGTTGATAACTCCATTTGGTCATTCTGGAGACAGCAATTTTTGCCAGGTCTATTGACAGTTCCAATGAGTTTCACAGTTTTAAAGAGTTTATTCACTTTTTATGCAAATTCATGTCTATTTAAAAGGTCCCAAAGTGCACATTACCTCATCCAAAGGGCAGCTTATCTCTCCCAAAGGCATCCATGGACTGAATCCAAGATGGTACGATACCTCTCTAACAGGATCAGTTATCTCTCCAAGTGGGTACCCTACTTATCCAAACAACTTGACAAAGGTTCTAACAGGCCTGATCTGCACACATCATTTGGACAAGTTGACCGAGTAGGCAAATGCGTGGCAGATGAAACATAGTGTGGATTAATGTGTGATAATCTATGTTGCTAGCAAAAACAGAAATGTAGATTGTTACCTGAATAGCGATAGATTGGAAAACGGGAGGTGTAATTAGACCTGAGTGTCTTTGTACACCAGTTGCTGAAAGTAAGCATACAGGTGCAACAGGCGGTGAGGAAGGCAAGTAGTATGTTGGCCTTCATTGACAGAGGATTCAAGTACAGGAGCAGGATGTCATGCTGCAATTGTACAATGCTATGGTGAGATCATACCTGGAGTACTGTATAAAGTTTAAGTCTCTTTTTCTGAGGAAAGATGTTATGGAAGGAGGGCAAGAAAGGTTTACCAGATTGATTCCTGGGGCGGCAGGGTAGACGTACGAACAGAGACAAGATCAGTTAGGATCATATTTACTGGAGTTTATAAGAATGAGGAGAGGATCTTACAAAAACCTATCACAGGACTAGACAGGGTAAATCCAAGAAGGATGTTTCCAGTGCCTGGGGTCTCCTGAACCAGGGATCACAGTGTAAGGATCCAGGTAGACTGTTTAGGATTGGAGTGAGGAGAAATTTCTTCATCCAAAAAGTGGTGAGCATGTGAAATTCACTTCCACAGAAAGTGGTTGAGGCCATAACATTGAAGGTTTTCAGGAAGGAGATAGATGCAGTTGTTAGAGCCTAGGAATGGAAGGTTATGGGGAGAAAGGGGGAACAGAGTACTGAATTGGATAATCATCCACAATCGTATTGAATGGTGGAGCAGGACTTGAAGAACTTACTCTTTGTATTAGTTGGAACAAAAGCATTTCAATGTATAACGGCAATTTTCTTTAGAAGGAGTACCAATTTGACCACCAATTTTATTGAACATCCAACATCTTTACAAAGGGGGTTCTATAATTCCACTCAAAGCAGGGCAGCGTGGGAGAAAAATATTCACAGTTTCCACTCTGGATTTTATCTTTTAACATTTCCTAACTGTGCATAGACAATCAGTGAGGAGAGAAGAAAAATTCATTTTGAAGACATTTTGTAGTCAAGAGCCAATTGTTCCCACCCTGTTTTAGGATATGTTTGTCATTAGCTGTTAAACGCTGCCTGACTCGAATGCCCCAGAATGTGGTTGAGTATTAGAGTTTGTATCCTATACATGGGCTGGGTATGACCCAGGAATCAGGTTGATATGTAGCTATGAATGTGAGTGTATCAGATTAGGAAAGGATGCTCAGTCTCGAGGAACATGCAGGAACACTAGGCAGACAGACACGTAGCCAAGATGAACAACCCCTCAAACATCTGCTGCCCAGACCTGTTTATGGCCACCTTGACCAGGCCTGGGAAGTGTCCAATGAAGAGGTGCTCCAGGCTGCCCACGTCCTTCTGCATGAGATGACTTAAGATCATGAGTTTGAAATTGGAGTGCAACTAATAATTGAGATATACTTATCTCAAAAGTGAAACAAAGGCTGTAAAAAGGCGCCACAGGGCTGCTCTCTCATCTGAGAGGCACAATTGGTGGTGGGTTTAACCTGAGGATCACCATACTTCAGGCAACGGGGGCGTTTGAGAAGGTGGGACCTTCATGGTGACCTCAGTCTGTTCAAGAATTGAACCTATACATGGGCATCACTCCACATCAGAAACAGCTGTACAGTCGACTGAGCTAACTGAGGTCATACCCTTATGAATTCCATAGAAATATGAACTGCCGTGTCATAGAGTTATAGAGATGTACAGCACAGAAACCGACCCATCGGTCTAACTCGTCCATGCTGACCAGATATCCCAACCCAATCTAGTCCCACCTGCCAGCACCCAGCCCCTATCCCTCCAAACATTTCTTATTGTCTTTTGAATGTTGCAATTGTACCTGTCTCCACCATTCCGCTGGCAGCTCATTCCATGCCCGTACCACTCTCTGTGTGAAAATGTTGCCCCTTAGGTCTCTATTATATCTTTCCCCTCTCACCCTAAACCTATGCCCTTGAGTTCTGGACTCCCCCACCCAGGGAAGAGTCAATTTATCCTATCCAAGCCCCTCATGATTTTATGCACCTCAATAAGGTCACCCCTCAGCCTCTGATGCTCCAGGAAAAACAGCCCCAACCTATTCAACCTCTCCCTATAGCTCAAATCCTCCAACCCTGGCAACATCCTTGTAAATCTTTTCTGAACTTTTTCACGTTTCACAGCACCCATCTGATAGGAATGAGACCAGAACTGCATGCAATATTCCAAAAGTGGACTAATCAATTTCCTGTACAGCCGCAACATGATCATTCTAACTCCTGTACTCAATATTCTGACCAATAAAGGAAAGCATACCAAATGCCTATCTACCCTATCTACTTTCAAGGAGCTATGAACCTGCACTCCAAGGTCTCTTTGTTCAGCAACACTCCCTAGGACCTTCCCATTAAGTGTATAAGTCCTGCTAAGATTTACTTCCCAAAATGCAGCACCTTGCATTCATCTAAATTAAACTCCATCTGCCACTTCTCAGCCCATTGGCCCATCTGATCAAGATTCCATTGTAGTCTGAGGTAACCCTCTTCGCCGCCCACTACACCTCCAACTTTGGTGTCATCTGCAAACTTACTAACTGTACCTCTTATGCTCACATCCAAATCATTGATATAAATGACGAAAAGTAGTGGACCCAGCACCGATCCTGTGGCACTCCACTGGTCACAGGTCTCCAGTCTGAAAAACAACCCTCCACCACCACTCTCTGTCTTCTACCTTTGAGCCAGTTCTGTATCCAAATGGCTAGTTCTCCATGTATTCCATGAGATCTATCCTTGCTAACCAGTCTCCCATTGGGCACCTTATCGATTGCCTTATTGAAGTCCATATAGATCACATCCACCATTCTGCCCTCATCAATCCTCTTTGTTACTTCTTCAAAAAACTCAATCAAGTTTGTGAGACATGATTTCCCACACACAAAGCTATGTTGGCTATCTCTAATCAGTCCTTACCTTTCCAAATACATGTACATCCTGTCCCTCAGGATTCCCTCCAACAACTTGCCCACCAACAATATCAGGCTTATTGGTCTATAGTTCCCTGGCTTGTCCTTACCACCTTTCTTAAACAGTAACACCACGTTAACGAACCTCCAGTCTTCCAGCACCTCACCTGTGACTATTGATGATACAAATATCTCAGCAAGGGGCTCAGCATTCACTTCCCTATCTTTCCATAGAGTTCTCGTGTACATCTGATCAGGTCCAGGGGATTTATCCATGTTTATGTGCTTCAATACATCCAGCACTTCCTCCTGTGTAATATGGACATATTTTTAAGATGTCACCATCTATGTCCCTACATTCTATATCTTCTGTGTCCTTTTCCACAGTAAATCTTGATGCGAGAAACTCATTTAGTATCTCCCCCATCTTCTGCGGCTCCACACAGAGGCCGCCTTGCTGATCTTTGAAGAGCCCTATTCTCTCCCTCGTTACTCTTTTGCCCTTAATATATTTGTAAAAACCCTTTGGATTCTCCTTAATTCTATTTGCCAAAGCTATCTCATGCCCCCTTTTTGCCTTCATGATTTCCCTCTTATGTGAATACTAGGCCCCTTGCTGAGATATTTGTATACTCCTATTGCTTTTATACTCTTCTAAGGACTCATTCGATCTATCTTGTCCATACCTGACAAATGCTTCCTTCTTTATCTTCAATTTCTCTAGTCATCCAGCTTTCCCTACACCACCAGCCTTTCCTTTCACCCTAACAGGAATATATTGTCTCTGGACTCTCGTTATCTCATTTCTGAAGGCTTCCCATTTTCCAGCTGTCCCTTTACCAGTGAACATCTGCCCCAATCAGCTTTTTAAATTTCTTGCCTAATACCGTCAAAATTGGCCTTTCTCCAGTTTAGAACTTCAACTTTTAGATCTGGTATATCCTTTTACATCACTATTTTAAAACTAATAGACATTTGGTTGCTGGCCCCAAAGTGCTTCCCCACTGACACCTCAGTCACCTGCCCTGCTTTATTTCCCAAAAGTAGGTCAAGTTTTGCACCTTCTCTCATAGGTACATCCACATACTGAATCAGAAAATTTTCTTGTACACACTTAAATTCCTCTCCATCTAAACCCTTAACACTTTGCAGTCCCAGTCTATGTTTGGAAAGTTGAAATCTCCTATCACAACCACCCTATTATTCTTACAGATAACTGAGCTCTCCTTACAAATCTGTTTCTCAATTTCCTGCTGACTATTGGGGGGGGGTCTATAATACAATCCCAATAAAATGATCAACCCTTTCTTATTTCTCAGTTCAACCCAAATAACAGCCCTGGATGTATTTCCGGGAATATCCTCTCTCAGTATCCCTTATCAAAAATGCCACTCCTCCTCCTCTCTTGCCTCCCTTTCTATCTTTCCTGTAGTGTTTGTATCCTGGAACATTAAGCTGCCAGTCCTGCCCATCCCTGAGCCACATCTCTGTAATTGCTGTGATATCCCAGTCCCATGTTCCTAACCATGCCCCGAGTTCATCTGCCTTCCCTGTTTGGCCTCTTGCATTGAAATAAATGCAGTTTAATTTATCAGTCCTACCTTATTCTCTGCTTTGTCCCTGCCTGCCCTGACTGCTTGACTCAGTTCTTTTCTCAACTGTACCAGTCTCAGATTGATCTCTTTCCTCACTATCTTCTTGGGTGGGACCTCCCTACCTTAATAGTCTAAATCCTCTTGAGCAGCTCTAGCAAATCTCCCTGCCAGTATATTAGTCCCCTTCCAATTCAAGTGCAATCCGTCCGTCTTGTACAGGTCACTTCTATCCCAGAAGAGATTCCACCAATGCTTCTCCCATGTGAATGCTTCTCCCATACACTAGCTCGTCAGCCATGCATTCATCTGCTCTATCCTCCTATTCCTGCCCTCATTAGCTCGTAGCACCGGGAGTAATCTAGTTATTACTACCCTCGAGGATCTCCTTTTTACATTCTGGCCTAACTCTCTATATTCTCCCTTCAGAATCTCATCCTTTTCCCTTCCTATGTCATTGGTTACAATGTGTACAATGACCTCCTGCTGGGCCCCCTCTCCCCTGGGAGAACATTCTGCATCCTTGGGCATTTCAAAACTTAAAAGAGAACGTCTGGTAGTAAGCACATTGCACCTATATATTAACCTTCTTTCAGTCTTATAGCAGTGGAAATGTTTAGACCTCAAGGGTCATTCAGTTCAGTTAGACCATAGCTGATCAGTATCTTAACTCCATCAGCCTGCTTTAGTTCCATATTCCTTAATGTCCTTGCTTAATACAGGTTTATCAATATCAGTTTTGAAATTTTCAATTGACCTACCCTCAACGGTTTTGTGAGGGGGAGAAATTTCTAGACTTCCACTGTTTGTGTGGAAAATGACCTTCAAACTTTATCCTTGAACCTTCTTAGCTCAGATGTTCAAATTATGATTCCTTGTTTCGACTCCTCCATCAGAAGAAATAGTTTATCTGTGTTCGATTAAGTGTTTAATCATCGCAGACACCTGAATTAAATTGCAGCATAATTTTCTATTTTCAAGACAATTGAACTGAGGAAAAGTTTAATTTGTCAGTTTCAGTTTTCAAAGGATTTATATCACGGTTCTATAAAAATAGACAAATTTCTGACCTATACAGCTGAGTTTACAGACAGCTATTTCATATTTTGATCTGGACAAAAAACAAAACTGTATTGCCTGCAATTATGTCAGTTTAATTCCGCTTTCTTAATATCTTAGTGAAGAAATAACTATATTATGATAATATGATACATATCTAAATCCTGATAGTACATTGTGTTGAAATTGGTTAACCAATTAAGTGTGAAAGAAAATCATCAATCTTAAGACAGCTTAGAGTCTATTTAAGCAAATTAAATACTACATTGGCTAAAATGTGCTTAATTAGCCTACTGACATTTCTACAAAGTGAAAATAAGCTATAGTTGTCTTAAAATAAAGTGCTTCAAGGCTGTAAGCTTTATTTATGATACATATAGGGCATATTTTAATTCAGTGTTCAGGAATGGGCTGGGCAGTGGTGAGGGTGTGGAGAGGAACTAAAATGTCAGGAGTGAATTCAAGAAATGGATTAGTTTCACTTAGTGAGGAATCAAGTCAAACCTTCTTGACCAGATGTCAATTTAAGTCCAAGGGTGATGAGAAAAGACCATTAAGAGCCTCTTTCCATCACTAAAGGCATTCTATAAATGGCCAAGTTGTCCATTGCCATATGGAGAGACCACATGGTAAACCCTGAATAAATCCAAGTGGGCTCAGTAAGAGCCATCCTGATTGAGCTCACAATAACTCACAAAGTGCCATCCCTTGCAGAAGCCTCTTTCAGTCTCCATCTCTGGCCTCAGTGACCCCATCAGCTTTCAAATGGGGAGCATGGTGGCTTCCATGCTGCTCCAGGCCATGAGTAATCCTCCAGTGTTATGCTGGGACTGAAGAGCCCTGTGACTGTCTGATTGATTGATAGCTCTTGGAGGTGGACTCTTTGCCCTTAAGGGAACAGGATCCCTTGCATGAGGTTCAGAACTTGGCGATTACAGAAGTGGCCATCTATATGGTTTTGCGTGTGTTTTCTGACATAAAGTTAAGTTAGCTTCATAACAAAAGCTGAGTTTAATGTGTAAAATTTTCTTCAAAAGAACACAATTAAACTTTATTAGAAATATGGGGAAAAATCTCTGCATTTCTGGATGGTGGTGTGGGATTGCAGGAAATGCAAAATTGCGAGGTGTCTGCCTTGACTCAACTGGGGGTGTTCTTGCACTTGTATCCATGAGGCAGTGACTTCCAGTTACAGTCCAGAAAGTAAGCCCATAGTCTAAGCTGACACTTGAGCAGTACTAAGAGAATGTTTGCTGCACTGCTGTCTGTCATGTGACATCAATCAACTGCTGCCCTATCCACCTTCTCAGGTTGCGGTAAAATGTGAAACAACATTTTTGGATAAAGAACAATGGAGTTCCCTCTCAGTGTCCTCGCCATTGTTTATCCAACAAAAAATACCTGAAACAAACAATCTGACCGTTTAATTGCTCTGCTGAACACAGATTGACTACAGCATTTTCCATGTTGTAGCAGTGCCTATATTTCTTTGGCTGTAAGGTAGGCCTTCAGTTGTGAAAGGTGTCACAGAAATGTAAGTCTTCTGTTCTCTCTTTTCTTACAACCACCATGCCATTCTGATCAGGTTCTGCACAAGCTAGAAGGGCAGCAGATACATGGGAACCACATGCAATTAAACTCTAAGCCACAGATCATCCTAACTTGGAAAGGTATTGCTGTTGCTTCACTGTCACTACATCAAAATCATGGAACTCTTTCCCAAACAGCTCTGTGTGTTTCCCTACATTACAGTAGTTCAAGAAGGCAGCTCATCCTCTCAAATTAGAGATGGGCAATAAATGGTGGCCTAGTCAGCCACACCCATATCCTATGAACAAGGAGATCACTTTCTATCCCTGGAGGGACCACCACTGCTGCTTTCCCCTTGTCATCTCCCTGCTGCATGCAGGTGAACGGGGTCCAGACCCTTCATACATTTCAGCTGTAGCTGCCCAGTGGATGGATGATCCTTGAAGGAGTTATCTCCCCAGTAAGAGGGGTCCAGAAACTGCTTTGTGAGAGCCACAGTCTTGATTGAGACATTATATAAGCAACTTTGATGGTGGTGATCACTGAATGTGAACTGGTTCTTCGTGTATTGTGCAGGTTTGTGTTCTCTTTCTTGGGTGGGGAGGCCTGTAATGATGCTCACGTCTTGCACCATTCTTTTATTCTTCCACTATTTGAGGCAATAATACAATTCAGAACAAGTCTGATGGGGATAAAGGCTAGAGTCTTTACATTCTAGTAGAGGATTTTCTGACTCAGCATATTCTACATTGAAGCCAATTCATCATAACAGAGAGAAATTGAACAGAGTTGATGGTGCTGCCAATACTCCACCTCATATTTCATGTGGAATGAGTAAAGAACTCCAAAGCAGGAAGTGCTAATGTCGATGTCATCACGAGATAATAATGGTAAAATATGAACAACAGTTGAGAAATTAGATTTTCATGTGTTTTCTTCAAGTAACTGCTATTCAGTGTACTTCTGTCTTTTCTGTACTGACTAATTAATACATCAGTTATGCCAGTTGATTTTTGGATGAGAAGTTATACCTTGTTAGTACTCAGGGGGATGTCACTATGTGCATGGTACTATTTGAAGAACAGCAGGAGAGTTCTCCATGTTTTCCTGCCAAATATTTATCCCTTAAACAAAATCATGATTTGAAAACAGTTCTATGATCTATATCTTACTGCAGTTTATGGAATCTCATTCTACATAATCTGACTTCCAAGCTTACTGTATTGCTGTAATGACTACATGTCCGTTGCAGTTCAATGGATATAATGGATTTTTGGACTGTTGAGCTCATGCAAGGTACCATAGCAATACAATTAATTCTTCCCATGACAGAAAATGGGATCATGATATGGTTGGAGCGATGCTGCCTCATTTTAAAGCCTTGTGCATATTATCTTAGGCTATAGCTGGTGCTAATGTGATATTGTAAAATCAGGAGGGTGAAAATATATCAATACAGATTTCATCCTAGTTCCTATCTGCCCATGATCCATCCCAAAATCAGGAAGTGAACAGTAGAAACTCCCTGTTGATGGGATCAATTATAATTCTGTTGTTTGAGTCAGTAGCTAGATTTAGAGGTATTTTATGCTTGAGAAAATGAATGTTAATGTGCAGATCTTGAAAGAAATGATGCAATTTGTAGTTAAACATGTAACAACACAACTTCTGCACATATTGTTACCAAGGAGAGGAAAGTGGCTTTTCTACCTAGTTTCCATACCAAAACCATATATGTTCATTAAATATGTAATGAAAGTTTCCTCTTTAAGCTTTGTTATCGCTCTTGTTGTAAAATTCATGCTCTGAAGGAAACATCACTGTGGGAACATTTTGCCTCAGACTGTAGTGACTCAAAAAAGTCGGCTCATGACAAGTGTCTCATTGGCAACAGGAAATGGGCAATAAATATTGGCGTGCCCAACAAAAGCCATTCCCTGAGAGTGAATGATTTTTTAAAAATGATGTTAACATCATGGAGTATTTACTAGCAAAGAGGTATAGAATTGATAAAGAGCTTTAAATGCATCATGTGTCTTTGATGTACTCTTGTATTGTATGAAGAAAGATTTTGTGAAACAAGGTTTTCAGAATAGCTGTTACTTATTCAATGAAGAGTTACTTCAGGTTCAATGTACATAGTATAACTTGGTGATATATGGGGAACCACAAATGCAGAGATTAAGATGGGTGAAGGCAATTACTCCAATCATCATTTCCCTCAATTGCAGGCAATTATGTTACTATTCAATAATGACACCACATTCTTGTTCAGAACAAGATGCTCATCTGGCAGGTGACAAAGCCACAAATTTTACTTCCTAGCTTCCAGCTCTATAATCACCCAATCACATGAATATTCTCTGCATCATGATTTGCAAGGATGTAAACTGTCTAATCATGTTTCCCCTCCTCCTCCTCCAATCCCATTCATGGACAGAGCTTCTATCTACATATAAAAGGTGGGCAATTTTGGTCCTGTGCTTAACATTTGGTTGTGCTGAGTGGATGCTGCCAAAAAAAAAAAAAAATCAATGTTGGAATGTATGCAATAAAAACAGAAAAGGCTGGCAGACAGAGAAACAGGGTTAGCATTTCAGGCCTCTGACCCTTTTACAGAATTGGGAAAAGTTAGTGATGTAATAGGTTTGTTCAAGAGGTGGGTGCGACAAGGACAAAAGACAGAAAAGATTGAATGACAGAATGGTTAGTCCTCCAAGGACAAAGGGAATGGAGATGGGGCCAGAAAAGAAACATGGAAATAAAGGATGTGCCCAGAGCAAATGAGCTATTGACTGGAGGAATAAACAAAACTAACAATGAAAACAAAATAAGTACAAGGGTTCACCATCTAGAATTGTTGAGCACAATGTTGAATCTAGGAGGTTGTAAAGTGCCTCGTTGAAAGATAAGGCGCTAGTTCTGAGGCTCACTGGAGCAGTGCAGTGGGCCAAGGATAGATATGTCAGCATAAGAGCTGGTAGAGAGCTAAAACATTAGCTAAAATACTAGACAATAAAGCTAATGTTCAGCTACTGGAAGCTAAGGATCTTGTGTATGGTCAGAATGGAAATTGTAAGTAGACAAATGGGTCTCTTCTACATTGGGGAGACCAAGCACCAACTGCAAGGTTATCTCACCAGTCAGCATGCTAACAGGAAAAGATAATAAGATAGACAAAGATAAACTATTTTCCACTGTTTGGGGATTTTAGAACTCAGGGGTTAGACCATTCAGGAAGCACTTCCACTCACTAAGGGTGGTAGAAGTTTAGAACTCTTGTCCACAAATGACAGTTGAAGCTAGGTCAGTTGTTAACTTAAACCTGAGATAGATTTTGTTTTGTTCAAATATTAAGAGACATGGGCCAAAGATAGGTGGATTGAATTTGGCCAATCAGTTATGATCTCATTGAATGCCAACTCCTGTTCCTATATTCTTATGTAACAAGATGGTTTTCAGATATGAATACAAACCCAAAGTCAAGCTTTCCTACAGGAATCTGTGCAGACTTAACTCAGTTGAAAAATGCAATTGAATGCAAGTTCCATCCAATGAACTCAAAAACTTAGCAAAACCCACCAAGAGTACATTGTTTACTAATTGGATGCTGACAATGGATTTTGGCATTACTCTAAATGAAGGATCCAGATTGCTGATTACAGCTTTCATACGCTGTTATTTAAATAGATTGCATTTGGAATTTTGTCTGCTCTGGAAATCCTCCGGAAAGTGACGTCCAACATACTAGTAGGCATGGAGAGTGTAATAAGTCAGATAGACATCATACCGATACAAGAAATCATAAAAAAGGAACATGCCCAAAGCATTGGAAAAGTCCTGAGAGTCCTACAGAATGCAGGTTGAACACTTAATGAAAAATTCAAATCTCATGACTAAATGTCATGGACATAATGTTCAAACCTGCAGAATTACAGCCGATCTACAAAATGAAAGTTGTAAGAGAATTTTTGTCATCTAGGCACATTACAGCACTTCAAATTCCAGCTATGGTGAATCAATTAAGCAAGTTGCTGCTAAATTTGGCAGAGGTCAATAAGTCATAGAGTCATAGTCATACAACACGGAAACAGACCCATGAGACAGCTTTTATGGCAGGGTGAACAATGATGGAATTTGGACCAGAAAACACTTTTGAAAAGATTGAGCAACTCACAATCACTTCAGAAATATTAGCACATTATGTTCCACATTTACTGACTTATGTGATGATGGATGCATCATCCACTGGACTGGAGCTGTGGTATTTCAAGTGCAGAAAGACAGCAAGAATCGACCAGTTTATTGGGCCTTGAGATTACTGACAAAGACGCTAACAACTAAGGAAAATGGTACTTCACAATAGAGAAAGAAGCGTAGATATTATTATCGGCTTATGAAAATTGTTTATATTATGTTATGGAATGACATTTCAAAATCACAACCATTGTTCACACTTTTGAACATGAATATCATAGCCAAGGTGTTGTTCAGAAATTGTTCAGAATAAAGTTCATATAGTATAATTCCATCTCTGATATGTACAAAGTAAAAATAGATGCACTTTCAAAATTACTATCGAAACTGAGCAGGGGTTTAGGCTTCATCGAGGAGGTTAAAGCATTCTTATCGTTGATCACTCCGCATTTACTAGCTACCAAAATGCAATTGCAAGAGATTGGGCAAGCAATGGGGAATCAAGAAAAGATGTATTCAAATCCAGAAAATTGTCTGAAAGATTCGGCAAACTACATACCCAAAAAACCTAGTATTTTGAACATCACAATAATTGATGAATAACTAATTTTCAACAAGGATCATACCTTTTGATATCACTTTTCAGCTTGATACTCTTCAAAAACTTCACCAAGGACATTTAGAAATTTCAAAATTTTGTGTGAATGTGCAACAATGAGTCTGGTGGTCAGGTGTCACTGAGTCTTTTGAAGAAATATTTCTAATTGCTCTCCTTGTGCTGCAAATAGACAAGAACATAGGACTATTATTACTTTCTATTCCATTCTATATGCCGTGCGAGTTTCTGGGAATAGATTTATTCAAGTTTAAGGGAGAAATCTTTACTGTAACTGTTGATTGCAGTTCAAAATTGATTGAAATAACTGTTTTATAATTGTATAGATCCCAGACCAGGCAGACTTTACATTTAAGACAGTTAGATAACATACCGCATGTGATGCTCCAGTGAAAAGGGACCTTTAGTAGTAGCAGTAATCATAACAACCTGTTTGCAGTTACTCTGTTTTGATTTTTGTCATGAGTTAGCACAGAACCTAGACTTTGAATGGAATCTATTGAACCCTTGAATGACATGGGTCATGGCCAGAAATTTGGGAAAATTGGTGAGATATCGAATGAGGCTTTCTTGATGTCGTGATCAAAAAGTTGCATCAAATCCTGAGATGAAATTCTTGCTAGTGAGCGACAAGAGGCTTATTTCTACAGAATATTACTCATTAGCAATCTTGTGTCAAACTCATCCCATTAAAATGCAGTCTCCCCTGCTGGATAGAAACTAGATATCATAGAAGTCAGAGTAAATACCTGGTGACTCCAGCTGGCCACTTTCTCATCCAGACCTCCATCTTGGACACCCTGCACCCTGAACGATCCCAATCCTGATCTGATCTGACCTGACTATTCCCCTGGTTACCCTGATCTAACCCATCTAACCCCTGACCTAACCCAACTATAGTCTGATCCCTGACCTGAATACTCTTCCCAACAAAACCTGGCTACTCTCCTGACCTGATCCAATTACCCCAACAACTTGACTATTTCTGACTAGTAATATGAAAAAATGCTTTCTCATACAACGTTTCTCAACGCAACATTTTGACAATGATTCTGGAGCACACAACCTATTGGGTGGTGGAGGCAGGTTCGATTAGGGCATTCAAGGGGCCACAAGGTGATTATTTAAACATAAATATAGAAGGGCATGTGGAAAAAGCAGGAGAATGGCACCAAAGCCCTGATGCCTTCTGAGAGCCAGTATAGACAATACGGCCAAATTTAGAGGGATACGGGCCAAATGCTGGCAAATGGGACTAGATTAATTTAGGATATCGGGTTGTCATGGACAGAAGGGTCTGTTTCTGTGCTGTCTAGCTCTATGACTCTTAAACGGCCTCTGCTGCACCATAACACTTCTGTAATTCTGACCACTCAACCACCCTCCTCACTGTCTAATTAACACACTGACCTGAACTGACTACTCCTGACCCACCTATTCACTTGTCCAGCTATCCCTCATTTACAGGATTCATCCATTCTACACATCTCACATACTGACAGGGATTTACCTAACTCATCTACTCACTTCAACCCTACACTCCTTGATCCAAGTCCCCACTTACACTCCACACCCAATTTTCACCAAACACAACTCTGCTACTCACCAACTCACTTAATCTACTGATGTTTTCAGCTACGTATCGCTGTTCCTAGGGTACTATTGATTGAAAACCCTGGAATTTCTTCCCTAACCATCGTTGGTTTACCTACAGCACACAGACTGCAATGGTTCAAGAAGGCAGTTCACCACCACTTTCTCAAGGGCATCTAGGATGGTTATTAATGCTGGTCCATGCAATGACACCCACATCCTATGTGTGAATAAAATAAATATGCCCCACCCCTCATCCAGCTATTCACTTACCCATCTAACCCACTAACCCATCTACTCATTTATTCACTCACCCATTCATTAACACGCAAACTGGATCTTTACGTTTACTATACATGCCATAAAATGTGGGCATCTCCTGTCGTTCACCTGATTATAACTCACTCCAGGGGACAGTCGTGGAGATACACTGCTCTGCACATTTGGGTGATAATTGGGATCAGAAAACTAGTATAGATGCGCTGCAAAGTCGCTTTAGCGGGATTTGTTAGTGCAATGGTAATCCAATGTTCAATGCTGTTGCTTGGAAGATCTGGGCCGACATTTCCAGCCTGTGTACTGAACTTCACTTTGCATTCTGGTCAACAGTACTGTGCATATCGGACCAGCAAATTCTTACCTCTGGAGACATAAGCAGGTAACACATTTTGAACTTGAGCAACACTAATAGAGTGCTGCACTGTGGGAGTTGTCATCTTTTGGATGAGATGTTAAAATGAGGCCTCCTCTGCCCTCCCAGGAGGATGAGGAGAAAGTGAGGTCTGCAGATGCTGGAGATCAGAGCTGAAAATGTGTTGCTGGTAAAGCACAGCAGGTCAGGCAGCATCCAAGGAACAGGAGAATCGACGTTTCGGGCATAAGCCCTTCAGCAGGAGGATGTAAATGATCTCATCTTATTAAGCGAAAAAATGCAGAGGACTGCTTGCTAACAGCTATCTCCTGACATTTGACCTAAGAAGAAATGATCGAGTCACATTTTGTTGCTGTTTGCGGGATCCTACTCTCCACGGGTGCATTTCTTACACTGCGGCAGTAACTACACTTCAAAAGTACTTCAGTGGCTGCAAATAGCATTGTGTTGTGTTGACATTGTGAAAAGTTGCTATGTAAATGCAATTCTTCCATTCTCTTATTTTCAAAGTCAATGCGCTGGACTGGATTTTTATTTTCTCGCAGAATATTTTCTCCGCTGTTTGGAGTCAGCAAAGGTGGGATGTCTGCACCCTTATCCTAAATCAGCAAAAATGACCTGAAATAGGAATCTCAGAATCTGCCGTGCCATTTTTAGAGGGGTCCCATGTCAGCCTGATTGAGGGAAATCTAGGTTTGTATATCATTTTTTCCAAATTCATTTTCATTCTGCAGATTTTAACACCATTCACTGAAGACTGCTCTGAGTGTAGAAGTCCCCAGATGTAGAAAATCCCAGAGGTGTTACTTCTGATATAACTAAAGACCGTATTTGTTTCAAGCAATCATTACACAACACTTTTGTTGTGGTGCCTTGAGGTGATTTTTATTATATTAAAGAAACAGCTGGGGCTGAGTTGCTATTTAAAATCTTGACATAGTTGAGGGGGCAGGGAGGAATCATAGCTGCGGGCCCATGGTTAAGGAAAGTCCCATTAAATCCACCTCACTTTATTTTGTCTAATTTTTATTGACTATCTTCCTCTTGTATGACTTTTACAATGCACTTCCAATGGTGGAGGTTGTTTCTTTGTCTCTTCTCCAGGAGGGCACTCCTCAGTTACGGTTCTAATGAGTAGGTGTTGCCTGGTTCACTCTGTTACAGAGGACTCGTTTTCTGAGCCTCTTTCTGTCCTCAGCCAATGCTTGCAAACCTATGTTTTTTTTCTCTCACAGGAGCTGATAGGGATACTCTTAGTACAATAGCAATCTGACGTTCAGTACTATTGCTTGGAAGATCTAGGCCTACATTTACAGTCTGTGTTCAGAACTTCACTTCACATTCTGGTTAACAGGATTGTGCACATTGGACCAGCAAGTTCTTAAATCTGGAGACATGAGCAGGTAATGTAGGCTGTTGTACCTGAGCAGCACTGACAGAAGTGTCATCTTTTCGATGAGATGTAAAAACAAGGCCTCTTCTGCTCTCTCAGGAGGATGTAAAAATCTCATCTTATTATACATAGAAATGCAGAGGAATCACAGCTAACACATATCTCTTGACATATGACCAAAGAAGAGATGATCTAGTCACAAGTTGTCGCTGTTTGTGGGATCCTACTGTGCACAGTTGCATTTCTTACACTGCAGCATCGACTACACTTCAAAAGTATTCAATCAAGCGCAATCAAGGTGTCAGCACACCCGGAGTGCAATGGGATCGCCTTGTCCTGGGAGAATCACCTTAGTGATCATGGTATCTGCCCTGCCAGGTAAGTAAGAATCACTTTGTAATACAGAGGGAAGTGACATCTCCAACTCTCTGCCCTGAAAGGCAATCAATTATGTGTCTACTGCCTTTCAAGACTGAGATAGTTAAAACCTTATTAAGCAATGGTATCAAGAGACAGCAAATAAAGGTGGGTCTATGGGGCTGGGGTACAAATCAGACATGATCTTATTGAATGATGAAAGAAAATCAAGGGGCTGAATGGCCTACATCATTTTCCTATGTTCCTGAACTAGGAGACATTGAGGCTGAATCATTATCCTCTTGAACCTGGAGAATAAACTCATAATTTCATTGTCTTGTGAGATTCAGAACAACAAGTGGAGCATTTACCTGAAGAAGGAAGTGGAGTGGTGGGGGAAGCCCATTTTGGAATTGAGAAAAACAACTTAGAGCTATTTGTTATTATTTTTCCTTTTAGTAAACCTTGTCGAGGTTTGCACCTGTTGTCTTTGCTGAGATGCAAATAATATGTATGTAGATGGGACAGAGAGAGAGAGAGAGAGAGGGTGAGAGAGATGGAGAGAGGCAGGAAAATAGTGCAGAGAACCCTTTTCACCCAGTGAGTGGTCCGAGGTTAGGATACACTGGCTGGAGACAAACTTAATTGAGGTATTTAAAACAGCAGTAGATGATTACTTAATAAGAAATAATGTGCAGGCTTTTGGAGAAAAGGCAGGAGTTTAGCACTAAGCCAAAATGTGAAGAGACCCAGTGCAGACATAGTGGGTTGCAGTGTAACAATTCTGTGATTCTGAACAATAGGACTTGAACCAATTTCTTGTTTTCCATCAGAAGGTTCAGGCAATAAGCTGATGTAACTACTGTGATTTCATCAAAGTGCACATTTGTGTATCAAGCAAAGAGCTGCATTGAGAAACATGGCATTGGGACATGTAAAAACAATTTCAGAGCTTGCTGCATCCATTTCCAATTATATTTCTACATAGTGTTAATATAGCTGTGCTGAAATATACTGTAAGAAGCAATGTCAGTGAATGGTAATGGGGTCTGAAATTCTGGCCAAACTGGGTTCTGTTAGATGCTTGTACAGTTGCGTACATATAAAGACATGAATAAGGAGCAGGTCATTCAACCCCTTGAGTCAGATTTTGGCTAGTCTGACTGTAGCCACAATTTCACATTCCCACCTACCCTGATAGTGTTTTATTTTCTTGCTACCAAGAATCTAGCCACTTCTGCCTTAAAAATATTCAACGACTCTGCTTCCATCTCCTTTTAAGGAAGAGAGTTCCAAAGGCTTTTGACTCTCTGGATGAAAACATTTTGCTGAATCTCTCCTAGTTGAAGATTCTCCATTAAAAGGAAATGTCCTCTCCACACCCAAGCTGTAAAGACCCTTCAGGAACTTCTAACTTTTAATCAAGTCACTTCTTACTTAGAATTACAAAGAGTGTATAGCTCAGAAACAGGCCATTCAGCTCAGTTGATTAATGCCATTGTTTAAGCTTCACAAAATGGTCCTCCAATCCCGCTCAGTCCACCTTACAAACTACTGGCTCTTTCTTATTAAAGTCTTTAACAATATTATCACTACCCAGATCTGTTTCTATCCCTCTTGCAACTCTAATCGAACCTGTTTTGCTAGCTTTCAGTCTCTGATGTCCTTGAGTTTCCTGTCTCAACAGAGAAATGGATCTAATCCAAGTCACAGATCTGTTACTAGACGGTAGTGTGTTGCCGCTCATCATGTCTCTTCACTTCCCTGTATCTTTTGACATATTTGGTCATATCATGCTTCTCCAACACCTTTCCTCTGTTGTCCAACTCAGTGGGAATATGTTCATTTGGTTCTATTGTGTGCAATTGCCAGCTGACTACACTGTTTGCTCTGCATTATCATTGGAATTGGAAGACTGGTAGTTTGCTGGGTGTCTTCCTGACAGCCTGAGGTCTGCAAGGTCCTTTAAATTAGAGAAGTTTTAATCTGTTGGATTTCCTTCAAGGAGAACATCTTCCCTGCTGGAACAGGCAATTTCTTTGCAGAATGTTGAATTGTTGCAAGATAATTGTACATTTTCAGTTGTGGCTTCCATGGAGTTGATGCACCACATTTTATACCTATGGCAGCAAACTTTGTTCTCAATCACTTATAAATTTGTGCTGAAGCACGCAAACGTTTTACTTCAATGAATGGTTTACTCTCCTATTTGCCCTTAGTGATTGCATTATTTGTGAAACCAACATGTTTACTTCCTCAGTTATACTTTTTGAAGTTTGGTTTCTGGCTTGGCATGATTTCAAACACAATTACTGAGGATTCTTCCTGGGTAGATAAGGAAGTCAAGTGTTCTGCTTAACTTGTCTCTTCTAAGTCACCTCAGCATCTAATATTAGACTTAAATCTTTTGTAGCTATATATTCATCAACAGGGATCGTAGAGGTCACGGATTAGTTTGCTGAGCTGGTGTGGCTTTCGACAGATGTTTTGTTGCCTCACTAGGTGACATCGTCAGTGTGTCTTCGATACAGTGTTGGTGCTGTATCCTACCTGGTATTTATGTGTCCCTGTTTTTTGGTACTTCTGGTTCTATAGCTGAGTGGTTTGTATATGAGGTCCAGTTCAATGTGTTTATTGATTGAAGTCCGGTTGGAGTGCCAGGCTTCAAGGAATTCTCTCGCGTGTCTCTGTTTAGCCTGTACTGGGATGGTTACATCAACTGTGTTGCACTGAGTTACCTCAGTTATAGTTTCATCAATTAGGTCAAGTCAGGAATGCTATTCACTGGCTGTCTTATTGTTAGTTTCCCTGATAAGCCTTGTTAACTCATGCAGGTTGAGTGCTGTTCTATATTGATGACAAAGAAAGCATTTATACCAGACATTATGGGAGGCACAATGTCTTTGTGGTTAGCACTGCTGCCTTACAGCACTAAGGATCCAGGTTTGATTCCATCCTCAGGTGACTATCTGTGTGGAGTTTGCACATTCTCCATGTGTTTGTGTGGGTTTCCTCTGGGTGCTTTAGTTTCCTTCCAGAGTCCAAAGATGTGCAGGTTACATGGATTGGCAGTGCTAAATTGCCCATAGATTCCAGGGATTTGCAGGATAGGTGGATGACCCATGGAAAATGCAGGGCTATTTTGGGTGAGTCTGTATGGGAAGGTCTTTCAAGGGTTAGTGTGGACTCAATGGGTTGAATAGCCTGCTTCTGCACTGTAAGAATCCTATGATTCTATTCTATAGTCCTGAATAGTCATAGATTTAAATCTCATTGATAGCATGAAATGTTTTCTATACCAACATAATTAACCTAATCCACCCCGTTGTTTGATTTTACTTTCTGTTTGGGTTCTACTGTGTTTCTGAGCAGTTCTGTGAAGTCTTTTATCAACTGGGGCCATAGAGGTTGTAGATTTGTTCGCTGAGCTGGTGCGGTTTTCTGTAGATGTTTTGTTGCCTCGCTAGGTGACATCGTCAGTGTGTTCTCTTCTGGTTGTTCCATGATTGGCTGTTCTATAACTTTATTTTATTTATTTGTATTCAACTATGGGACATGGGTGTTGCAGGTTGGGTCAGCACTCATCGCTTATTTAGAGCTGTCCTTGAGAAGTTGGTGGTGATCTGCCTTCTCGACTCACTGCATCCATTTGCTGTAGGTACACACACAATGCTGATAGGCAAGGATTTTCAGGATTTTTACCCAAAGACACTGAAGGAAAGGTGATGTATTTTCAAGTCTGGGTGGCGAATGGCTTGGAGGGGAACTTGTAGATTGTGATGATCCCATGAAACTTCTGCCCGTGTCCTTCTATATAATAGTGGTTGTGAGTTTCGAAGACGCTATCTAAGATGCATCTTGTAGATGGCAAACACTGCTGCTACTGAGTTGTAGTGGTGGAGAGAGTGAGTATTTGTAGATGTGGTGACAGCTGCTGAAAATGTGTTGCTGGAAAAGCGCAGCAGGTCAGGCAGCATCCAGGGAACAGGAGAATCGACGTTTCGGGCATAAGCCCTTCTTCAGGAAGATGTGGTGACAATTGAGCATTGTCTTAGATACGTAGTTTAACTACTTCAGCCATTTAAAGAAGATTAAGCTTGAGACATGCCTTTCTAATCAAGAGTGAAAATATTTAATTGTGAATAATCTTCTCTACTGTTTGGTGCTTTTATTGATTCCCATTTGCAGCTCTTTTGAAGGATCAGATTATTTTCTGTGGTCAGAATAAAATCTCCCAATCTTTTTGTTTCCTTTAGATCAGACCTGTTTAGCACTTTAATCTGACTAATGTTATCTCTTTTATAGCTTTGCAATGTCCACAACCTTAATATTTCTTCTGTTGCCATTTACTTGTACTTCTGTAGCCATGCCTCATGATATCTGCTTGCCGTTGCAGCAATATTTGATCTGAGCTGTCAGTAATTTTTAAATTATTTGGATTATTGTGCCATTTTAAAGTTTCCACCAACTCACCAGGGATTTTAAGGATTTTCATGGACCCTCCATTGGCTGGTCACTCACCATTGAACTGTGACTCAGGATTGCTTCCACAGGTTACTGCCTCATAATGCAGACTATATCTCTTCAAAGTTACTAATTCTCTATCTGCAGAAAGTGCTAATTCTCCAGTTGCAATATGTCTCTTACCAAGTCTGAAATGCATTGTCATGCACTGGAATATTCTTCCTTGCTGAATATCGCCATGAGAGTTTGTCAGGTAGGGTTCATAAATCTTCAGCAATTCCTGTTGCTGATTATACTGTTTGAGACAAAAAACCTGCAGATGCTGGAATCCAAAGTAGACAGGGAGGAGGCTGAAAGAACTCAGCGAGCCAGGCAGCATCAGGAGGTGTAGAAGAAGGGCTACACCTGAAACATTGACTTCTACACCTCCTGATTATACGGTCTGAGCAGGCGATTCAAAGCTGAGCCTGCAGATCTCACACCGGTGCTCACTGTATCAGCAGCCAAATCAAATCTGCATTGTTTCCAACTGTGCTGTAAGGACATGCCAACTCAAAGCACTTTGAGATGCTGCTAATGATGAAAATTGCTGCCACCATTTTCAAGTGTAGGCAACTACAGGGTCTGCTTGGTGTGATGTAGCAGAGTAAAACCACTTCCTGGTTTAACGAGAAGGTACAGTTTGTTGAAAATTAGCAACTAACTACGGGTTACATTGATATGAGAACATTAATTGTTAAGGAGACTTTAAGGAGAACTAGATGTTATGTCTCATTCCTTTGAGATCCTAAGCTGAGCTACCCGCACGTTCATATGCCATTATCATAGAAGCCTGAGAGGAGTATAGAATGTATAAGGGGAAGCTTAACAGGAAAATTTGGAGAGCAAAAAGGGTTCATGAAAAGATAATGGCAAGTAAAATAAAGTAAAATCTTATTATTTTATAAATACATTAAGGGTAAAACAATAGTTAGGAAAGCATAGGGCCCATGAAGGACCTCAGTGATAACTTGTGCATTGAGCCAAAGCATATAGTTAGGTTTTATGTGGATACTTTGTGCTGGTATTCGCTGGTAAGAGAGATGATGTGGGTGTAGAAATGAAGAAGAAGGAGTATATGCTTAAACAAATCAGTACAGACAGACAGGGGGTTCTGAATGGTCTGGCAAGTTTATAAGTAGGTAAATATATAGGGTCAGATGAAGTATATCCCAGGCTGTTGAGTGAGGCAAGGTAGGAAATAACAGGAATGCTTGCAATAATTTTCTATTCCTTTCTGGCCACAGGAGAGGTGCCAGAGGACTGGAGGACAGCCAATGTGGTACTGTTATTCAAGAAGGAAGCAAGTGATAAACCAGGAAATAAACAGGCCAGTCAGTCTAACTTCAATTTTGGAAGCAATTCTGAGGGAGACAGTTAATATGCATTTGGAGATGCAGGGATTCACCAAGAACAGTTAGCATGGTTTAGTTAAAGGGAAGTCACGTCAAATCAGTTTAATTGAACTTTTCGAAGAGGTGACCAGGCAATGCATTCAACAGTGTAAAGGCAATGCATTCAACGTTGTCTACTTGGACTTCAGCAAGGCTTTTGATAAGCTCCAGTATGGAAGACTGATCGTGAAGGCAAACTGGATCCAGTATTGGCTGAGAGGCAGGAAGCAGAGGTTGATAGTTGAGGGGCGTAACTGTGACTGAAAGCCTGTGTTATGTGGGGGTCCAGAGGGAATAGTAGTAGTGCCTTTGCTGTGTTTGTGGGATATATAAACAATTTAGACTTCAGTGCAGGAGGGTTGATCACTAAGCCTGCAGATGATACGGAAATTAGCAGGATGGTAACTAGTGAGGGAGACAGCTTTAGATTACAGGATGAGATAGACAGAATGATCAATGGCAATTGAAATGCAGTCTGGATAAATGTCAGGTTTAGACGGACAAGACAAGGGAGTACTTGAACGGTAGGACCCTGGGAAGCACCGAGGATCAGAGGGACCTTGGTGTACATGTACAGCAGTCCTTTACGGTAGTGCACAGGTGGTTAAAGTGGTTAAGAAGACAAATGGGATGCTTTCCTTTCTTAACCTAGGCTAGAGTTGAAGAGCAGAGAGGTGATGGTGAACTGATTAAATGTTAGTTAGGCCATAGCTAGAATACTGAGTGCAGTTCTGGAGGCTACATTATAGGAGGAATGTGACTGCACTGCAGAGGGTGCAGAAGAGATTTACCACAATGTTACCTGGGCTGGAGAATTACAGTTATGAAGAGAGATTCGACAGATTGTGATCATGAGTGAGATGTATAATGTTATGAGGGGCAGTCATTGGATAGACAGTAAGCAAGCTTTCCTCTTGACGGAGGGATCAATGATGAGGCGGCATAGACTTAAGGTTAGGGCAGGAGGTTTAGAGGAGATATAAGGGAAACATTTTATACTCAGAGGGTAGTGGGAGTCTGAAACTCAATGTCTGCAAGAGTGGAAGAGGCAGAAACCTCATAGCCTTTTAAGAAGTATTTAAGTATATACTTGCAATGTTAAGGCATACAAGGTCAAGTGTTGGAAAATGGAATTAGAATAGTTAGGTGGTAGTTTTCACCTAGCACATTCTTGATGGGATGAAGGCCCCTTTTCTGTGCTGTTATCCTCTATGACTCTATGACACCATGTGGATGTTTTTATAGCATTCCTTAGTATTTCAGACCCTTTCAGACCCATTTACGAAATGTTCCACTCTTACACATCCATCATGAACCAGGCAATCTCAAACAATGTTTATTTTTCTAGTCCATGCATCATTATTTCTGGATTCTCCACAGATCTATTCTTGACCATCCCAACCAGGTACTATTTCTTGGCAGTGTCATTTGAACGCATGGGAGTAAATCAGAGAAACCCAGTTCAGCCTCAGCAATATTTCATTCATCTCTTCCAAGTTCTTACAATGTTTGTCTGACATCTGGTCCTAGAAAAGCCTCAGTTTCTCCTTGTTAGTTATTAGGAAGACTGAAGCTCTCACCTTCAGCACTTCCCTCCCCATTGATTGTATTCTCACCACAGGTCTTAATCCCCTCCCTTGCCTCTGCCTGAAATTGGACAGACTGTTTGCAAACTTTGGGTTCAATTTGACCCCTAATTGATTTTTCAATTGCACATGACTCAAAACGTCATCTAGTTTCACCATGTAACAGTTCCTATCTCAACATCCAGTGCCCAAACCATTATCTATGCCATTTCTTACCTCCACAGTACTGCAAGACTCTCTGGCCTGTCATCACTAAAGGTCAGCTTATTGAGAGCTTATTTGTACAAGTCCTATTCCACATCAAATCCCACTCACCTATCAACCTCGTGTTTACTGATCTACATTGGCTCCTGATCCATCATCACCTCAAATCTAACATTCACACCATTGTCTCCAAATCTAATCGTGGCCTCATTCCTGCTTGATTTCTATCCAGTTCTAAAATTCTCTGACAATTGTGTCCCTCTAGCTCTGGAATTGTGAGCACTCTGAAATCCCTTACCCCATTTATTTGTTGTGTTTTCAGTCACCTATGAGCTTAGCATTGGATTTCCCTCCCTACCTCTCTCTTTATTTCTCCATGTCTCGGTCTTAATTTAAGAACCATCCTATAACCTACCACTTTCATTCAATGTTTAGTTATCTTTCCTAATCTTTGTCTTAGGTTCAATGCCGATTTAAAAAAAAATTAGTCGTATTTTAACCACGGTGGCACAGCAGTTAGCACTGCTGCCTCACAGCGGCAGGGACCCGGGTTCAATTCCTACCTCAGGCCACTGTCTGTATGGAGTTTGCACATTCTCCCCGTGTCTGTGAGGGTTTCTTCTGGGTGCTCTGGTTTCCTTCCACTGTCTAAAAATGTGCAGATCAGGTGAATTGAACATGCTAAATTGCCCATAGTCTTAGGTGCATAAGTCAGCGGTAAATATAGGGTAGGGGAATGGGTCTGGGTGGGTTACTCTTTGGAGGGTCAGTGTGAACTTGTTGGGCCAAATGGCTTGTTTCCACACTGTAGGGAATCTAATCTAGTCTAATCGCGCTATAGAAATGTAGGTATTTTTCTTTTCTGGGATCTTGGTGAATCTTAAAGCAGTGCAGACAAGATTAGAACTGCAATATTTTCAAATCAAATAACATTAGGCAACTCTAGAACAGGTGGGTCTTGAACCCAGGCCTCTTGGCTCAGAGATAAGGACACTACCACTGTGTCACAAGAACCTTGACTAGAGTAGAAATATTTTAGATGTAAAGACCAAAATCAGCTGTTCTAATGGCCATATTTTCCTATCTTTACTGTTGGATTGCAGGGTAACATTTTTATAGGTTGTTGAATTGCAGTGTATCATTTTTATAGGTTGGTGGTTGCAGGATTTAAGAAAATAGGAGGGAGTCCATTACGCTGGATCTCATGTATTTTTACTTTGCCAATTTTCCATTATAATTTCTGGCTGATGCATCAAACACCTTCTTCTTAAGAATGAAGCTGGTTTTAAATGAGGATGTAATGGTGTGAGTATATCACACTATTAACTATGATTATTGCCTGATTAATACTGAGGATATGTTGCACTCAGATAATGTCAGAGGCCCAGAGATGCAGGCTGAAAGCATAAAGACAGATTCATGGGAGTAACTTAGATTTTGCACAAAATGGGTGATAGTGAATCTACAAAATATTTTACATCTCTCCCAAGCAGTTTCAAGGTTCTTATTACCTGGGTAATGACTGATAAACCAAAGCGGCTCTCTAACATCACGCTGCTTATTGTTATATTGTTATTTGTGGCATCTTGCTTTGTGCAAATTGGCGGCCATTTTTTCTCAATAACAACATTGAGTAGACTTCAAAAGTATTTAATGGCTGTGTAGTGCCTTGGGATAATTTGTGTTTGAGACAAGGGACTCTATAGAAACACAAATCTGTTTCTTCAATGGATTTATCTTAAATTTTATCAAATGATTTTCTGGAAGCTTTGTCATACCATGTCATAGAGCTTACCACAGAAGTGTCATGGATGAAATGTTCAGAATACTGAGTAATAGCTCTTGGAACTGTGAAGCCAAGAGTATGTGGTGGATGTCTGCCAAGTAGTTGTACTACATTCCACCCTCGGAGAGAATGACATTCATCGTAGCTGCAAGTAATCAACAACTTAGGAATTCAGGCACAAAGGGCATTTAGTCACTCTGTGCAGACTGTAGCTGGATCTGGTTCTTGAAACAGCTGTGGGGCTGGGCTCAGCAGATATGTGAGAATAATTGTCTTTACCCACAGGGGAAGAGGATACAGGGCTTACAGATGTTTGTCAATCTGGCGTAGGTCAGACTCACAGTGGAGTTCTGGAAACAAACCAATTTTTGCCACTTTCAAAGACTTTCAGTTCAAAAAATAAAATTTTACACATCTTCTCACACAAATAAAAATGAAATAAATGCCTTAATAAAATTGCAGTGGCTGGTACAAATGTCTAGAGGATTCTGAAATAGGTTATTTGAAATTGTTTAGAGCCGATGTCTGCCTTGGTATTTAGTTCATATTGTGGTGTTTGGAATTATATTGTTGTAAAAGAGACTGAGGAAGTTACTGTTTATATCTCTTGAATACTCGGAACAATAATGGCAGACCAGGCATGATTCTTTCCCTCTGAAAACTTAATTAAAATTCTTAATAAATTCATGTCGGTTTTTTTTTTAACAAATTGCTCAGTAACGAGTTCCATCTACCCTCTAATCACATTTACAGTTCTTTCCAACAAAAAAGATCCCTGTAAATGAATGTCAAGTAAATAGTCTCTTCTGAATGAGCAAGGAGATGGAAAGGCTGGTGAAATGCCCAAGACTTTCAAACTGCCATGCCACTTTCCCAAGGACAGGAAAGGTGACAGATAGCCCACCCACCTGAAGCCTAAGTGACTGACAAAGAATCTCTTCCTGTCTCAACTTTCATTTTTCAATGGCAGGCCCTATGCCAATGGTGCCACCTACTCCTGACAACATAGCCACCCCTTCCCTTCTAATGCTAATCTGAGTTAACCTAACTGGCTCTGATGCCTCTGACCTTGAGGGCAGTCTACCACTGAGGTGTTCTCTCCCTGAATCTGCCAATGGTCACCACTGGAGGTGGTGCAGTTGAGGTTGCTGAACTGCTTTCCCTGAGATTGGCCTGGCAGTTCTGGAGGGCAGCCTGCCACCACTATTGGATATTTTTTGTATCAAGCTGTTCAGGGGTGTCATGACACACCTCTGGAGCAGGTGAAATGTGAACCTCTTGGTCTCCTCACTCAAGGGACACGATCAGTCCACCATAAGCCCTCGGCCATCATTAATAGGGCAGAGTAATCTCTGAAGCTGGTTTGATCCCCTCTTTCTAGTCCAGTAGTTAGGTTTCTGGTACATCTGCAAAATTCTACCCAAGGAATTCTAGTGCAATTTAGTTCTTAGCTGAAAATGTGTTTCTGGAAAAGTACAGCAGGTCAGGCAGCATCCAAGGAACAGGAGAATCGACGTTTCTGGCATAAATCCTTCTTCAGGAAGTTCTTACCCTTGACATTTGAATCACACTCTTAATCAGGTGAAATTATTATTACTTCTATAATGAAGGCATTGTTTTAAAATTAGGAGTGGCCCTTGTCAGAAAAAGAAGTGGGGATTTTTTTCTCTCAGCGGTTTGTGTAACTTTGAAACACTGCCTCAGAAGGCAGTAAGGGTGAGGTTATAGAGTAATTTAAAGCTGCAGATAAATCAATCTTGTAAGGTGAGTGGATCAAAGTTAATGAGGGGCAAAATGGAACACAAACAGATTAACCATCATCATACTGACCGGCAGAGGAGGCGGGAAGAGCTGAATGGCCTCCTTCTGCCACTAATTTGTATGTTGGTAATGTATAGGAAGTGAGGTCATTGCCCTGATTAGATATCACTTCAGAGGAAGTTGGATTCCTGCCCTAACTAGTTCCTACTGGAAACAAAAGGGAGTTTCAAAGTTAATTTGTGAACTATGTTCGAAGGTTAGATGAAGGATCCTGGGAAAACAAAATCTTAAAGAGCCTATTTATGTTGTAGGGTTTGAATCTAAAATTAGTCCCCATAGTAATTAGTCTGATAAAGGTGCTGAGCCTTCTGTAATTAAACAGTAATTATTTTATAACTGACATGAATTACTCATTGCAATTTTATATGTTGCAATTCTTCAAAGCAGTCTGACATTGATCATCAGGGTTGAGTAGAAATGTTGAAGGATGGCATGGTGGCTCAGTGGTTAGCACTGCTGCCTCACAGCACCAGGGTCCCAGGTTTGATTCCAGCCTTGGGTGACTGTCTGTGTGGAGTTTGCACATTCTCCCTGTGTCTGCATGGGTTTCCTCCGGGTGCTCTGGATTCCTCCCACAGTCCAAAGATGTGCAGGTCAGGTGAATTGGCCATGCTAAATTGCCCATAGTGTTAGGTGCATTAGTCAGAGGGGAATGGTTCTGGGTGGGTTACTTTTTGGAGGGTTGGTGTGGACTTGTTGGGCCTAAGGGTCTGTTTCCACACTGTACGGAATCTAATCTAATCTAATCTGATTGTCCTAAGTGGCTTTGACAAAGGGTCAGTTAGACTCAAAACATCAGCTCTTTTCTCTCCATACAGATGCTGCCAGACCTGCTGAGATTTTCCAGATTTTTCTCTTTTGGTTTCAGATTTCAGCATCTGCAGTAATTTGCTTTTGTCCTAAGTGGCTTCCTGGATTTAGATTTTGTTGATAGGTTGGTCAATACTTGTTGATAGATTGACATGCCTTTACTGATGTACAGGCAATTGGAAGCTAAATACTCAATGTGCAACTGATGTTGATGAGTATACAGGCAGCCAGGGTGCTGGTGTCCACACTAACTTTGATAATTCTCATAATTGTCTCTGGACATCGATGGATTTGAAATGCATACTTATTGGGCCATGCTAGAAAACAATATTCCATCATAAAGTACACAAAGGCAAGTATTGGAAGAATTGAGTGTTTGCTTCCCATGTGGATATGATGCATTTCTGGATTAAATTGATCCAACTCTGGTTTTCTATGACAGGATGAAGATAAGAGTGACTCCAAAGTAGGAGGGGTTTTGGGCATGGTTTTACCTCGATAGCTCTAAAGAAAACCTTAAGAACTCAGACTGGTGCTGAGGTAGAATGGCAATGTGACAACCTCAGAGGAGAACGTGACGAGGGAAGCAGTCAGTATATTCAAGCATGCCGTACACTGCCTTGGGCAGCTCACTGAAATAAACATTGAATAACAAAGGTGCCAGAACAGAACATTGAGCAAATCTATTGTTCAGGCTCCTGTATCCACACTTCTCAATACAAAAAAGCATTTGCCTCTAAGCACGTGGTGAGTGGATGAAATGGCGGGTGGCTTGGAAAGCAATCCACACTTCGGTACAGTGCCAGATCTATGAGTTCTCCAGTGGCACTGGATTCTGCTTCAATGTCATGCCACCACTTTGCCACAGTTTTGGAAGCTCATTCGCTCGCTTGTCAGGGACAGTTGGCTTAACGACATGCATCAGTCCATGAAATAGAAGTCTCTCCAGCACTTTGTAGCAAGTACAAAGTAGGGGAGCTGTTGGAGGCTTCACAAACCTTCTCCCCCGGCCTCAGAAGAAGAATTGTTTTATTGTCCCTACAAATGGCTGAAGTTTTACTGGTTGCCAGGACCTTGGAGAAGAAGGTAGAACATTTCTTCACTTTGAGTCCCATTGCTTTCAAGAATTCTGCATAAACATTGTCTCCATCAGCAACTTTTCCAGAATTTGTTCAATGTACATGGTTCAGCCACAGTCGATGATCTTGGTGTTGTATTCAAACCTGTTAAAAGTTACATGATTGCCTGATGTTGAAATTCTGTCACTAAGAGAATGCTTGATCTTTGCCAAATCAGATACAATGGCATCAGCTCTAATGGTTAATCTATGCTTAAAGGCAGAGTTTGCACGACCATACTAATAGAGCTGGGCCTATATTTTCCTGATGAACAACATGAAATTTTTATAAGTCGCTTCCACCTTTTATCATTAAACATTCGCTACATTTGTGTAAGATGAAAATATCTTGCAATGAGTGCCCAGAGCTGATGGCTATTACATTGTCTCTCAATCTTTCATTCCTGAGGATTTTTTTGGTATTTATGCAATTTTATTGAAACTTTATCCAACCGGTTTACATAAGTAGCAGATCAGAACAGGATAGTCACCTAACAACAGGCATTTGGCCCAACTAGTCCACACCAACCCTCCAAAGAGTAACCCACCCAGACCATTCCTTTCTGACTATTGCACCTAACTCTATGGGCAATTTCGAATGGCCAATCCACCTTACCTGCATATCTTTGGATTGTGGGAGGAAACCGGAGCACCCGGAGGAAACTCCACACAGACAGTAGCCCGAGGCTGGAATCAAACCCAGGTCCGTGGTGCTGTGAGACTATAATGCTAACCACTGAGCCACTGTGCCACCCCAAATGATGTTTGTTTAATAAACAATTTGCATACATGTGGGTGAGAATAGTGATGAATGTGGCAATCTTTGTTGCTTTTTAACCTCTCTTGAACCTAGGGATCTGCAACTAATTTTAGCACTCTCACAACTATTCTGTCAGTTAGCAGACCATAAATTGAACATTGGACATTCCTCACTCTTTATGAACCAGTTCTCCCTTGAGCAATTCATTTATTCATTGCGTCATGTGTAACTATCTATAGGATGTGTTGACGTGGATTTATCTTACTGGCTTCAAGAACTGCAGCATTCCTATGGGATCCTGTTCAATGAAAACACTTAGAGAAGAATCTCCTTTTCTTCCAATGAACAAGGAATTATATGGTAAGCTTTTCCAAATCTTAGACAAGTGCTGTGTTTGGCAGCAGCTTGAATTCTTTCAAATTGAGATATCACTTGATGTTTGTGTCAAATGATATTTGAAGATTTGCAGTTGAATATGGCATGCAAGATTACAAGTAAAAAAAAAGGTGTTTCTGAAAATGATTGAGGGATTGTAAAATTTTCCTTGACTATTGCCAATAAAGTGATCAAGACAGATCAGGGGAAAGGATCTTAGTAAACATTAGCTACATTTGTGTAAGATGAAAATATCTTGCAATGAGTGCCCAGAGCCGATGGCTATTACATTGTATATAAATCTTACATTCCTGAGGATTACTTTGGTATTTATGCAATTTTACTGAAACTTAATCCAACCGGTTTGCATAAGTAGCAGATCAGAACAGGATAGTCACCTAACAACAAATCTTATCATATTGAAACTCTTGCGCCGGCCTGTTGAAACAGTTTCTAGTCCACAAACAATGTACTGCTGACCTTCCTTTTCATTCACCTAATCCAGTCTTGCATTATGAAATTGAACTGACCTATGACCGGGTTCCCAGATGTGGAATGGAATAATTTGACGTCTTTGACGAATGTCATCCACTGCAGCATATGCTACGGTTAAGGTCAAATAGAGGGCAAATTTTCTCTTTTGTCTGACTCCAATAGGTATAGGTGGAACATCTGGAGTGATAGTCAGCTGTAACTGACCACAGATGTTCAATATTCCTGTCCAAATGTGGGCCAAGCATTTTGAAATGAACTACACACACTAGATACACACGTTCAATTAAAAACAGAATGGGCATTTATTGAAAGTTATCCTGTGTTTGCCATTTGACAACTATATTTACATTTTAAAACTCCCTTATCCTGAGGAGGGCAGATTAACTTCTGCTCAGCTAATTATCAAATAAAAAGTTAAATGATTCAGATCTGGCCTTCTCGATTGAAACTCATTTTTACTTTGGATGTAGCAGCAAATTGTACAACCCTTCGACATACATGTTTTCCTTTGAACCAAATAGTCACCTGTTCCTCATCCCCTTCATAGAGGTAGCTTTTGTACCTTCATATTGAAATTTTACCTTTCCAAACTTCCCCATTCAGAACCAGGCTTATATCAGTTTCCTGTTGACTTTGAATGCCTCTCCATTACCCTCTCTCTCTATGGCCTCAGCCATTTTCAGAGTCATCCTCTCTCACAAAATGTTTAGAGACACATAATCTCCTCTCCTCCAAGTTCCAATGCGTGCTGTCCATCTGACACATTTTTAAAATTCACTCATGGAATATATGCAACTGTTTTCCAACACTGTAACCCTCCAATTCCCTCCAGTTCACAGAATCGACATCCACCCCTACACAAACACACACACGCGCACACACGCGCACGCGCACACACACACACACACACACACCTACACATCTTCTCTCCCATTTAATAAAGCTGGAACACTATTCCTTCTCCTGTCACATTCAGCCTGGCACTATCCATTCCTCGTCGAGAGGGTGGTGCTGGAAAAGCATGGCAGCGTCTGAAGAGCAGGAGAATCGAGATTTTGGGCATAAGTCCTTCATCAGGAATGAGGCTGGTTGGCTGGGGTCTGAGAGATAAATTGGGGGGTGGGGCAAGCTGGTGGAAAGGTAGCTGGGAATGCAATAGGTTGATGAAGGTGTTGGGGAAGGTGATAGGTCAGAGAGGAGGGTGAAGCGGAGAGATGGGAAAGGTGATGGACAGGTCAAGAGGACAATTCCAAGTTGGAGTCTTGGGACTGGGATAAGGTGGGTGGAAGGGAAGTGAGGAAACTGGTGAAATCCACTTTAATCCCGTGTGGTTGCAGAGTCCTAAGGCAGAAGATGAGGTGTTCTTCCTCCTGATGGCAGAAGTTGCCAAGGACAGAACTCCGCAGGTCTTCACTTTCTACTCCACCAACCTCCGCTTCTTTCACCACTTATAAACAGACCCCACCACTACGGATATATTTCCCTCCCCACCCCTATCAGCATTCCAAAGAGACTATTCCCTCCGCACTCCGTTGTCAGATCCATGCCCCCTCCCCCACTCTCCACCAGCTCTCACCCCACTCCCAGCAATTTTCCCTGCCACCGCAGGAAGTGCAAAACTTGCGCCCACACGTCACCCCTCACCTCCGTCCAAGGCCCCAATGGATCCTTCCACATTTGACAGAAATTTACCTGTACCTCCACAAATGTCATCCACTGTATCCGTTGCACCCAATGTGTTCTCCTCTACATCGGGGAGACAGGACGTCAACTTGTGGATTGGTTCAGAGAACATCTCTGGGACACCTGTACCAACCAACCCCAATGCCCCGTGGCTGAACACATCAACTCCCCACCCACTCCATCAAGGACATGCAGGTCCTTGGCCTCCTGCACTGCCAAACCCTAACCACCCGATGCCTGGAGGAAGAACGCCTCATCTTCTGTCTTGGGACCCTGCAACCACATGAGATCAATGCAGATTTCACTAGCTTCCTCACTTCCCCTCCCCCAACCTTATCCCAGTCCCAAGCCTCCAACTCGGCAGTGTCCTCTTGACCTGTCCATTATCTTTCCCATCTATCCGCTCCACCCTCCTCTCTGACCTATCACCTTATCCCCCACTTTCATCTACTTATTGCATTCCCAGCTACCTTACCTCCTGCCAGACCCTCCTCCCATTTATCTCTCACACCCTGGCCCAGAAGCCTCATTCCTGATGAAGGGCTTATGCCCAAAATGTTGATTCTCCTCGTCCTCGGATGCTGCCCGACCTGCTGTGTGTTTCTTGACTTTGATCTCCAGCATCTACAGTCCTAATGTTTTCCTACTCTTCTTTCCTACCTTCTCAGAACACATTCACAATCTTTCACCCCCACCCATTGTATGTTGGCACTCCTGTAACCTCATCTACATCCCTCCTCTCTGCTGTTTCTTTGCTGGGGGACAGGGGATTTTGTTGAACAATGCTGCAGGTGGAATGTGCAATCTTTTTCATTGTGCACAGAGGCACTGATGCCCTACTGCAACAGGGGTAGGAGCCAGGCATGTCACTCACTTCTGAATAAGTGGAATTTGCCTTGGAAACATGTGAAACATGGCTAGTCAGCAAGTGTGCCATTTGATACCAAGCCCGAGTGCCTATTCTGCCTTTCAGATGAGACATTAAACTACAGCCAAATAAGGGCAGAGTGTTCTGCTTGGTGTACAGGGTGATATTTATCCATCAAACCAACTACAAACAGATTAACTGCTCAGTCATCTCCTTGTTATTTATGGGGCTTTGCTGTAGGCAAAATGACTGCCAATGTATCTACAAACCAACTGTGACTATACTTTGGAAGTTAACTAATTGGCTGTGAATACTTTTGGGACATTCTAAGTAAGTTTCTTTTTTTCATGTGTAAGCTGTGACAATGAGGGTTTAACTTGCTGTGTAGCCTTAACACGCCACCAGTGCACACAGGCTGTCTGCATTCTATTTTATTTTAAGAGTTGTACAGTGGCTCAATGGTTAGCATTTCTACCTCACAGCACCAGGAGCCTGGGTTCAATTCGATCCTCAGGCAAATGTCTGTGTGGAGTTTGCACCTTCTCCCTGTGCCTGCGTGGGCTTGTTTCAGGTGCTCCGGTTTCCTCTTACAGTCCAATGAGGTGCAGGTTGGGAGGACTGCCCATGCTTAACTGCCTATTGCGTCCAAGGATGAGCAGGCTAGGTGGTTTAGTCATAGAAAATGTGGGATTACAGGGCTAGTTTAGTGGGTGGGATGCTCTTCAGAGGGTCAATGTGGACTCGATGGGCAGAATGGCCTGTTACCACACAATTGGGATTCTGTATGGCTATGGTGGAGACTATTATTATTAAGGATTAGGTTGGTTTCCCATTTGGCCCAACTTGTCAACACCGACCCTCTGAAGAGTAACCCACCCAGACCATTCCTTTCTGACTAATGCACCTAACACTATGGGCAATTTAGAATGGCCAATCCACCTAACCTGCACATCTTTGGATTGTGGGAGGAAACCGGAGCACCCGGTGGGACCCACGCAGACACAGGGAGAATATGCAAACTCCACACATACAGTCGCCTGAGGCTGGAATCAAACCCAGGTCTGTGGTGCTGTGAGACTGTAGTGCTAACCACTGAGCCACTGTGCCACCCCAAATGATGTTTGTTTAATGTGGGTGAGAATAGTGATGACCTGTGGCAATCTTTGTTGCTTTTTAACCTCTCTTGTGCCTGGGGATCTGCAACTAATTTTAGCACTCCCACAATTATTCTGTCCGTTAGCAGATCATAAATTGAACATTGGACATTCCTCACTCTTTATGGACCAGTTCTCTCTTGAGCAGTTCATTTATTCATTGCGTCATGAGAAACTATCTATAGAATGTGTTGACGTGGATTTAAACATTTTGAAAGGGGTGCAGTACTTATGTAGTTTTTAAAAAAATATGCTCTGTAAACGCAGACACTTTACTTGAATGTTTAGAAAGAAGCAAATTCCTTGCTGCTGACCTCTGTCATTCAAGTGGAAGTCATGGGCGATGAAGGTTGTTTTGATGTGGTGACTGTAAGCTGGAACCACCTGGAAAGTGGTGCATGCATTATTGACAATATCTTGCAGCCAGCAGCATGCTGACGTCTGTGTGAAAACAAGCAACTCCCTTTCTTCAAGGGAACTGGAATAGTTCCAAAACCCTTGGTGGGAGGTTCTGCTGCCTTGATGGAATCAGTGAGAATTTGTGGAAATGCACAAGAATAAGCCTTTGAGTCTGTATCGCTGGATTAGAATTAACACGCCACTCCTTAATCAAGCCATCAGAACTGCTATTCATGTGAATAATATAATGCAATGACATCAGTAGTGGGGCTGAGGAATGCTTCAGGAATGTCAACATTTTTATTGTCGATAGTATCACGTTGCATCAATGTCATTTAAAGGTGAGCGGCTATACATGGTGGCAACCAGAGACCTGCTTTGAATTTCAGAATGGAAATTCCCAAGTTAGAGACAATTTTTGTCAGGTGCAAAGACTATGCATTGTTTTCCATTCCCGAGTTCACTGTATCCTTTCCATTTCCTTTCGCCCCCTGCTTCGCCAGGGCACAATTAAACAACTGTCCTCTGTTGTATAAGGTGACGGTTCTGATTGTTCATGTTACATTGGCTCTATCCATTCCACTGATATCACAACAGTCTGTGTGTGCATGGATACCGGGAGCTCTACTTTCAGATGGAGTAGAGGGATAATTGCCAGTTCCTAACTGCCTAACCTATGCCTAACCAAATATTGTTGTACTGATATAAGGGCTAAATACTGCAAACGCTGGAAATCTGAAACAAACATATTGTAGGAGAAACTCAGCAGGCCTGGCAGCATCTGTGGAGAGGGAAACAGAGTAAATGTTTCTGGTCTGATATCATTCTTGTATCATTCAGAACAGAAGACCCAGTTGTATTTATGGTTAATATGCAATAGACCTTCTTCATATTGAAGAATATTGCCTCTTCTTGGAAACTCTATAGTGATATATGCTCTCCCACCAATCACCAGATAACCCAAGACAAAGCAAAGAAGAAGAAGCTTTGTAGCAGTGAACTACCTCAAATAATTCTTACTCAATGCTGCATACTGGTAGAGGTAGCAAATACCATAAGGTACTGGGGGTGGTCATCAGTGCTGCATCAAGCATTTGAATTCATGATGTGTAGACAGCTGTTGTGATTATTTTATATTTTGTCAGTTCAGTGTTCACTGTCACTTGGCTGCAATGCTATAGATGTGACCTCTCCACTATTGCAAATTAGACTGTGGCAGAAATACAGTTACTCACTGAAAGAGACAATGTAAAAGAAAAAGGTAAACCCAATACTGCAAAGGCAGAACTTCATCCAGAAGCTGATAAGAAGTGCTAGGAAGGTGTATGGTTGAGGAAAAGAGAGAAGAGCCAGCTAAACACAACTGTACTGAAGAAGTTTAATGACATCTCAGTCCCAGCAGTAGTTAGCCAAATAACAGAAATGTTTACTAAAACACAGAAAGATGATTGAAGAGTCATTAATGAAACCATGTGGTACCTTTTCTGCTTGTCCCAGTAGCATTGTAATAGTTCTTGGCACATACTGCAGGGCATCAAGAGACATATTCCAGAGACATCAAGAGGATTCTGGTGACTTGTTCAGTTATTATCCTTGTCTCCATGTGTGCTTCACAGCAGTGCTCCACTGACCAAAGCCATCCTATGCAAAGGATCGTGAGATTCCTGAGTATCCCTTGTTGCTTAGATGCTATCCTGTGTCATTTACCTGCTGTTGAAAAGTTGCTATGACACTGAACTGACAAAGTATAAAAGCGTCAGAACAGCTGTCCACATGTTATGAATTTAAACGCTTGATGCTACACTACTCATGGTAAATAATCTGCACATTGACACAGTGAAAGCCTTTGCATTGAAGTAACTATGGAGGGTTATGTTTGGGCTGTAAAATGAATACATCCCAGAACACTGGGGAATCCATTGGTTTTAAAAGAAGATATGTTGTCAACAATTTGGGTACACAATTGAATTATACAAACTGAGCTGACCTGGAGAAGACAACATTGTCTTACAAATGAACAGACAGAAAATTGACTGATCCAGCAAAAGAATCAGGAATTAATCTGTAGCTAAACATTGATACCTGTAGTTATTTGCTTGGCCTCAGTCAGAGCTGTCAAGTCTGAGGACTTCATTTACAAATCACTTGCAGCAATGAGTGGAGATTATACATGTTTTTATGACTGAAGTGTCACCTCCTGAAACAAGGTTCATGAGAAGGATATTGGAATGCTTCTCTGAGTTGCCACGTCTGCTACGTGGATATCACACTTAGCCTCCTGCAGCTTTTGCCTACTAAGTGTAAAGTGGAAAGCTTATTTTGTGCTCCTTCTTAACTTCAATTAAGTACAAGGCTCTCCAAACATTAATAGAGAATGTAGGTGAACACTTTCTGATTACAACTGTGCAAGAAGTTTATAAGTTTTTGCAACAACCCTAAGAAATAGACACAAGTCTGCAAAAACTACCTCATTCTTAACAGTTTCCCTGCAACCAATTACTTCAGCCCTAATAATCTGCTCCTGACATCATAGGGCGGCGCGGTGGCACAGTGGTTAGCACTGCTGCCTCACAGCGCTAGAGACCCGGGTTCACATCCCGACTCAGGCGACTGACTGTGTGGAGTTTGCACGTTCTCCCCGTGTCTGCGTGGGTTTCCTCCGGGTGCTCCGGTTTCCTCCCACAGTCCAAAGATGTGCAGGTCAGGTGAATTGGCCATGCTAAATTGCCCGTAGTGTTAGGTAAGGGGTAAATGTCGGGGTATGGGTGGGTTGCGCTTTGGCGGGGCGGTGTGGATTTGTTGGGCCGAAGGGCCTGTTTCCACACTGTAAGTAATCTAATCTTCAGCTAATTTCAACGTGAGAAGCTAGAGGTCATGGATTTCAGGAGGGGTGACATACTTTCTTCTTTCATGGGATGTGGACATCACTGGCAAGGTCAGCATTCCTAGTTCCTAGTTGCCCATTCCTAGTTGCTCTCACACTGAATGGTTGCCATTTCTGATGGTAGTTAACAGTCAATCGCATTGTTGTAGATCTGGAATCACATGTAGGCTAGACCAGGATGGCAGATTTCCTTCCCTGAAGGACATGGTTGAACCTTAGGGGTTTTTTTTACAACCATTATCAATAGTTTGTGATTTAGCATGAAACAAGTTTTCAATTCCAGATTTTATTGAATGAACTTAAATTCCAACAACAAATGAGATTCAAACCCATGCTCTAAGAATATTACATGGGCCTTCGAGCTTCCTAAGCCAGTGATGTTATCATTACGCTACCATCCCCCTCAGGGCAGAAGCTCACTCTATAAATTTACATTATTCTTCCATGGTGAAGGCAGGCTCTCCCACATCCCATATGTAATTTGTGGGATCCCACATCAACAAGAAGTTACTTATTAATCATAAATGAAACAAAACCACAGGGAATAATTTTCCAAATATTTGCTGGTGAAAGATCTTTCCCCAAGATCAATGCAGACTGGAAAGTCATAGTAATGTTTCAATATGTCATTAACATTGGTATGTGGTGAGGTATCAAATTTACCTGGCCCAATCTTCCTTTGTGGTTATGTTGTAAACACAGTGGGGGTGGAAAATCAAGCTCTGAGCATTCTGCTTTCTCCCAGTCACCTGATATCACCTCTGGGATTTGTTCCTGGAAATTATATTAAATATATGCTGTTATAATAGGGTGCAAGAGATTCAATTAAAGACAATATGGAGCCTGTCTCTCCAGCATCATTGGACACAAGGAATGCTGGGTTGCTCCTAGTTTTACCGGCATTGTTACTTATCTAAGTGAGATTGCTTAAAGTTGAAATGACTACTTCAACTGAGGTATTAGATTGCCAAGTTGGAATATAAAACATTAAAAACCATTTTTAATCTGTTGCTGTCCAGACCAAAAGGAAAATCAGCTGCATATTCCCTGGTGGTAATAGCCTTGAGAAAGGGTTTTATAACTCTGGAACATCTAGAATTACTTGGCTTTTCCTCAAGTTGGTATTTATATAGGGGGTAAACATTCATTGGCCGTGCTGTAACTCAGTAGGGAGCTCATTGTCTCTGAGCCAGACCATTGTGGAGTTTGCAACTCACTCCAGGGACTTCAAAACAGAACTTACTGGGGGTGTGCGGTGGTGCCAGGGATAAAGTCTTATCAAATGAGATATTAAGCTGAGTCACTGTTTGATGGATCAGTGGATGCAAAAGATCCCTTGCACTATTAAAGAAGAGTAGAGAAATTCCCACCTATCGTTGTGACATTGAACATTTTGTTTGCTGCCTCCGCCTCCAGGCTTACTTTTTCCACCAAGACTCCTGCCCACCTTATGAGGACCCCTTCTCCCGCCTCCATACACCTGGACACCCTGTGCTTGTCTGTTACCTGCCCTCGATCTCTTTATTTCAAACTGGAGCTGGGACATTGACCGTCTCAACCTGTCCACCCACCTCCCCCACTCCAACCTCTCACCCTTGCAACCCCGCAGCCGTCCACTCCCTTCATCCCAACCCCAACCTCACCATCAAGTCAGTGGATGGGGTGGGAGGGAGCACAGTGGTAGTTTGGCACACTGACCTCTATACAGCTGAAGCCAGGTGCCAATTCGAAGACGCCTTCTTCTACTGCCCCCTCGACCATGACTTCACCCCCCCCCCCCCATCACCAAACCATCATCTGCCAGACTGTACACAATCTCATCACCTCAAAGTTTCTCCCACCCACAGCTTCCAACCTCATACTTCGGGAACCTCACACCACCCGGTTCTACCTTTGGTTCTACCAAAGAGTCACTAACCTGACCACCCTGGCGGACACATTGTCTCAGCTTGTTCCTGCCCCACTGAACTCATCTCCACATCCCTTGATACTGTCCTATCCTCCCTGGTCCAGGAACTCTCCACATCTTTCCAGGATCTCCACAAAGATCAGCAAGGCCTTTGTGTGGAGCCACAAAAAAATGGGGGAGATACTAAATGAGTATTTACTGTGGAAAAGGATATGGAAGATATAGACTGTAGGGAAATAAATGGTGACATCTTGCAAAATGTCCAGATTACAGAGGAGGTAGTGTTGGATGTCTTCAAACGGTTAAAGGTGGATAAATCCCCAGGACCTGATCAGGTGTACCCGAGAACTCTGTGGGAAGCTAGAGAAGTGATTGCTGGGCCTCTTGCTGAGACATTTGAATCGTCGATAGTCGCAGGTGAGGTGCCGGAAGACTGGAGGTTGGCAAACGTGGTGCCGCTGTTCAAGAAGGGCGGTAAAGACAAGCCAGGGAACTATAGACAGGTGAGACTGACCTCGGTGGTGGGCAAGTTGTTGGAGGGAATCCTGAGGGACAGGATAGACATGTATTTGGAAAGGCAAGGACTGATTCGAGATAGTCAACATGGCTTTGTGCATGGGAAATCATGTCTCCCAAATTTGATTGAGTTTTTTGAAGAAGTAACAAAGAAGATTGATGAGGGCAGAGCAGTAGATGTGATCTATATGGACTTCAGTAAGGGATTCGACAAGGTTCACCATGGGAGACTGATTAGCAAGGTCAGATCTCATGGAATACAGGGAGAACTAGCCATTTGGATACAGAACTGGCTCAAAGGTAGAAGATAGAGGGTGGTGGCGGAGGGTTGTTTTTCAGACTGGAGGCCTATGACCAGTGGAGTGCCACAAGGATCGGCGCTGGGCCCTCTACTTTTCGTCATTTACATAAATGATTTGGATGCGAGCATAAGAGGTACAGTTAGTAAGTTTGCAGATGACACCAAAATTGGAGGTGTAATGGACAGCGAAGAGGGTTACCTCAGATTACAACAGGATCTGGACCAGATGGGCCAATGGGCTGAGAAGTGGCAGATGGAGTTTAATTCAGATAAATGTGAGGTGCTGCATTTTGAGAAAGCAAATCTTAGCAGGACTTATACACTTAATGGGAAGGTCCTAGGGAGTGTTGCTAAACAAAGAGACCTTGGAGTGCAGGTTCATAGCTCCTTGAAAGTGGAGTCGCATGTAGATAGGATAGTGAAGAAGGTGTTTGGTATGCTTTCCTTTTTTGGTCAGAGTATTGAATACAGGAGTTGGGAGGTCATGTTGCGGCTGTACAGGACATTGGTCAGGCCACTGTTGGAATATTGCATGCAATTCTGGTCTCCTTCCTATTGGAAAGATGTTGTGAAACTTGAAAGGGTTCAGAAAAGATTTACAAGGATGTTGCCAAGGTTGGAGGATTTGAGTTACAGGGAGAGGCTGAACAGGCTGGGGCTGTTTTCTCTGGAGCGTCGGAGGCTGAGGGGTGACCTTATAGAGGTTTACAAAATTATGAGAGGCATGCATAGGATAAATAGACAAAGTCTTTGCCCTGGGGTTAGGGAGTCCAGAACTAGAGGGCATAGGTTTAGGGTGAGAGGGGAAAGATATACAAGAGACCTAAGGGGCAACCTTTTCACGCAGAGGGTGGTACATGTATGGAATGAGCTGCCAGAGTTTGTAGTGGAGGCTAGTACAATTGCAACATTTAAGAGGCATTTGGATGGTTATATGAATAGGAAGGGTTTGGAGGGATATGGACCGGGTGCTGGCAGGTGGGACTAGATTGGATTGGGATTTCTGGTCGGCATGGACAAGTTGGACTGAAGGGTCTGTTTCCATGCTGTACATCTCTATGACTCTATGACTCTATATGTTCAGGACACCACCCATGCTCTCCACCTCCTCCAAGACTTTCATTTCCTCGGCCCCCAATACCACATCTTCACCATGGACATCCAGTCTCTATACACCTCTATCTATCATGACGAAGGCCTCCAAGCCCTCCATTTCTTACTCTCCTGGCAGCCCCACCAGTACCCCTCCAGTGACACTCTCATTGGCACTATCCCCCACCTTTTCCTCTGCTACACTGATGACTGTATTCGCGCCACCTTGTGCTCCCACGAGGAGGTTGAACAGTTCACCAACTTCACCACCACCCCAATCTTAAGTTCACCTGGACCATCTCAGACACCTCCCTTCTCTTCCTGGACCTCTTCATCTCCATCAGTGGTGACTGACTCAACACAGATATCTTCTACAAACCCAATGACCTCCACAGTTACCTAGACTCCCACCCTGCCTCCTGTGAAAACGCTATCCCTTATTCCCAATTCGTCTGCCTCCACTGCATCTTCCAGTTCCACCACAGAACACACCAGATAGCCTCCTTCTTCAAAGACCACAGTTTCCCCTCCTACATGGTCGATGATGCCCTCCAGCATATCTCATCCACTTCTTGCACCTCCACCCTTGAACCCCACCCCTCCAATTGCAACAAGGACAGAACCCACCCCGGTCCTCACCTTCCTCCATTAACATTGCATCATCCTCTGCCATTTCCGCCACCTACAAACAAACTCCACCACCAGATATATATTTCCCTCCCCACCCCATCCACTTTTCCTAAAGACCATTCCCTCCGCGACTCCCTTGTTAGGTCCACACCCCCACCAACCCACCTTCCCCTCCCGGCACCTTCCCCTGCCACTGCAGGAATTGTAAAACCTGTGCCCACACCTCCCCGATGACCTCCGTCCAAGGTCCCAAAGGAGCCTTCCATAACCATCAGAGTTTTACCTGCACTTCCACACATGTCATTTACTGTATCTGTTGCTCCCGATGTGGCTTCCTCTACAGCGGGGAGACAGGAAGCCTACTTGTAGAGTGCTTCAGAGAACATCTCCGGGACACCCCATCAACCATCCCCATTGCCCCATGGCCGAACACTTCAACTCGCCCTCCCACTCCGCCAAGGACATGCAGGTCCTGAGACTCCTCCATCGCCACTCCATTCCCACTCGATGCCTGGAGGAAGAACACCTCATCTTCCGCCTTGTGACCCTCCAACTGTGTAGTATCAATGTGAGCTTCACGAGTTTCCTCTTTTTCCCTCCCCCCCACCTTACCCCAGTTCCAGCCTTCCAGCTCATGACCTGTCCTACCTGTCCATCTTACTTCCCACCTATCCGCTGCACCCTCCTCTCCAATCTATCACAATTACCTTCACCTCCATCTACCTATCATACTCTCAGTTACCTTCCCCACCCAGCCCCAACCCCCTCCCATTTATCTCCCAGATCCCTCAGCCCACAAGCCTCATTCCTGATTGAGGGCTCTTGCCCGAAACATCGATTCTCCTGCTCCTCGGATGCTGCCTGACCTGCTGTGCTTTTCCAGCACCACATTCTCAACCCAAATTCCCATTTATGTCAGACCAATTTTTAGGAGAAAGTGAGGTCTGCAGATGCTGGAGATCAAAGTTGAAACTTTATTGCTGGAACAGCACAGCAGGTCAGGCAGCATCCAGGGAACAGGAGATTCGACGTTTCGGGCACAGGCCCCTGTGCCAGACCAATTTTTACCCTTAATCAATGTCACAAAATCCATTTTCTGGTCATTACCACTTTGTTGATGGTGGGAGCTTGCTCGGTCACGTCTTAAGTAATGAAAATCACTTCCATTTTTATCTTTGCATGTTTTTGTGTTCCTCTGGTCAAAATGCTGAATTGGCTATAAATTTCTTTGGGAATATCCTGAGAAACATTAGTACTTCCTTTTCTTTACTAAACTTAAACTTGAATGCACAGAACCCCCTCCCTTTTGGAATTCTGGGTCTACTAACCCCAAATGAACTGCAGTGGTTCGAGAAGGCAGTTCAGGATCACCTTTTCAAAGCCAATAAGGAGTAAGCAATATAAACTCAGGCCTAGCCAGTGATACCCACATCGCACGAATGAATTAAAAAAGTAATAATGTAATACATTCTTCTTACTGAACTGTACTAGCTGGGAGTAATTGAACTGTAAAATTACCAAATGTCCAAATATTTGCTTTAAAGTCAATATGATGCTAAAACAAATATTTCACAAAACTCAAGATGTGAGATCATCGTGCAAAGGTAACAGTCAAAGTGACCCTTTGTTATTTAATGCAAAAAGGACCGAGGAAATCGTCCCATGCCCACACCAAAATGGGTCTTCATGCACTGCATCATATGTAACAGTGAAGGAGCAGACTTCTGACAAAATAATCACGGAGGTACCCATCTGCTCCAGAGGCCTTGCCAGCCTGTTAATAAATAAACAGAATGATTAATCCCCTCCAAAGCAATGAGGTCATCTAACTGAACATGATCCATGCTATTCATGCTTGGGAAAGAGTCTGCGACGGATATATTTGGATTTGTGATGATGAGGCAAAAAGCGCAGCTGTAATGGATCTACGCACCCTGGGTGTTAGATTAGACATTCCATCTTATAATGCATTCCTATTTCACCAGTGGTTGCTCTGCAGGAATGCTTCTCTTTTGTGATTATTATTAATTGAGTTCCTACTTTTACTGTTCATCTTAAATGAAAAGCAAGTGTTTATTTTGGCCCAGATAGAATCGTGTGACATGGATTCTGCCAAATCTTTGCAAGAACTATCCAATAATCAGAAGACTGGAGGGCATACGTTTAGGCTGAGAAGGGAAAGATTTAAAAGGGACTCAGAGGGCAACTTTTTCATGCAGAGTGTGATGTGTGTATGGTATGAGGAAGTGCCAGAGGAAGTGGTGGAGGCTGGTACAATTTCACCTTTTAAAAGGCATCTGGATGGGCATATGAATAGGAAAGGTTTAGAGGAATATGGGCAAAATGCTGGAAAATGGGACTAGATTTATCTACAAAATCTGGTCAGCATGGGCGAGTTGGACTGAAGGGACTGTTTCCGTGCTATACTTCTCTATGACTTTATGCCTTGCTGTTCCAAGAGCTCAACAAAAATAATACTGAATGAATAGAGGACCTGCAATTATGCAGCATTTTTCATGGCTTCACCATATCCCAAAGTACTTTATGGGCTGATAAGGTTTGACTTGTGTGAAGTGTAGTCACCATTGTTATGTAGAAAACTAGGTATCTAATTTGTGTACAGTAAACTCCCACAAACAGCAAACTGATAATGAGCAGATAATCTGTTTCTGTGATGATGATTAAGGGGTCAGTAGTGGCCAGAACGCTGATGTATAACTCCCCTGCTGTTCTTTGATATAGGGTCATGGGATGTTTTACGCCAACTTGACATAGCAGACACAATCATAACCTTTTATTAAACAATGCCACCAATGATATAGTTGAATTCCCCCAGTACTGCACTAGAGTATAGTGTTAGAACTTCTCCTTAATTTCTGAACTGGGACTTTAAACAGACGCTAAGGTGTAAGTGAACTTAACTGACTCATAGATGATGATAATGTAATAGAACAAAGACATAAAACAAAGATAGCAGGGTCAACAGGATTATTAACCAAAAATTAGAGCTGCTCACCACAATCCAGGTGTATGTGTTGCAGTAGCAATAGTGAAGAAGAGGGGAACAATTCCATACAAATCCTTGAGCTGTGGCTGAAGATTATTCCATGTACTGTTCTAGATCTTACAGGTGCCTCCTGTTTATAGAAAACAGAGAAGAAAATCATTCTCCCATGTCTCAATTGATAAGAAGTGTCCAGTGTGGAACCAAATCACATAAACAAGATGTGTCTGCCACTGGAGAGTAGTTGCTATAAAGGAGAGTGTGGTTTACTCAGCAACTGCAGATTAAATAGGAACAATAATGAACTAAAGCTCCAGTTCAATCCCTTCTGAAGTGATATTTGGTCTGGGCAAAATTGAATTTGGTTTTTTTGTTACACAGAATTAGGCGGAATTCTGCAACGGATAAAGAGACCTGTTGGTAGGTTTGCTTATACTGCTCATTGATTTCCTCCTACTTCACCTGATCAAAATATCTTTTTATTCCCCTCAATCTCATAGCTTCCTGTTAAATGTATTAATGCTATTTGCCTTAGGCACTCCTTCCAGTTGCAGGTTCTAGATTCTCATCACTTCCTTGTCAGAGTTTCTCCTTATTGGATTATTACTGGCAATCTTACATTTATGCTCTGTAGTTTTTGGGTCCCTACATTCTCTCCTGGAAGGCAGCTCTCAAGGACAACTAGGGAGGGACAATAAATGCTGGCCAGTCAGCAACACCCACATTCCACAAAATGAATAAATAAAAAAAAAGTGTACCCTTATTTAACCCATTCATAATTCTAAAGCCCTCTATCCAATCACCACTCTGTCTAGTATTTTCAACAGAAAAATGTCCCAGCAATTCCAGTCCTCCCTGATAGTTTTCTTTCTCGTTTTGTTGTTTTGATCTTGATGCAATCATTTGGCAATTGTACAAGGAGCTGGAGGTACAACAGCAGGCACCTTTGGAACTAAATGGCAGGATAGACACTTTTTAAAGGATGAGATAAAAAGGGAAAGTGAGTAAGAAAATTAGAGACTACAATATACTGAGAAGGTGAATGGGTTATATTCACAGACACTGACCTCTAGTGGACATCAGACATATTATAACCAGAAAATTTCTGGGAATAAATGAAATAAACTTTAGAACAATTTCATAGAGTTAAAAATTTGACTAACTAAATTATTAGTTCAAGTTCATTGTGAAGCCTGTTGAAGGTTGATTGGTGTTCCACTTTGTATAACTGGAATTTGGTGTGCTGCAATTCTGATATTTCTGGTAGTTTTCTATTTCTAGGAGAAAGTGAGGACTGCAGATGCTGGAGATCAGAGTCGAGAGTGTGGTGCTGGAAAAGCACAGCAGGTCAGGCAGCATCTGAGGAGCAGGAGAATCGATGTTTCAGGGGCTGAGAAATAAATAGGAGGGGGGTGGGGCTGGGGGGAGGTAGCTGGGAAAGCGATAGGTGGATGAAGATGGGGGAGAAGGTGATAGGTCAGAGGGGGCAGTGATGGACAGGTCCGGAGGGCGGTGCCGAGTTGGACGCTTGGGACTGGGATAATGTGGGAAGAGGGGAAATGAGGAAGCTGTTGAAATCCACATTTGTCCCGTGCGATTGCAGGGTTCCGAGGTGGGACATGAGGCATTCCTCCTCCAGGCGTCGATGGTAATGGATTGGTGGTGGAGGAGGCCCAGGACCTGCATGTCCTTGTGGAATGGGAGGGGGAGTTAAAGTGTTCAGCCACGGGGCAGTGGGGTTGTTGGGTGCGGGTGTCCCAGAGATGTTCTCTGAAACAATCTGCAAGAAGGCGTTCTGTCTCCCCAATGTAGAGGAGACCACACTGGGTGCAACGGATGCAGTAGATGACATTAGTCGAGGTACAGGTGAATTTCTGACAGATGTGGAAAAATCCCTTGGGAACCTGGACGGAGGTGAGGGGAGTGGTGTGGGCGCAGGTTTTGCAGTTCCTGTGGTGGTTGGGAAAGGTGCCAGGAGTGGGGATTTGGCTAGTGGGGGTGTGTGAACCTGACGAGGGAGTCATGGAGGGAATTGTCTTTTCTATTTCAGTGTAGATTATAGCTTCCATCTACCCCTTACAATGGTGACAAGGTAGTGGGACCAGAGGGCGAAAGTGGTCAGACTGCAAGCTTCCACCCTTTGTTTAGCTGCTGTTGGATGTAGCATTATAAAATGAGCCTTCACCACTGCTAATGATGTGGCATTAGCGACAGACCACTTATTAGTCCAACAGGAAGAGGCTCTTATCTTAAACAAGATGTAGTTTATTGCATAGTAGCAATTAGGTACAAGTTACCTTAATATGATAGACAGTGATGACAAGGAAGACCCAGATGGTAGATTTCACTCCTTCGAGACTGTAAGTTCTTCCCCTTCCAAATGTGTATGTCACTGTCATAGTGGATGGAGCTTAAATCACTCCTCAGCATTAACTCGTTCACGTCCTTACACATTTATACAACTCTTTCCCCAAGCCTTTTTTTCAATTGTTAATATATTATACAGTTTTGCATATAATTACTTTAACTACTACACTATCTCCCTCCACACCCTTTCAGACCCTCTGACTTCACAAATTCAGCCTGTCTAGAGATTTCACTGTTCTTCCAGAATGCATTCTCTTCAGAATTGGAAGTTTGGTTGATCTCTGGCTTGAAGGCTGCTGATTCTGATTTAGTGTGAGGTTGGAGGTGGCACTTTTGTTGCGTCTTTCCTGACACAATGCTTTTATTGGCATTTATGGGGATCACGGAACAAGGTAAATTTCTTGACTGTGTCCTGAATTTCAGGCATGGGTTGGGCCAACTCAGTGGTGCCTTCCCCAGAGTTGTATGAATCCTATCTTCAATATATGTGAGCAGATTTTCATACTTAACCTGCTGGTCGATGTGTGCTGAAGTGTGCAGACTATTTAATTTAACTTGTTGATTAATTTAGACATTTAGGCATTTTATTTTATGTTCAGTGATTGCATGATTGATGAAACCACCATATCCATTTAGAACATGGAACACAGAACAATACAACGCAGTACAGGCCCTTCGGCCCTCAATGATGCGCTAACCTGTGAACTATTCTCAGCTTGTCCCCCTACACTATCCCATCATCATCCATGTGCTTATCCAAGGATTGTTTAAATCTCCCGAAAGTGGCTGAGTTAACTACATTGGTAGGCAGGGCACTCAACGCCCTTACCACTCTCTGCGTAAAGAATCTGCCTCTGACATCTGTCTTAAATCTATCATCCCTCAATTTGTAGTTATGCCCCCTCATACAAGCAGACGTCATCATCCTAGGAAAGAGACTTTCACTGTCTTACCATATCTAATCCTCTGATCATCTTGTATGTCTCTATCAAATCCTCTCTTAGCCTTCTTCTTTCCAATGAGAACAGACCCAATGCGCTCAGCTTTTCCTCATAAGACCTTCCCTCCAGACCAGGCAACATCCTGGTAAATCTCCTCTACACCTTTTCCAATGTTTCCACATCCTTCCCGAAATATGGCGACCAGAACTGTACACAATATTCCAAGTGTGGCCGCACTAGCATTTTGTATAGTTGCAGCATAACATTGCAGCTCCAGAACTCAATCCCTCAACCTAACACACCGTATGCCTTCTTAACAGCACTATCAACTTGGGTGGCAACATTCAGGGATCTAAGTACATGGACTCCAAGATCCCTCTGCACATCCACACTATCAAGAATCTTTCCATTGACCCAGTACTCTACCTTCCTGTTATTCTTCCCAAAGTGAGTCACTTCATATTTAGCTGCATTGAACTCCATTTGCCACCTCTCAGCTCAATTCTGCAGTTTATCCAAGTCCCGCTGCTACCTGTAACAATCTTCCAAACTGTCCACTACTCCACTGACTTTAGCATCATCTGCAAATTTACTAATCCATCCACCTATGCCTGTGTCTAAGTCATTTATAAAAATGACAAACAGCAGTGGCCCCAAAACAGGTCCTTGTGGCACACCACTAGTAACCAGACTCCAGGCTGAATATTTTCCATCAACCGCCACTCGCTGCTTTCTTTCAGAAAGCCTGTTTCTAATCCAAACCGCTAAATCACCCTCAATCCCATGCCTCTGCATTTTCTTCAACAGCCTACCATGTGGAACCTTATCAAAGGCTTTACTGAAGTCCATGTATACCACGTCAACTGCCCTACCCTCATCCACATGCTTGGTCACCTTCTCAAAAAACTTAATGAGGTTTGTGAGACACGACCTGCCCTTGATGAAACCATGTTGACTATCTGAAATCAAATTGTTGCTTGCTAGATGATTATAAATCCTATCTCTTATAATCCTTTCCAAAACCTTTCCAAAACAGAAGTTAGGCTCACTGGTCTCTAATTACCTGAGTCATCTCTACTGCCCTTGAACAAGGGCACAACATTTGCAATCCTCCAGTCCTCTGGTACTAAACCTGTAGACAATGATGACTCAAATATCAAAGCCAAAGGCTCTGCTATCTCCTCCCTAGCTTCCCAAAGAATCCTCGGATAAATCCCATCCGACCCAGGGGACTTGTCTACTTTCACTCCTTTTAGAATTGATAACACCTGTTCGTAACTAACCTCGATCCTTTCTAAGCTAATATCTTGTATCTCATTTTTCTCCTCTACAATATTCTCCTTTTCCTGAGTGAAAACCAATGAGAAATGTTCATTTAGTACCTTTCCAATCTCCACAGGGTCCATACTCAACTTCCCACTTCTGTCTTTGATTGGCCCTATTCCTACCCTAGTCATCCTTTTATTCCTCACATACCTATAGAAAGCTTTAGGGTTCTCCTTTATTCTACCTGCTAGGACTGCTCATCTCCTCTCTTTGCTCTTCTTAACTCTCTCTTTAAATCCTTCCTAGCTGATCTGTAACTCCCTATCGCCTCATCTAAACTGTCTTGTCTCATCGTCACATAAGCCTCCTTTATCCGCTTAACAAGAGATGCAATTTCTTTAGTAAACCACGGTTCCCTTACCTTATCACTTCCTCCCTGTCTGACAGGGAACACACCTATCAAGGACATGCAATATCTGTTCCTTAAACCAGCTCCACATTTCCATTGTCTGCATCCCCTGCATTTTGCTACCCCATTCTATACATCCTAATTCTTGCCTAATCGCATTATAATTGCCCTTTCCCCATTGATAACTCTTGACCTGTGGCATTTACCTATCCCTTTCCATCGCTAAACTAAACCTAACTGAATTATGGTCACTCTCTCCAACGTACTCACCTACAACTAAATCAAACATCTGGCCTGGTTCATTACCAAGCACCAGATCCAGTGTTGCCTACCCTCTTGTCGGCCCTTCGACATACTGTCAGGAAATCCTCCTGTACCACATTGGATAAAAACTAATCCATCCGATGCACTAGAATTACAGCTTTTCCAGTCAATGTTGGGGAAGTTAAAGTCCCCAAAATGACCACCCTTTCCTTTCACTCCTACCCAGAATCATTTTGCCAATCCTGTCCTCCACCTCCCTGAAACTCTGCGGAGGCCTATAAAAAACTCCAAGCAGTGTGACCTCTCCTCTGCAGTTTCTAACCTCAGCCCATACCACCTCAGTAGACGAGTCCTCGTCAAAAGTTCTTTCAGCCACTGTTATATTGTCCTTGATTAATAAGGCCACACCTTCCCTTCTTTTACCACCTTTTAAAGAAAGATCTAAACTCTGGAACCTGCAACATCCATTCCTCACCCTGCTCTATCCATGTCTCTGAAATGGCCACAACATCGAAGTCACAGGTACCTACCCATGCTGCAAGCTCACCTACCTTATTCCGGATACTTCTGGCGTTGAAGTAGACACACTTCAAACCAGCTTGCTGTCTGCCAGCACGTTCCTGTGACCGTGTCCTCCCTACTCTCATCCTCCTGTGCGCTGCAACTATAGTTGCAGTTTCCCATCCCACTGCTGAGCTAGTTTAAACCCACCCGAATAGCACCAGCAAATTTCCCACCCAGGATATTAGTACCCCTCTGGTTCAAGTGAAGACCGTCCTGTTTGTACAAGTTCCACCTTCCCCAGATTGAACCCCAATTATCCAAGTACCTGAATCCGTCCCTCCTACACCATCCTTGCAGCCACATGTTCAGCTGATATCACTCCCTATTCCTTGCCTCGCTATCACCTGGCACGCGTAACAAACCAGAGATGATAACTCTGTTTGTTCTAGCTCTCCGTTTCCACCCTAGCTTACTGAAATCCTGCCTTACATCCCTATCCCTCTTTCTACCTATATCGTTGGTACCTATATGGACTATGACTTGGAGCTGGTCACCCTCTCCCTTCAGGACCTCAAAGATACGATTCAAGATATCATGGACCCTGGCACCTGGGAGGCAATACACCAACCATAAGTCTCGTTCATTCCTAACAAACCTTCTATCTGAACCTCTAACAATTGAGTCCTCAATGACTAATACTCTCCTGCTTTCCCTCCTTCCCTTCTGTGCAACAGGGACAGGCTCTGTGCCAGAGACCTGGGCCCCACTACATACCCCTGGTAAGTAGTCTCCCCAGCAGTATCCAAAACGGTATACATATTTTTCAGGGAAACGACCACAGGGGATCCCTCCACTGACTGTTTTCTCCCCCTTCGAACAGTCACTCAGCTTTCTTTGTCCCAAGGAGTAACTACTTCTCTGTAACTCTTTTGTATCACAGCCTCTGCCTCCTGAATGATGCAAAGTTCATCCAGCTCCTGCTCCAGTTCCCTAACACGTTCTTGGAGAAGCGAGAGTTGGGTGCACTTCCTGCAGATGTACTTGGATGGGAAACTAATGGTGTCCCTCACCTCAAACATCATGCAGGAGGAACATTCCTCTCCCAGCACTGCCATCCCTGCTAGTCCCCTTATAAGAAAGTAAAAAAAGAAGAGACGCTTACCTGATGTATCCCTGGTCTTTAAGGTGAGAGGAATAGGTTGGGTGGGAGGCCCTACAAAGGTAGAGTCTCAGGTTTAGAAGCTCAATCATACTTCTTGAGCTTTGTTTCTTGTTTGATGTGATCATTGTATCTGCCAATGACTATTCCTTTTTTAAAGAATATTCTGTTTGAACTGTGTTTCCTTGGTATCCAAAGTCCGAATTGAATCTGTCATCACTTTTTGTTCAAACCTTGTTATACTTTGATTTATATCAGTTGAAGATTCATCAATGGAACCCAAGTGGAATACTCCACTCATTGGCTATGCCATAATTTGTGTTTCCTTGCAAATGTTGCAGACCCTTGCAATATGAGCTCGCTTCAGTGTTGATCAAAGTGGAAAAAGCATTCTTCCCAATCCAGCGTTGTCTCAGGTTTCCATGTTTTTGACTGAACGAAACAAATTTTTAGTACAAACATAGCTAATATCAATGAATTCTGTCTTCTGCTTCAGTTCTGGTTTTGGTAAGATTCAGGCTGTGGTGTTTAAAGCTCATTGCTTTGTATGGATTGAATTGCTCCGTAACATGTTTATCTTTGAATAACACAGGGATTGTTCTAAATCAGACTGTTGCTTGGCTTAAAACAATCAAGCGATGTATAAGGATTTGTAATTAGACAAGCTTAAGCAATCACTTCACTCTGACATTAATAATTAGCTCTGCACTAATGAGTTATGCTTTGCTTCAGAAGAATTGTTGATGATATTTAATAAGAAATAAAGTGAGGATATTTTACATTAAACATTTAACAGTGATTGAAAACACAGCTCTTTTTAACATCACTATAATGTGAAACATGACCTCTGCAGTTTAGACCCGCTAGGAAAAAAAAATCTGAAGCTTCTCGAATTATTTAGAGAGTGTGGATACCCGTCTGGAGAGGTCAGGTACCATTTCAAATATAATCCTGGGGTTCCTTTTGGGGAGGATAGGTACTCATTTTTCAAGATCAGGAGCCTTTTAGGTGAGGCAAGGTGTTCCTTCGGAGGAGTGAGTTGCTGATTTGGTGAAGGAGGTTCCCTTTGGGAAAAGTATGTTGGTCTTTGGGACAAGTAAAATGTCATTTAGAATCCTTAAAATAGATATGAATGTGTGTAAAAACTATTTAAACATATTAGAAATGTCCAACCATCAGCCTGTCAACGGAAGTTGTTAAGAAGAGTCAACAAACTGTCAAGGTCATTAAAACTGCTGCCCTTTAAATATTAAACAATGTTTGTAGTGTTAAGAAAATCAATACTTACTTTATCACATTGTCAACTTATCAACTTAAGCGTAAGAACTATCATTACTGGATGAGTGGTACATAACTTATTTCACGACCTTTATTATCACAGTGGGTGCCTTTCAATTCACTATTATTTCTTCCAGGTTGGATTTATGGAGCCCGGATTATCTAAACTCTGCCCCGAGAGTGAACATTCAGGTCCTTCTCTTCTGTTCTTCCTGCCCCTCCCTTCTCTACAGAGACCCTTAGATTTCTATCTGCCTTCAGTTCTGGTTTTGACCTCCTGGTATGTTAACTTTGTTTCTAACTACAGATTGAAGTGATTTATAGCTTTTAATTAACTTCAGAGATCAGGAGTATTTCCCTGATAACTTTTGTCTGCTGAGTTCATATTAATTCATCCCGCAAGTGTTTAGTTTTGTATTTATAAGATTGACTTAAGCATTCCACAGGGGAAGAAGCTGCTGAGAGAGTTACTTTCCTCCAAACTGCCCGCTTAGTTTTAATAAGCCACATTATAATGTTCCAGATATTTGAAGTGTCTGGGATAACTCTTTACAGAATATATTCATCCCCACTTAAGGAGTTTACAGGGAGGAGGATTTTTTTCAGTTGTAACAGAAAAACTTAAGTGAGATGATTTACTAATTACACAATTTTATTAATGCAAACTAATGAGCAAAACATTTTAAATGAAAAGTTGTATAGTTATGCTAAAAATGATCAGAAGATGTGATACCAAATCTAATAGATTCCAGTTTGTTATTACCGGTAATAACCATTCAGCAATATCTAAGAATATCTCAGAATATAGATAAAAATCATATAGCGCCAAGTTTATTTGGAAGTATTAGGTTTTGGAGCGCTGCTCCATCATCAGGTAGCTGTGGAGCAGGATCATAAGACACAGAATTTACAGCAAAAGATCACAGGGTCATGCAACTGAGACGATATATTGAACAAACCTAGATCATTGTTAAGTCTTTCATCTTTTAGAATGAGTTGCAAGTTTTGGTTCATTAATATGTAAGTTCTGGCATGTCACTGTGGTCTTTTGCTATAAATTCTGTGTCTTATGATCCTGCTCCACAGCTATCAGATGACGGAGCAGCGCTAGTGCTTCCAAATAAACCTGTTGGTCTATAACCAAGTGTTGTGTGGGTTTTAACTTTTTCCACCCCAGTCCAACATCGGCACCTCCACCTCCATATCAGAATATAGAGTCATACAGCTCAGAAACTGACCCTTCAATCTAACTCATCTGCACTGACTGGACATCCCAATCTCACCTCATTCCATTTGCCAGCACTTGGCCCAGATCCCTCTAAATTGTTCCTATTCGTTTACCTATCCAGGTGTCTTTTAAATGTTGCAATTTATACCCAGCTCCACCACATCCTCTGGAAGCTCGTTCCATGCATGCACCAATCTATGTGAAAAAGTTGTCCCTTTTAAATCGTTCCCTCTCATCTTAAACCCATGCCCTCTAGTTTTGGACTCCATCATCTTAGGAAAAAGACCTTGGCTACTCACCATTTCCATGCCCCACATGATTTAATAAACCTCAAAGGTCACCCCACAGCTTCCGATGCTCCAGCCTCTTCAATCTCTCCCTCTAATTCATTCTCTCTAGTCCCAGAAACATCCTTGTAAATCTTTTCTGTACTCTCTCAAATTTAACAACATCCTTCCTATAGAAGGATGACCAGAATTGTACGCAGTATTCTAAAAGTGGTCTCACCAATGCCCTGTACAGCTGAACATGACATCCCAACTCCTATACTCAATGTTCTGACTAATGAAGGCAAGTGTGCCAAATGCCTTCTTACCCTGATAACCTGCACCCCAGGTCTCTTTTTTCAGCAACATTTCCCAGGATTCTACTATTACCTGGCTTGCCTTACCAAAATGCAGCACATTTGCAGCCCATCTGATCAAATCCCATTATACTCTGAGATAATCTCCTTCACTGTCTACTACACTACCTATTTTGGTGTTATTTGTAAACTTACTAATCATACCTCCTATATTCATATCCAAATCATTTATATAAATGATGTAAAGCAGTGGACCCAGCACCGATTCATGTGACACATTGCTCGTCAGAGGCCTCCAGTCTGAAAAACAAACCTCCACTAACACCCTCTGTCTCCTACTTTCAAGCCAATTGGCTAGTTCCCCTTGGATTCCATGTGATCTAACCGTACTAACCGGTCTACCATGTGGAACCTTGCTGAATGCTTTGCTGAAGTCCACACAGACAAAGTTTACTACTCTGCCTTCATCAATCTACTTTTGTCTCCTCTTCAAAAAACTCAATCAAGTTAGTGAGGCACGATTTCCCATGCATAAAGCCATGTTGATTATCCCTAATGAGTCCTTGCCTTTCGAAATGCTGTAAATCCTGTCCATCAGAATCCCCTCCAACAACTTACCCACTGATGTAATGTTCACCAGTCTGTAATTCTCTAGATTTTCCTTACAGACTTTCTTAAATAATGGCACTACATTAGCCAAGCTCCAGTTTTCCAGCACTTCACCCATGGCAACCCATAACATAAATATCTCAGCAAAGGGCCTAGCAATCTCTTTCCTAAGTTCCCACAAAGTTCTGGGAAACACCTGATTAGGTCCAAAGCACAGAACACCCATGAACATTTAAAGCCAGGTTTACCTCAAAGTCCTGATGCATAAGACATTTTCTCCCAGTAGGAGAAAATTATTTTCTCCCTGTACTGTATAATACTATTTCTTAATTATTTGGTGAAGATTTCTTCATGAAGTTGTGAAGTTCCATATGAAGTTTGTTTATCTAGTGAATTTGTTTGGGTGTTTTGCACTCTTAGACACGTATTCCTTCCATCTGTCCCTTATTCTTTCAACCCTATAAGGGTGAGGGTAAATGTAAAGTAATGGGTTGGGGAATGGGTTTGGGTGGGATACTCTTTGGAGGATCGGTGTGGACTTGTTGGGCCAAATAGTCTGTTCCAACATTGTAGGGAATCTAATTTCTAAAATCCTTTGTTAAAGGTTTATCAGTAAAACTGTCTTGTTTCTCTGTATTTATGAGTGTTGTTGTACTCTGATTTATAGTAGTATATTCGAGATAAGGACTTTTGCCATCTCTTATCAGTTGGATGCATCTTGTATTTTTTGTTTAATTAAAATTTAATTTGCACACTTAGGTGTGATGTTGCTTTGTCTCTTTCCAGTGATTTTCTGTGACTGAACATATTATTTCTACAATTTTGTTGTCTGGTGAGTACTAATACAATAACTGAAATAACTGCATATATTTATCATCTCCATGTCTCCTTCAACGCATATCCTAATTTCAAAGTGTACTTTTCAAGATTTGGGAGCTATGGACACCAAAAGCATACTAGAACTTCAAGCCAGCAAGGGGGCAGAGTTGAGTGTAATGGCCATCACTGAGGAGAAGGTGCTGGGGAAGCAAAAAGGTCAGTGAGTGGATAAAACACTTGGACTGGATGGACAACAACCGGGAGGTCTGAGGGAGATAGCTGAGGAGATTGTGGAGGCTTTAGTAATGATCTTTCAGGAACCAGAGGAGTCAGGGAGGGTCCCAGAGGAATGGAAAATGGCTAACCCAATACCTCTGTTCAAGAAAGGAGGAGTCGAGGGTGCATTGCTGGGAAAGGCAGCATCTGAGGAGCAGGAGAATCGACATGTTGGACATAAGCCCTTTGTCAGGAATGAGGCTTGTGGCCCGGGGACTGAGAGATAAATGGGGGGTGGTGGGTTTGGGGGGAAGGTAGTTGAGAAAGTGATAGGTGGATGAAGGCGAGGAAGAAGGTGATAGGTCAGGGGGAGAGTGATGGACAGGTCAGGAGGACGGTGCAGAGTTGGAGGCTTGGGACTGGGATAATGTGGGGGAGGGGAAATGAGGAAACTGTTGACATCCACATTGATCCTGTGTGGTTGCAGGGTCCCAAGGCAGAAAATGAGATGTTCTTCTTCCAGGCGTCGGTGGTAATGATTTGGCGGTGGATGAGGCCCAGGACCTGCATGTCCTTTATGTAGTGGGAAGAGGAGTTGACGTGTTCAGCCACGGGGCAGTGGGGTTGGTGGGTGCGGGTGTCCCAGGGATGTTCTCTGAAATGGTCGGCAAGAAGGCGTCCTGTCTCCCCGCTGTAGAGGAGATCACATTGGTAGAGGTGCAGGTGAATTTCTGATGGATGTGGAAGGATCCCTTGGGACCTTGGATGGAGATGAGGGGAGAGGTGTGGGTGCAGGTTTTGCACTTCCTGTGGTGGCAGGGAAAGGTGCCAGGAGTGGGGTGTGGGCTGGTGGTGGGCTGAGGACCTGACGAGGGATTTGTGGAGGGAATGGTCTCTCAGGAACACTGAAAGGGATGAGGAGGGAAATATATCTTTGGTGGTGGGGTCAGTTTGGAGGTGGCAGAAGTGGCGGAGGATGATGCGAAGTATGTAGAGGTTGGTGGAGTGCAAGGTGAGGAGCAGGGGCATTCTGTCCTTGTTGCGTTGGGAGGGATGGGGTTCAAGGGTGGTGATGTGTGAAGTGGAGGAGATGCGCTGGAGGGCATCGTCAACCACGTGGAGAGGGAAGTTGCTATCTTGGAAGAAGGAGGCCATCTGGGACTTTGAGGTGGAATTGGTCATACTGGGAACAGATGTGGTGGAGGCGGAGCAATTGGGAATAAGGGATGGCGTTTTACAGGAGGTAGGGTGGGAGGAGGTGTAGTCTAGGTAGCTGTGGGAGTCAGTGGGCTTGCAGTAGATGTCTGTGGTTAGTCAGTCACCAGGGACGGTGATGGAGAGGTCCAGGGAGGGGAGGGAGGTGTCCGAGATGGTCAACATGAATTTGAGATTAGGGTGGAAGGTGTTGGTAAAGTTGAAGAACTGTTCAACCTCCTCATTGGAGCACGAGATGGCACCAATACAGTCATTGGTGTAGCGGAGGAACAGGAGTGGGTTGGTGCCAGTGTAACTGTGGAAGATGGCTTGTTCCACGAACCCAACAAAAAGGCAGGCATAGCTGGATCCCATGCAGGTGCCCATGGCTACCACTTTGGTTTGGAGGAAGTGGGACGATTGAAAAGAGAAGTTGTTGAGGGTGAGGACCAGTTCAGCTAGGCAGAGGAGGATGTTGGTGGAAGGGTACTGGTTGGGATGGTATGAGAGGAAAAAACGGAGGTCTTGGAGACCTTTGCTGTGGCAGATCGATATATACAGGGACTGGATGTCCATGGTGAAGATGAGGCATTGGGGGCCGGGGAAACGAAAATCTTGGAGGAGGTGAAGGGCATGGGTGGTGTCACAAATGTAGGTGGGGAGTTCCTGGACTGAGGGGGAGCAGGACAGTGTTGTGATAGGAAGAGATGAGTTCAATAAAGGAGGGTAGAATATGGGAAATTATAGGCTCGTTAGCCTGACCTCCATCAATAGTAAGATTTTAGAGTCCATTATTAAGGATGAGATTGTAGCAAGAGAGTGGGGTTGAGAAACATATTAGCCATGATTGAATTGTGAACAGATTTGAATGGCTTAATTCTGCTCCTATATCTTATTGCCTTATGGTCCTCCCATCTTTAAAGGTTAACTCTTACATGAGTATTTATCTTTAAATGTTTTCAATATTTATTGCATCATACCTAATTATTTAAGCTTATTTATCAATCAAACCTATATTTCTAACAAGATATCATTACAAAATGCTACCTGACTTGCTATGTATTTCCAGCATTGTTTATTTTTTTCTTCAGGTTTCAACCATCTGCATTATTTTGCTTTTGAAATGACCTCCTTTAATTTTGTTGGCGTTGTTTTGATTTGGAAAAATCAAAAACACGATTGTGTTTTCTGATTCTAATCACACCTTTAAAAGTGAGAGTTCTTTCTCCTCGCATGTCGTGAACTAGTTCACCTCCATGAAATTGCCTAAGGTAATATTGCTAGTTAACTCCTGTCCTTCTTCATAAGTGCTTGATTAATTGAGGTAGAGGTGGAATGCCAAATGCAGTCATTGCTGTTCAATGGATTGCAGCATCCATTTAAAGAGCAATTTAATTTTTGGCAGTCAAAAATTGTGCAGACTTCAGATCAGCAAAATGGGTATGATATGACACATTGAGACAACTGGATAACTTTTTTAAAGCTTAACCTGGATTCAAGATGAATTTTGCAACTACAAGGTAAACATGGGTCTCTTGTCAGGCTTACAGTGTAAAGATGATTGAAGAGAACAGTTTTTGCCCCAGGTTGTAGGATTTGCGACAACTTTATGTCTACTACAATGTACTTGGAAGATAATTTCTAAACAACTTGGCCATGACATTTTTACATACTTTTGAAACAACTGGGACTGGCTCAGAATTAGGGACATTACCACTGTCCCACAAGAGACTTTACAGCATACTTTGAACTGTTTGAGTCTTAACTTTCAACAGTTTTCAACCCTTTCCTTGGGAAGACAGAAACTTGCAAATTGCATGGATATCGGGATGGATTGCTAATTATTGACAGCCAGAGAACCATCATGCACTGTATGCCCTCGCCTTCGAGTCAAAATGAGAAGAAAGACCAAGGATACATGCAAAGCAGACTTTGGGCTGGAAATGTTTGGGGCCATTTTTTCAATCGACAAAAAGCTTTCTCCATCTGGGAGGTCCTCAACAGTGCCTGTCTGCTCATGGACATTGTGTACCAATGTCTCCGGGTGTTAGGGCTGTCAGAATGTGCACAACACTCATCTGTGTGGCCAGTCCATGTCCCTCCTTGGATGCTTGCAATTTCAATATGTCACAGGAAGGACAATCTGTATGATCTACGAAACAGGCTCCTACAGCTTCTATTCATCAAAGAAGATACAACAATTATGAGGTTGTAGCTACTCATAGATCTGGTTTACTCTTCATGAAACAATTTGGTTTTGAAGCAAGGAGTAATGGCAAATGGAGGTTAGAAAAGAATACTTCCACACAAGTAAAGTAATATACTCAAAGAGGATAGACTTAGTTTGACAATCTGAGTACAGTTCTCTTTTTTTTGTCCTGAACTCCTATTAATAAGACCGTAAAATGCAGTATCAGAAGCAGGTGACTCAGAACATTGAATAGCTGAGCAGACTCAATGAGATCACCACTGATCGTATAATCCTCAAATCCACTACCCTGCATCTCCCCTGCCTTTTAATTACAGGCGAAGACCAGAACTATCCAGCTGAGAAGAAATGGAAAAAGATCCTTATCACATGAATACCATTTTTGATTGGTACTATCTGGATTCTGAATTACTTTTCTTTTTAGGATGTGAGGATCATCAACAAGGCAGCATTTATTGCCCATTCCTAATTGCCTTTGAACTGAATGATTTGCTTAGATATTGTAGAAAGCTGCTTTGAGTCAATCACATTGCTCTAGATCTAGAGCTAGACTAGGTAATGGAGGAAGATTTCCAACCTTAACAGGTAAGGTTCAAAATTCCAATCAATAATAGCCTCATGGTCACTATTACTTTGGTGAACTTTCAAATCCAGAACAATTAATTAAAGTCCACATGTTGCCAGAAATGGATTTTATCAATGATTTCAGGAGGAAAGGAGGAGGACACGCCCCTATGTACTTCAGTGGAGCTGAGGTGGAGAGGGTCGAGAGCGTCAAGTTCCCAAGAGTGACAATAGCCAACAATCTGTCCTGGACCTGCTATGAAAGGCTTTTGCCCGAAACGTCGATTTTATTGTTCCTCGGATGCTGCCTGAACTGCTGTGCTCTTTCAGCACCATTAATCCAGAATCTGGTTTCCAGCATCTGCAGTCATTGTTTTTACCATGTAGCTGTGACAGTCAAGAAGGCACAACAATGCCCCCTTTCCTCAGCTGGCTTAAGAAATTCGGCATGCCCATAAGGACCTTAATAACTTTTACAGATGCACCATAGAAAGCATCCATCCGGATGCACAATGGCCTGGTATGGCAACTGCTTTAAGAAATTACAGAAGGTTGTGAATACAGCCCAGACCATCACAGAAGCCAACCTCCCACCCATAGATTCCATTTATACTTCTCATTGCTGCAGAAAGGTTAACAACATCATCAAAGAGCCCTCCCACCTGAGAGCTCTCTTCCAACATCTTCTGTCAGGCAGAAGATACAGAAGCTTGAAAACATGCACCAAGGACAGCTTCTTCCTTGCTGGTATTAGGCTGCTGAATGGACCTGTCTAACTTCAAATAATGTTGGTCTTGCTAATGTTAACCTTGCTCTGTCTAAGCCTTTGATGATCTGGGTCCTTCTGTTGATGATGCCTAAGGGAGAGACAACAGAACGAGGACATGCCACAACCCAAAGGACTAGCCACACTACCATACATCAAGAACATCTCTGAAATGACAGCCAGACTACTGCGACCACTAGGACTTATAACAGCACACAAACCAACAGCCACTCTCAGACAACAACTCACCAAAACGAAGGACCCGATACCCAGCATGAGCAAAACTAATGTAGTGTACAAAATCCCATGCAAGGACTGCACAAAACACTATATAGGACAAACAGGAAGACAGCTAACAATCCACATCCACGAACATCATCTAGCCACGAAACGACACGACCAGCTATCCCTAGTAGCCACACACGCAGACGACAAGCAACACGAATTTGACTGGGACAACACTACCATTATAGGGCAAGCCAAACAAAGAACAGCCAGAGAATTCCTAGAAGCATGGCACTCATCCACAAACTCCATCAACAAACACATAGACCTGGACCCAATATACCGGCCACTACAGCGGACAGCTGAAACTGACAACCGGAAGCGGCAGGGACAGGCCACTATAAATGCCGGAGGAAACACCACAGAAGCGCTTCACAGGAGGTTCCCAAGCACTGAGGATGTCACCTAGACAGGGGACGAAACGTTTGCAACAAAAACTTCCAGCTCGGCGAACAGAACCACAGCAACGAGCACCCGAGCTACAGATCTTCTCACAAACTTTGAATCTGATGATCTGTATGTCCTTGTTTGCTATGATCTGCCTGTACTGCTCACAAATCAAAAGTTTTCACTGTGCTTAGGACATGTGACAACAATAAATCAAATCAAATTTTAATCCATGTCCCTAGAGCATTAGCCTCTGCATTGCTAGTCCAGTGACATTCCCAATGCATTACCATTCATTCTTTCCTGGCTTATGACTGCCCTGCCACAGCTACAGAATAAAATGAATACAACCGTATTTAAGCCCAAACAACATCGAGCAGGGCAGGGACAGAAATCATGGGCCCCAATGCTCCTTCTGGTCCAGGACCCCACCCTGACCTGAGCACAGTGGCCTCACCTCTTGAATTGAGCATTGCGAGCCCATACCCTAAGACAGAAAGGGGATCTGTTTGAGGTATACAAAAGGGGAATAAATAAGGTAAATAGGAAGTAAATTTCTTAGAGGAGTCAATAACCAGGGAGTACAGGTTTACAGGCAAGAGAAGGGAACCAGGAGGTTTAGAGGTTTTTTTTCACCCAGAGGGGTGGGGGTATCTGGAACTCACTGACTGAAAGGTAGAGGCTGGAACGTTCCCACATTTAAAAAATATTGAGATGAAAGGCATAAAAGGCTACAGACCAAGTGTTGATTAGAAAAAGGGTTTAGGGTAGACAGATTCTTGATGAATCGCATGAACCAGATGGGCTGAAGGGCCTCTTTTTGTGCTGTAAAGCACTATGACCCCATGACTCTATGACTATCTACAGTTTTCAAATGGGCAAAGTATGACTGAGATGTAAGATGGAGGATTAGGTATGAGGATATAGTCGTCTTTAATTATCATAGACCCACTGCTGATCATGCCCCCACCTCCCAAAAATATCCAACACAGTCACCTGTATGGCACTTGGAAAAGAATTGGAAACAATTATGGAAGTAATAGCAGAACATTTTGCACATTCTCCCCGTGTCCACGTGGATTTCCTCTGTGTGTTTTGGTTTCCTCCCGCAATCCAAAGATGTTTGGTGAATTGGCTATGTTAAATTGCCCATAGTGTTCAGGGATGTGTAGGTTAGGTGCATTAGTGAGGGGTAAATGTAGAGTTGAAAATGTGTTGCTGGAAAAGCGCAGCAGGTCAGGCAGCATCCAGGGAACAGGAGAATCGAATTTTAGGGCATGAGCCCTTCTTCAGGAATGAGGAAAGTGTGCCCAGCAGGCTAAGATAAAAGGTAGGGAGGAGGAACTTGGGGGAGGGGCGTTGGAAATGCGATAGGTGGAAGGAGGTCAAGGTGAGGGTGATAGGTCGGAGTGGGGGTGGGGGCAGAGAGGTCAGGAAGAAGATTGCAGGTTAGGAAGGCGGTGCTGAGTTCGAGGGTTGGGACTGAGACAAGTTGGGGGGAGGGGAAATGAGGAAACTGGAGAAATCTGAGTTCATCCCTTGTGGTTGGAGGGTTCGTAGGCGGAAGTTGAGGCGCTCTTCCTCCAGCTGTCGTGTTGCTATGGTCTGGCGATGGAGGAGTCCAAGGACCTTCATGTCCTTCGTGGAGTGGGAGGCGGAGTTGAAGTGTTGAGCCACGGGGTGGTTTGGTTGGTTGGTCCGGGTGTCCCAGAGGTGTTCTCTGAAACGTTCCGCAAGTAGGCACCTGTCTCCCCAATATAGAGGAGGCCACATCGGGTGCAGTGGATGCAGTAAATGACGTGTGTGGAGGTGCAGATGAATTTGTGGCGGATATGGAAGTATCCCTTGGGGCCTTGGAGGGAAGTAAGCGGGGAGGTGTGGGCGCAAGTTTTGCATTTCTTGCGGTTGCAGGGGAAGGTGCCGGAAGTGGAGGTTGGGTTGGTGGGGGGTGTGGACCTGACGAGGGAGTTACGGAGAGAGTGGTCTTTTCGGATCGCCGATAGGGGAGGGGAGGGAAATATATCCCTGGTGGTGGGGTCCGTTTGGAGGTGGCGGAAATGACGACAGATGATATGATGTATATGGAGGTTGGTGGGGTGGTAGGTGAGGACCAGTGGGGTTCTGTCCTGGTGGCAATTGGAGGGGCGGGGCTCAAGGGCGGAGGAGCGGGAAGTGGAGGAGATGCGGTGGAGGGCATCGTCGATCACATCTGGGGGGAAATTGCGGTCTTTGAAGAAGCAGGCCATCTGGGTTGTACGGTATTGGAACTGGTCCTCCTGGGAGCAGATGCGGCAGAGACGAAGGAATTGGGAATATGGGATGGCGTTTTTACAAGGGGCAGGGTGGGAGGAGGTGTAGTCTAGGTAGCTGTGGGAGTCGGTCGGTTTATAGTAAATGTCCGTGTTGATTCGGTCGCCCGAGATAGAAATGGAAAGGTCTAGGAAGGGGAGGGAGGAGTCTGAGACGGTCCAGGTAAATTTGAGGTTGGGATGGAAGGTATTGGTAAAGTGGATGAACTGTTGAATCTCCTCGTGGGAGCACGAGGCAGCACCGATACAGTCATCGATGTAGCGGAGGAAAAGGTGGGGGGTGGTGCCAGTGTAGCTGCGGAAGATGGACTGTTCCACATATCTTATGAAGAAGCAGGCATAGCTGGGGCCCATGCAGGTGCCCATGGCTACTCCTTTGGTTTGGAGGAAGTGGGAGGATTGGAAAGAGAAGTTGTTTAGGGTGAGGACCAGTTCAGTCAGTCGAAGGAGGGTGTCAGTGGAAGGGTACTGGTTGGTACGGCGGGAAAGGAAGAAGCGGAGAGCTTTGAGTGCTTCGTGATGGGGGATGGAGATGTACAGGGACTGGATATCCATGGTGAAGATAAGGCGTTGGGGACCGGGGAAGCGAAAATCATGGAGGAGGTGGAGGGCGTGGGTTGTGTCCCGAACGTAGGTGGGGAGTTCTTGGACTAAGGGGGACAGGACCGTGTCGAGGTATGCAGGGATGAGTTCGGTGGGGCAGGAGCAGGCTGAGACAATGGGCCGGCCGGGGCAGTCAGGCTTGTGGATTTTGGGCAGGAGGTAGAAACGGGCAGTGCGGGGTTGTGGGACTATGAGGTTGAAGGCGGTGGAAGGGAGATCTCCTGAGGTGATGAGGTTATGGATGGTCTGGGAGATGATGGTTTGGTGGTGGGAGATGGGGTCATGGTCAAGGGGGCAGTAGGAGGAGATGTCCGCGAGCTGGCGTTTAGCCTCAGAGGTGTAAAGGTCGGTGCGCCAAACTTTTACCGCCCCTCCCTTGTCTGCCAGTTTGATAGTGATGTTGGGGTTGGAACGGGGGGAATCGAGGGCTGCACGTTCCGAGGGTGAGAGATTGGAGTGGGTGAGAGGGGTGGAGAGGTTGAGGCGGTTAATGTCGCGGTGGCAGTTGGCTATGAAGAGATCGAGGGCAGGTAAGAGACCAACACAGGGTGTCCAGGTGGATGGGGTGTGTTGGAGGCGGGAGAAGGGGTCGTCAGAGGGTGGGCGAGAATCCTGGTTGAAGAGATAGGCGCGGAGGTGAAGGCGGCGGAAGAATTGTTCAATGTCTCGCCGCGTGTTGAGCTCGTTAATCCGAGAGCGTAGGGGAATGAAGGTGAGGCCTCTGCTGAGTCTTTTTGGTGGGGCAGGTGCAGGCTGAGACCATCTTATTGGTGGGGCATCTCTTATTGGTGGAGAACTCATCTCTGCATACCTCGACACGGACCTGTCCCCCTTAGTCCAAGAACTCCCCACCTACGTTCGGGACACAACCCACGCCCTCAACCACCTCCATGATTTTCGCTTCCCTGGTCCCCAACGCCTTATCTTCACCATGGACATCCTGTACAACTCCATCCCCCATCACAAAGGACTCAAAGCCCTCCGCTTCTTCCTTTCCCACCGTACCAACCAGTACCCTTCCACTGACACCCTCCTTCGACTGACTGAACTGGTCCTCACCCTGAACAACTTCTCTTTCCAATCCTCCCACTTCCTCCAAACCAAAGGAGTAGCCATGGGCACCCGCATGGGCCCCAGCTATGCCTGCCTCTTCGTAGGATATGTGGAACAGTCCATCTTCCGCAGCTACACTGGCACCACCCCCCACCTTTTCCTCCGCTACATCGATGACTGTATCGGTGCTGCCTTGTGCTCCCACGAGGAGGTTCAACAGTTCATCCACTTTACCAACACCTTCCACCCTGACCTCAAATTTACCTGGACCGTCTCAGACTCCTCCCTCCCCTTCCTAGACCTTTCCATTTCTATCTCGGGCGACCGAATCAACACGGACATTTACTATAAACCGACTGACTCCCACAGCTACCTAGATTACACCTCCTCCCACCCTGCCCCTTGTAAAAACACCATCCCATATTCCCAATTCCTTCGTCTCTGCCGCATCTGCTCCCAGGAGGACCAGTTCCGATACCGTACAACCCAGATGGCCTGCTTCTTCAAAGACCGCAATTTCCCCCCAGATGTGATCGATGATGCCCTCCATCGCATCTCCTCCACTTCCCGCTCCTCCACCCTTGAGCCCCGCCCCTCCAATTGCCACCAGGACAGAAACCCACTGGTCCTCACCTACCACCCCACCAACCTCCATATACATCATATCATCCGTCGTCATTTCCGCCACCTCCAAATGGACCCCACCACCAGGGATATATTTCCCTCCCCTCCCCTATCAGCATTCCGAAAAGTCCACTCCCTCCGTGACTCCCTTGTCAGGTCCACACCCCCCACCAACCCAACCTCCACTCCTGGCACCTTCCCCTGCAACCGCAAGGAATGCAAAACTTGCGCCCACACCTCCCCCCTTACTTCCCTCCAAGGCCCCAAGGGATCCTTCCATATCCGCCACAAATTCATCTGCACCTCCACACACATCATTTACTGCATCCGCTGCAACCGATGTGGCCTCCTCTATATTGGGGAGACAGGCGCCTACTTGCGGAACGTTTCAGAGAACACCTCTGGGACACCTGGACCAACCAACCCAACCACCCCGTGGTTCAACACTTCAACTCCCCCTCCCACTCTACCAAGGACATGCAGGTCCTTGGACTCCTCCATCGCCAAACCATAGCAACACAACGGCTGGAGGAAGAGCGCCTCATCTTCCGCCTACTAACCCTCCAACCACAAGGGATGAACTCAGATTTCTCCAGTTTCCTCATTTCCCCTCCCCCCAACTTGTCTCAGTCCCAACCCTCGAACTCAGCACCGCCTTCCTAACCTGCAATCTTCTTCCTGACCTCTCTGCCCCCACCCCCACTCCGACCTATCACCCTCACCTTGACCTCCTTCCACCTATCGCATTTCCAATGCCCCTCCCCCAAGTCCCTCCTCCCTATTTTTTATCTTAGCCTGCTGGGCACACTTTCCTCATTCCTGAAGAAGGGCTCATGCCTGAAACGTCGATTCTCCTGCTCCTTGGATGCTGCCTGACCTGCTGCGCTTTTCCAGCAACACATTTTCAGCTCTGATTCTCCAGCATCTGCAGTCCTCACTTTCTCCTTGGTAAATGTAGAGTATTAGGGTAGGGGAGTAGGGGAATGGGTCTGGGTGGTTTACTCTTCAGAGGGTCGGTGTGGACTTGCTGGACCAAAGGGCCTGTTTCCACACTGTAGGGATTCTATGATGATGATGGTTTGGAAAATCATAGTCTAATCAAGCAGAGTCAGCAATGATTATTGAAGAGAAATTGTGTCTGACTAATTCAACTCGCTTCTTGAGGAAGTCTCAACCAGTAGATATGTTGTATTTGGATTTCCAGAAGGTCAATAAGGTACCTCACAAAATGTTAAGTCATAAGATCCCACAGTGTTAGGGGTAGTATTTTGGCATGGACAGAGAGCTGGCTAATGGCAGGAAACAGCAGATGGGAATAAAAGGTTCTTTTTTCAGTTGATGGCTCATGACCAGAGGATTCCACAGGGATCAATGATGGCATTGCAAATGTTTGCTATATGACTTGGAGGAAGAAAGTGAATGTACTGTAGCCAAATTTGCAGACGACACAAAAACGGGCAGGCTGTGAGAGAGATGCAAATAGTTTACAGTGATATTGATAGGTTAAGTAAATGGGCAAAAATGTGACATACAGAGTATAATGTAGAAAAATATGAAGCTGTTCATCTTGAAAGGGAGAACGAAAGAAGAGTATTATTTAAATGGTGAAAAAACTGGAAAAATCTTCAACACACAGAGACTTGGGGGTATTTGTGAATGAAAGACAGAAAGCTAGCACACAGGTTGAGCAAGTAGTGAGGAAGGCTAATGGAATGTTGGCCCATACTTCAAGGGGATTGGAGTAATGTAGTAGGGAAATCTTACTGCAACTAGACAAGGGGCTGGTGAGACCACATCTGGAGTACTGTGAGCATTTTTGGTCCTCTTACTCAGGGAAAGACATCATTTTAATGGAGGCAGTTCAGAGAATGTTCACTGGGATGATCCCGAGTATGGAAGGATTGACTGAGGAGCAAAGACTAAACAGGTTGGGCCTCCACTTACAGGAGTATAGAAGAATGAGTGGTGATCTCATTGAAACATATATGATTCTTAAGAGCCTTGCTGGGTGGGTGTTTACTCTCATGAGAGAATCTGGGAGCAGAGGGAGTAGTCTCAGAATGAAGGGGCATCAATTTAAGACTGAGATGAGGAGAAACTCCTTCTCTGAGAAAATTGCAGCCTTTGGAACTCCTTGCCATAGGGAGGCTGTGGGACCATCATCCTTGTGTATATTTAAGGCTGAGATAGATAGATGCTTAATTAGTCGGGGAATCAAGGATTACAAGGAAAATGGAGGAAAGTAGATTTGAGGAATGCCAGATCAGCCATGATCCTATTGAATAATGAAGCATATTTGAAGGGCTGAATGGTCTACTCCTGTTCCTATTTCTTGTGGTCTTATGGATAGGATCTGCTAACGTGCATCTCCCAATCTGATCAGTTTTTTCCACGTCTGGTTGCATGACACCTTCTCAGCTGAGAGAAAAGGATATGTATCAATGCAGATGGTACTATCTCTTTGACTGATTCACTGTCATAATTGGGTCATTGTTTACAACTTGACAGTTATGGATGTGCGTGCAGGGAATGAATGCACGTCAGGTATGAACCCTGAGTGATAGAGACTATTGACATGTGATTAGAGAATATAACAAATTCAGCACTGTGTTAGCCTAGTGTACAATTGGCGGGTTATAGCATTTGAAGATTCATTCGTTACCATTAACTAATTATGTGAGGTTACTAAATTTGTTTCGCTGCTACATTCATGTTTTTGCAGCCACACTCCTAGCCATCTGAGCATTTGTGTAGAAAGTCTTCTTACCCTCTGCAGATACAGGTCATCTCCTCTCACTCACCTCCACTAAGTCTTCCAATGTATTTTCTGAAACCATGGAGCCATCTCTCTCTCTCTCGGCCTTGTGTTTCTCTAGCCAGACTCACTTCCCAAATGGCCTCTAGCATTACTTCAACCTTAATCAAAAATGTAGCTTAAATTGTTCACTTGCTTAAAGCTCTGAAGTTTAATGCCCATTCCACTTGAGTTAGCACAGCGCACATTAGTATTGCATGTAAATTATGGTGTATCACCTGCCAATGCACTTAAAAGGGGATTGGAGCCATTGACATCATTATTGTGCATCTAAATTGAACCAGAAATGGGAGCCCAGTGCAACCACTGTTTATACCTTTCCTAGGGCATCGCTCCTTCTCACTGGTCAACCTTTCTTCCTTTTCTCTCCATTGTCTCACTGGCTGTCCTGCTGACAGTGCCCTTTGTCACTAGCTATTCCCCTGGTCACTCCCCAGCCACAGCTCCTCACTGTCCCACTACCCACTTTCCTCACTGCTCCTTCCACTTGCAGGGAAACTGGCTGCCCCCCACCTCCACCCCAATTGTCCCACTGACTGCTGGCTAGTGTTCACTTCACCACTAGCTAGTGACCCCCTCACTGGTTGGTTCTCCCCTGCCTCGCTGGTTGGTCATCCATGACCACTGGTTGGTCCCTGCCCCTCACCACTGGCAAGTCCCACCTCACCACTGGCTAGTTCCCTCCATGCAGCAGCCGTGATGAAGGGCTTATGTCTGAAACGTTGATTCTCCTGCTCCTTGGATGCTGCCGAGGGCAGCATGGTGGCACAGTGGTTAGCACTGCTGCCTCACAGCGCCAGAGACCCGGGTTCATTTCCCGCCTCAGGCGACTGACTGTGTGGAGTTTGCACATTCTCCCCGTGTCTGCGTCGGTTTCCTCCGGGTGCTCCGGTTTCCTCCCACAGTTCAAAGACGTGCAGGTCAGGTGAATTGGCCATGCTAAATTGCCCGTAGTGTTAGGTAAGGGGTAAATGTAGGGGTATGGGTGGGTTGCGCTTCGGCGGGTCGGTGTGGACTTGTTGGGCCGAAGGGCCTGTTTCCACACTGTAAGTAATCTAATCTAATCTGCCTGACCTGCTGTGCTTTTCCAGCACCACACTCTCGACTCTGATCTCCAGTATCTGCAGTCCTCACTTTCTCCTCCATGCAGCAGCCCCCTCACTGTCCAGTTTGCTACTTCACTCAGAGATTGATTCATTTCAGAGGCACCAGACTGTGACGTGAAATGAACAGGAAAGATGAAAATGAAAGCTGGCTGTAGTTCCAGAGGACCATAGGCTGCTGTCTCATTACAGACAGACAACTGGTAATGAGCTTCACCTGAGGGTCACCATGCCTCAGGCGAGGGATAAGGTTAAGAAGATGGAACCTCCACTGTGACCTCAGCCTGTGGAGGAATCGAACCCTTGCTTGTTGTGAAGCCACTGTGATGTAGGCACTGATCTGCATGGAATGTGAGACCCCTCCCAACCCCACGGTTGCTGTGAGAATCTGTGAGAAATGACGCTGTCACATATAACCTCCTCAACTGGAACTGGAAACCTGACTGGAGACTGTCATTCAGCATGATGTGAGCAGAGAAATGGCAAAATCAACTTTCAGCCCATTTCCTGAAGCCTGATGTCTTTTCAGAGCTAGAAGGATTGATCTCATTGGTGAGAAAACTCCACCTTTCAGAACTTGATCTGGACACCATTTCCTAGTCAGATGCTACAGAAATTACCAGGAAGTTTAAATTTGGGCACTAGAGGGCAACATATTCACAAGCAACACATCCAAGATCCTGTTCGCTACACTTCAATATGATCAGTCCATTTTTTTCCTGTTTTGACCATACCCTGTTACAAGAGGAAGAAAAACCTTTTTTTTAACCTCTGTCACATAGTGAGTGTGTACCAATTTACATGAGGAGTGGGGAGAAAAGGTGAGTATTACACCTGTGACTGGTAAGAATGGCACAGACTGCACATTTATACTCATTTATGGGTTATTTTGGGCAGCTAGTTGGACTGATTGATAGATGGGGAGGGTGGAGCAGTTGGGTTTGGGGGAGGTTGTGAATGTGCCTGATGTGCCTGCAGTCTATTATTCACCCAAAAGCTAGCCCACAATTAAAATTGTCCCAAATTGAATGTATCCATTGTGTCAGCTTGGGAGAGTGCTCAGAAGTATACTTTTCAAGGCAGATTCCACACAAACTAGAAGCTCTGGTGCACCACACAAAACCATACTTATTTGTATCCAGTTCGGAGATTAGCATAGTATTCCTTAAAATGAAGTGGTTCAATACAATTCAGAATGGTAGGCTGTTGGAGAAAATGCAGAGGTATGGAACTGAGGGTGAGTTAGCACTTTGGATTAGAAACTGGCTTTCTGAAAGAAGGCAGCGAGTGATGGCTGATGGAAAATATTCAGCCTGGAGTCCGGTTACTAGTGGTGTGCCACAAGGAGCTGTTTTGGGCCCACTGCTGTTTGTCATTTTTATAAATGACTTAGACACAGGCATAGGTGGATGTATTAGTAAATTTGCAGACGACACTAAAGTCGGTGGAATAGTGGACAGTGTGGAAGAGGTTGCAGAGGGACTTGGGTAAACTACAGAATTGGGCTGAGAGGTGGCAAATGGAGTTCAATGCAACAAAATGTGAGGTGATGCACTTTGAGAAGAATAACAGGAAGGCAAAGTACTGGGTCAATGGAAAGATTCTTGGTAATGTGGATGTGCAGAGGGATCTTGGAGTCCATGCACATAGGTCCCTAAAAGTTGCCACCCAGGTGGGTAGTGCTGTTAAGAAGGCATATAGTGTGTTAGGTTTCATTGGTAGAGGGATTGAGTTCCGGAGCCGCAATATCATGCTGCAATTATACAAATGCTGGTGTGGCCACACTTGGAATATCGTGTACAGTTCTGGCCCCCATATTTCGGGAAGGATGTGGAAGCATTGGAAAAGGTGCAGAGGAGATTTACCAGGATGTTGCCTGGTCTGGAGGGAAGGTCTTATGAGGAAAGGCTGATAGACTTGAACCTGTTCTCATTGGCAAGAATAAGGCTAAGAGGGGATTTGATAGAGACATACAAGATGATCAGAGGATTAGATAGGGTAGAACAGTGAAAGTCTTTTTCCTAGGATGATGACTTCAGCGTGTACGAGGGGGCATAACTACAAATTGAGGGGTGATAGGTTTAAGACAGATGTCAGAGGCAGGTTTTTTATGCAGAGAATGGTAAGGGTATGGAATGCTCTACCTGCTAATGTAGTCAACTCAGCCACATTAGGAAGATTCAAACAATCCTTAGATAAGCACATGGATGATTTTGGGATAGTGTAAGGGGATGAGCTGAGAATAGTTCACAGGTCGGCGCAACATTGAGGGCTGAAGAGCCTGTTCTGCACTGTCTTGTTCGATGTTCTATGTTCTATGTTCTATGGGAGAATGAATAAACCGGCGAGCACCAAGTCACAGGATGCTAATAAAACACTCTGGGCTAAAAATTGTTCCAGTCTGTTTTAATTTGATTACATGGTTTGTGATCTGTATGTGCTCATTGTCTTTTATGCTGGTAACACTCAGTTTTAGCACTGTCTCCTTATAGACCTGATTGTAACGGTGGTCTGAGTGAGCTCCAAGCTGCTGGCTGGCTAAATGCTGAAGCTAGTATGCACCTGTTAAAATGCAGCCTGGTCCCAGTTGAAGAGGAGCGGCATTCAGTTCGAAGAAGTGTTGGCACTGACTGCATTTGGGAGCTGAATAGATGGAGCTCAAAAGCAGAGTGATGGCTCCTAGGTTCACAGATGCTGCATGGGAAGTCTTAGTCATGGACGGGGACAATGATTTATTCAAGAAAGGAGACATGTCTGCTTGTGATAACCACATGATCTTCACTGCATGATAATTTTTTTACAAGTGCAAGGATTAACAAACTATTAAGCATGGCATCTGGATGGGAATATGAATAGAAAGCGTTTACAGGGATATGGGCCAAGTGCTGGCATTTGGGGCTAGATTAATTTAGGATAGCTGGTCAGCATGGATGACTTGGACCAAAAAGTCTATTTCCATGCTGTACATCTCTAAGACTCTATGGCTTTTTTCAACCACACAGCAGCATTCGACTCTGTCAACCATGAAGGCTGTCAAAAAATTTGCCAAATTTGACTGTCTTCAGAAATTTGTACCATCCTTCACTTATTCCATCATCAAGCAAGTCATGATCCTCAATAAGATCCTAGCTTAGTGAAAACTGGGACCAACCAATGTTGAACTGTCATAGCAACTCTTTCCTCTATTTCCCTCACAGCAAAATTGCATCTAATCTCCAGTAAATTGTTAATGGAAACAAAGGTATTCTGTAAAACAGTCAGGAAAATGTTCAACCTCTGCTGCCTTCAATCCAAACTTTGAAACACTGTAGCCTTAGCCATAGAGTGCAGTGTGTGTTCGATGTGTGTGTACTCATTCAGGAACTGAGCCCCAAATCATGGTGACTTCTCCTTCAAGATATCTGAGAAATTGAATGTGAGGGTAAGAGTTTTTCATGAAACACCTGAAAAAAAAGTTCCCTTTCCAACTAGCAAAACTCTAGATATGTGCCATCAGTGATACCTTTACAAGACCCTCGGCAAGAAATGATAGCTTCCTCTCCCAAGCCAACCATGCACAGCCATGAGATACTGATTCTTCCAAACCAGCTCCACAGGGTGGGAAATATTCATATGCCCTGATACCATCTCCTGAAAAGACTACTATTACAGTATGAATGAATGAAGAATGTTCTTAGATTGTCCCTGAAGAGATCAAACACGTTGGCTGACTTATGACAGACCCCTAGCTTCTCTCTGATTTAAATGGCGGAGGCTCAGATGGGAAAGCACCGACACATTGAGAGGCTTCCTCAGGATCATGCAGGGCTGAAGGCAAAGTGTTGAAGGGAGTGCAAACCCATTCGTCTTATCCTTCGAATCCTACCTGGCTATCAAGTGAAAGGATTGCAAATGAGACATTGAAACTCTATCAACCATTTCAGGCCCATTGAGAGCGAGAGCAGCATGTCATCCTCAATCTCAATTGACTGCTGAGAGAGCAAGAGGCCTATGGAGCAGAACTTGATGTTCCTCAGCTGGTGACTGTTGGTAGTAAGGACATAGAATTCCTCTGATGGCTTGCCCACAGTCTCTCTGGAATGTCACTGCAAGAGATTCAAACTGGAGGGCTCACTCTCTTCTCCAATTAATTATTGTGGCCAATTAATGATCCTGGAGGAACGAGGCCCCAGCTTTCTGGCCAGCCAGAGGGAGACTGGAGAGGAAATGTTGGGGGTATGTGTTTTGGGCATCTCCAGCAATGGTTTCTTTTTAACAGCAGACCCTTGTTTCCCAAAAATGTCTGTCCTCCAAGGGTACTCTCCCCACCATCATCCCCTCCACTCCAGCCTACCCTCCCCTCTCCCACTCCCCTCAGTCCTAGTGGTGATGGTGTGTTCCTCACTGAATCTTCAGAATTCTGCCATCTGGAAAACCCTGGCCTTGGAGATGGACAGCAGAAGGGAGGTCCTCTTTCCACGAAGAGCCAGGAGTTCCTCACGGTTCAGCCACTGAATGGGAACAGGTGGCAAGCGAGTCCATTGCAAAGAGTCTGGCTCTGAAGGCCTGCTAACAATGCTGGTGGTTTGATGCCCTTATGTGGGTAGTCACGGTCAGAGAATTTATCTTCAGAAGACATCTTGTTCCACCATTTCAACAAGCTCCCACGCTGCTCATTGTACCATTCCTATTTGTCATTTAACGAAAGTTCCTGACGCTCAGGACAAATATCAAAACCTACAAACACGCACTACAATGATGCTAACGACAACCCATTTCTACTGATTCAAAATACCTCCAGACATCCAACAATGGAAACCACATCTCCCAAACACAGTGCTGTGCGATTGCTGACAGCCTTTCCTCTCTCTGTCTTGCAGGACAGGGTGGCGCACAATATTTGGGTGCAGAGCTGAAGTAACAGTGGACAGGAGTACCTGTATCCCCTCAGCCCCAGAAAGGAGACATTTCTGTGCTTTATTGGGATCTAATGACGATGATATGTTTCTGCTTCCTGCTCCTTCTCAACAACCAGCTTATTCTCATCCTGCTATCTGGCAATGGTGGTCTGACCATTTACCTCTTGTTTTCCAACTCAAATCGCATTCCTCACTCTAACGCCCCCCTTCTGAGTTCCTATTTTCAGAGACCTGCGAGCCACCACCTTGCCAGCGCCAGCTCTGAAAGGAGAGAATTAACAGCACAACCCTAATAAAGAAGCCCTGTCACTTGGTCCAACAGGCAGAACCATCATCTCATGTGCTGATACTGTAGTTATAAAACTGCCATCAGCTAATGGTGAGACATTAGGCAGGAAAGGTCAAGGGAAATGATAGCCCTAATGCTCCAGAGTGTGAGGCCATAGATTAGTTCTTTTACAGGGGAATCAAATGTGGATTTTGATGGGCTAGCATGGCAGGAAAATGCAGACGAAATGTGCACTAAGATGCTAATTTGTGCAATGGGTGGGCTGTACTCCATCTCCCTGTCATGTTGCACACTCAGGGCCACTGTTACCATAAACTTTGTAGGATTGCCACTCTTATGGTTGTCTGATTGCTATTCGGTGGGCGACAAGTGAAAATATAGAAGAGACCTACACGGTTCAAGTTGGTATGTTATGTGTTAAATCAGTTGTTTGACATCAAGAACTGCCTAGTTGGGAAGCTTCAGACATATGCATGGCACAACTTTGTGACTGGCCTTCTCAGTACTAAGGGTTTCACGCTCCTCCAAATGGAGGGGGTCCAGCTTTCATATTGCCAGGTCCAGTGACGCTGTGGATTCTGTTTCACAGCCTTCATCTCACGTTGCTTTATCAAGAAGAAACTGGTTTGGAGATTGGTCTGTAGGAGGGTTATTTAATCAGCTTGATAGACATTTATTTCTCTTATTGAAAATTCTCAATCCAATAAGATTTTGTGCTTCAATTTTTTATTTTTCTATTAGCAGCACTGAGCTCTTTTTTACTATGGGTTATATCTGTCTTGGTGTATTATATTTCATCCTGAGGAAATCAAACACATTCTCGAATTTCTCAAAAGTATGCCACTGACTCAGTCAATGCTTAGCCATGAGCAAAGTTTTGTCAAGTTCCATTCCTGATTCAATGGCTCAGTGCTTTGCCCTTTGGTTATCCTTAGCCATTGCTTGCATTTCACTTCTGACCAATTGGCAGGTGAAAAGAGAAACCAACTTTCGAATAATGGGTGAAAGAAGACAGAAACTAATCTTTCTCCGAAAACTAACTGTGGAAATGTGCTTTCAGCCGTTTTGGAGAAAGTGAGGACTGCAGATGCCGGAGAGTCAGATTCGAAAAGTGTGGCGCTGGAAGAAGAACAGCTACTCAGGCAGCATCCAAGGAGTAGGAGAGTGGATGATTCGGGTGTAAGGAGTTATGCCACACTTTTCGACTCTCAGCCATTTTGGACAAGGGAGGGTGAAATGGTATCATGCCTGAGAATGCGTTTTGTAGCCTGAAGGGTCTGGGTCAGGTGAAGGGACCTGGTAGTGGGGCAACAGTCTGTGAATAAATTGTGAGCGAGAGTAGAAGTAGGAGGAGCTCTTCTCCTCCACTGCGAGAAACTGCCTGCCAGTTAGTGCCGTGTTGTATTGTATGAGCTTCAAAATGTGCTAAATGAAACACTGCCGTGCTCAAAACAAGGGGAAAGTTTCCTTCATAATGTGCAAAAATCTAATTTAAATAAATCGTTCCTATGACCAGTGCACCTCCAGCCATATTGGAGGCTTCAGCACCTGAAAAAGCAGTACTGATAATAAGAGCACTTTCTACTGTTTTAGTACATGTTTGGACCCTCAAAACACAATTAATAGGAAAAAACATTGAACCAAGCAATGCGCTGGGTTTTCCTGTCCCGATGCAGAATATCAATAACACAACTAGATAATGAAACTAACTTCATAATTTGTCCTTGTAAATAGCAACTTTCCATTCAATTAAATCAAAGAGAAACAATCGAGGGCTCCCCTGTGTGTAATGACCTGGGGATTGGGCCTTTTTTCAGCACATCATGGATTTAGATTAGATTCCCTACTGAAGAGTAACCCACCCCCCTTTGGCTAATGCACCGAATGCTATGGACAATTTAGCATGGCCAAACGACCTAATCTGCACATCTTTGGACTGTGGGAGGAAACCGGAGCACCCGGAGGAAACCCACGCAGATACGGGGAGAATGTGCAAACAGTCACCCAAGGCTGGAATGGAACCTTGGACCCTGGTGCTGTGAGGCCCTAAAGTTATGTATGTTTAATCTGGACATTTAATTGAATCATGAATGATACAATTCTTCTAAGAGAATTCTAACAATTTATAAGACGTACTTACAAGTGAATGAGATGGTATCCTGGATCAATATATTGAGGAACCAACTAAAGGATAGACCAACCCAGACTGGGTATTATGTAATAAGGAAGGAATAATTGGCAATCTAGCTCTGTGAGGCTCCTAGGGAAAGAGTGACCACAACATAAAATAACTCTTCATTAGTTTGGAGAGTGACATCTCCAGTAAGGAAAGTAGGTAAAGAGAAAACTGGGAATTATAGACCGGTTAGCCTGACATCGACAGTAGGGAGTCAAAACGTGTGGCGTGGAAAAGCACAGCCAGTCAGGCAGCATCCGAGGAGCCGGAGAGTGAGTGCTTTGATGATAATGACATTCCTGATGAAGAGCGTATGCTCAAACGCCGACTCTCCTGCTCCTCAGACGCTGCCTTACTGGCTGTGCTTTTCCAGCACCACACTTTTTGACTCTGATCTCCAGCATCTGCAGTCCTCACTTTCTCCTAATCGATAGTAGGGAAAATGCTCGAGTTCATTATAATAGCAGAGCACTTGGAAAATAGTGACAGGATTGGACAGCGTCAGCATGGAATATATCAAAGGTAAATCATTGCTTGACATATCTATTGAAATGGTTAGAGGATGGAACGAATTGAGTTGATAAGGGGAGAACCAGCAGATGTAGTTTACTTAGACTTTCAGAAGGCATTCGATAGGTCACACACAAGAGATCAGAATGTAAAATTAAAGGACATGGGATTTGGAGTAATGTACAGACATAGACAGAGAACTGGCTGGCAAACAGGAAACAAAGACCAGGAATAGCCAGGTCATTTTCTCAGTGGGGTACTGCAAGGATCAGTTACCGCACCCCAGCTATTCACAATATATATTAATGAAAGACCTAAATGCAATATCTCCAAATTTACAGGTGACACAAAGTTGGGTAGAAAGGTGAACAATGAGGAGAATGCAGAGATGCTTCAGTCTGAGTTGGACAAGTTGAATCAGTGGGCAAATACATAGCAGATGAAGTATGATGTGGATAAATGTGATGCTATCCACTTTGGTAGCAAAATGAGAAGGCGGATTATTTTCTGGATGGCTATCAATTGAGAGACAGAATTGTGCAATGAGACCTGTATCCTTGCACGCTAGTTACTGAAGGTATACATGCAAGTGCAGCAGTCGATGAAGAAGGCAAATGATATTTTGGCCTTTATAGTGATTAATTTGAGTACAGGAGCTGAGATGTCTTGCTGCAATTGTACAAGGCCTTCATAGAAATCTGTAAAAGTCTAACAAGAATAAACAGGGTAAAAGCAGGTTTTTCATAGAAGCCTGTAAAAGTCTAACAAGAATAAACAGGGTAAAAGCAGGAAGGATGCCTCTAAAGTTTAGGGAGTCCAGAAACGAGAGTTGAAACGTAATGATAAGGGATGAGCCATTTTGGGCTGAGATGAGGAGATATTTTCTTCACCCAATGAATAATGAGCCTGTGGAATCCTCTGCCACAAAGTGATCAAGACCAAAACATTGAATGTTTTCAGGAAGGAGTTAACATAGTTCTTAGAGGTGAAGGGACCAAAGGATATGGGGCAACAGCTGAAACAGGGATTTGGATGATCAGCCAATATGGTTACATTGAATAACAGTGCAGGTTGGAAAGGTTGAATGGCCTACTTCTGTTCCTGTTTGCTTTGTTTCTATGCAATGCTTCTGTTCTGACTAATACAATGTACAATGGCAAGTATTTTTATTACAATGAGTACCTGAATGATGCTCACATTGACTGCTGGTTTTAATGGGTCCATCCAAAATTGTGATAAGAGGGATACTGAAATTCCACTCAAAGCAGGGTAGAGTGAAGAAAAAGGCCTTTTTCTACTCTGTAATTTATCTCAGGACATTCCCTAGGTATGTGTAGGCAATCAGTGAGGACAGAAACAAATTTAATTTTGAAAATATTTTGTAATCAAGAGTCAATTTTTCCCACACTTCTTGCTTTAGGGTACAGCTATCATGAGCTGTTGAGAGCTGCCTGACTCGAATGCCCTAGAATGTGGTTGAGTTTCAGGGTTTATCTGCCATACATGGACTGGGTATGATCCAGGTGGATATGCGTGTGTGTATCAAGTTTCTGAGAAAGAGATTGAGTACAACTAAAAATCGGAAAGGGTTGCAGCAGCTGAGATTCCTATCAGGTTCAGGGCCCTAGGTGCTGTGAGAAACTGCCTGATATTCCTGGCATTCTGTCTCACAAGAAGTTGAAAGTCTACCTTACTGGATCTCTGAACAAGTGCTGGCATTCATCCCTTGTGGATGTTGTCTCATTTGCTAGGGTAGGTGACAACCCCTGATGCCCATTTTCTCTGATGGGTCTCATCTCCCGGGTAATCTGAGGAAATGATGCAAGAGCCCTTATATGTAAGAAATGACATGGAAGCAGGCAATTGAGATTAACTGAACCATCCCAGTGTTCCACGTGAGCGTTCTACACCTTAATTCCTCCCAATGTGTCAGCAGATCCTTTCTATTCCTTGCCACCTCCCCCCCAACACACACACACACAAGAGTTATCTGACTTCCCTCTTCAAAGCACCTTGTGGTGATGCTTGTATATAAATTACATTAAAGTTAAAAGTCTGACCCATGTCAGTTGAGACCAACAGACAAAGCAAATGAGCAGAATGAAGTGAAGGATCTGATTTTAAGATCTTCACTCCAGTTTTCTTCACCCAATGCACTGGCACCTCATGAACTTGCACGGTCATGGGGGTTAGGAGGTGGGGTGGGCCAGAATGCTGAGGGAAAGATAATTGCCCCTTATTGTGACATCTGGATCGTGCTTTTTTCCCAAAGTTACTGATGCCATTCACCAGCTTTAAAACCCTATTGTAGCAGAGAGCCAAGGGGAGAGGATAGATTGGACAGGAAAGAAAACCATGCGAGTAGGAAAAGAAAGATTAAACAACACTTGAAGTCACCTTGGGTACAAGGTATCCTTACGTAGAACTTGAAACTTTGCACGAAAATAGCACTTTGTACAACAGTCCTATGGCACCTTTTAATCTGTTAAAGTTCGTGACTATTTATGTTTTCTTTGTAGACTACCCTGAGGGGCACTGATCACCATACACACTCACATGTACATCATGTGCAGCAGTGCAAGAAGCTCAGAGCCTATCATTCTCCAGTGTCCTCTAGGACAAACATAGCCTCTGGAAAATGGGAACTGAAGCTTTGAGAATTAATCAACATTAATTAGTTCCCCTAAATCTTTGTAATAGATGAATATCCAATGCAGATCAAGGTTTGAGTTATTTAAAAGTAGCCCTTGGGGGGATCCAAGATGGCGGCGACCCAGCAAGTCTGAGTCTATAGTGCTCCTCCCAAGACTTGGGCAAAGTGGGTCACCCACCCCCACCACACTCACCAAATAATTTAAAATAGCTGTTTAATTTAATTAGTTGTTTAGTATTAAATTTAAACAATTTAATCTTCAGTAAAAATGACTAAAGGGAAGGGAGCCCGCAGCTCTCAGCAAGCAGGAACCCCTCCCCCACCCTCTCCAGCTGCAGCAGAGGCATCCGCAGCTGCCCCAGGGGACTTACCTACAGTGGCAAGCCTTGTGGAAATCATCTCCAAATCATCAATGCTTTTATTGAAGAATCCCGAAGTCGATGGGACTCACTTTTGGCCGTGCTGCAAAAGCACGACTGAGACATTAAGGAAATCAAGCGCCGAGTCGGAGAGGTGGAGCTAAAGGCCGCGACCTCTGAAACTACAGCGCAATCGGCCGTGGATCGGGTCCGGACTCTCGAACTGCGAGTCCGGACCTTAGAGAATCACATTGACGACCTCGAGAATCGAGGTCGTCGAAAAAATATTCGTTTGCTGGGCCTTCCTGAACAGGAAGAGGAAGGCCAGTTTACAAGGTTCCTTGAACAGTGGCTTCCACAGCTGTTAAATCTGGAAGCTGGATCAGGCCAGGTAAGGGTGGAATGGGCCTACCGGGTCGCAATACCTGGGCCCGGCTCAAACCAGCGCCCCCGCCCGGTCCTGTTCCGGCTGCAGAGCTATAAGGAGAGGCAGACACTCCTAGAAGCCTCTAGAAATCTTGGAAAAGATCCCCAAGCTATGATCTATAAAGGTTCCAAGATCATGTTATTCCAGGACTTTTCCCTAGCTCTGGTCCGAAAGAGGAAGGCATTCAATGAGGCGAAGAAGTGTTTAAGGGACTTAAATATTCAGTACTCCTTACGCTACCCAGAGACGCTACGCTTTAACCATGAAGGATCCGTGTATAACTTTGGATTGCCGGTAAAGGCCAAGGAATTTTTGGACTCTCTTAGATAAATTGTAAGAGATAATTGATGTTGGTTTGCCTTCCCCCCACTCCGGTTTATATCCCCCTCTTTTTTTTACCTTACTGTTTAATATTATCTTGGGGGGTGGGGAGAGGGATTTATTTATTTGTTCTCTACTTTACGATTTTCTCCCCCCCTTGGTTTTTTTAAATTATTCTATATATATATATATATATATAGGCTGGGGGGTCTAGTTAATGTTGGTGGGGGGAGGTGGTTACCTTATTCTATTTTACCTCTGTCTCTAGGAGCGGGGTTGTTTTCCCTTGTTATTTTGTATGATTATATTTAATTATTATTTGCTGAGGTTGTAATTTTATAGTTATATATGTTTATACATGGTATTAACATTACTAAATATATCCAGGTGTTGGTGTGGGTGGGGGTGGGGTGGGGGTAGGGTGCTCACTGTTAACTCTAGCTCTGTAGTATATTTGAATTTTCCTCATCCTATTGAGGAGCGCCAGGGTCAAGGGTGGGGCGCTGGTTGGGAGAGGATACGATGGACCTTTGGAAAGGAAGTGATACCCCCTGGGAACAAGGGGGAAAATCTCCATTTAAATACGTTTTATTTTTATTTAGAAATAGTTTTTTATTATACTGTTGTGAGTGTATTAGAGAGCCTTTATTTTTGTGAATTTTATAAGCTCAATGCTCGGGATGTTCTGGATAGGGTTTCCCCTCCCGAGGGGTCTCGGATTTGCCCGGACGATTATGGTTGATCAGTCGGTTAAGTGGTGCACCTGGAATGTCAAGGGGAGTAACTCGCCAGTCAAAAGGAAGAAAATATTATCAAATCTCAAGAAAGAAAGGGTTGATATTGCTCTCCTTCAGGAGACACACTTGTTGGATAAAGAACACTTGAAATTACGACAGGGTGGATTTGATCAGGCCTTTTATTCTTCTTGTAGCTCAAAATGTAGGGGAGTTGTTATTCTTATTCGGAAGAATTTCCCTTTCAAAATCCTAAATCAGATAAAAGACGGATCTGGACGATATATTCTGATTAAAGCCCTTATAAATGGAGAGGAATATGGGATTTTAAATTTGTATTGCCCCCTGGCACATCCTTTTAAATTTATAACAGAAGCCTTCTCAAAATTGATGGCTCTCGGTGCCCGTCATACAATTGTAGGGGGAGACTTTAATTGTATTATGGATCCGGAAATAGATAGGATTCCCAAGAGTACTGCAGGAGTATCTCCCAGATCTAGCCAATTGGTGGATTTGAACAAAGAATTAGGATTAGTAGCTGTATGGCGATGTCTTCATCTACAGGGCAGAAAGTTTTCTTTTTACTCCAATCCACATAAATGTCATACCAGAATTGATATGTTTTTTGCCCCCTCATTTTTTTTAAAATTCCATATCATCCTGTAAAATAGGTAGTATAGTAATTTCCGATCACGCTGCTGTACATATGGAAATCAAGGCGAGGAAAAAGTGGGACATCCCCTCGGCATTGGCGTATGGACCTCTTCCTGATGAAAGATAGTAAATTTGTAAAGTACTTCTCGCAAGAATGTAAAACTTTTTTAGAAATTATTTAGGTACGGCTAGCAACCCATCAATGATGTGGGAGACCATCAAAGCTTACGCGCGAGGTTTGATCTTCTCATACTCAGCGACCCAAAAAAAATTAAAGGGAGAACAACAGCGTCTGCTCGAAGCTCGCTTAAAAGCGGCTGAAACAGCATACGTTGATAAACCTTCTATTATCAAATTGCAAAGGATTATGGCCCTTAGGACAGCTCTAAACACTACGCTTACCCAAACGGCTAAGAGGGAAATATTATTTGCAAAATAAAGTTTATATGAATTTGGCGACAAACCGGGTAGATACTTAGCATTTCTTGCAAAGAAAAAAAAGGCCCCTCAAACTATCATGTCTATCAAGGAAAGTACGGGTATTTTGACTCATGATCATAAAAGGATTAACACAATCTTTCGAAAATTTTATTCTGACTTATATAAATCGCAGGATTGTGAAGACAGGACTAGGAGGATGCAATCATTTTAAAAAAAATTTGACCTTTCCAGACCTAACTCCGGAACAGGTATCGGTCTTAAGTGTTCCCCTAACAGTCCAAGAAATACTTGCAATCAGGTAACTTCAGAGTGGTAAGGCACCTGGCCCAGATAGCTTTCAAGCTGAATTCTATAAAGAATTTACAGGAATATTGGCTGGTCCACTTATGGACATGTATAACTACGCATACAGTCAGGGCTGTCTCCCACCTTCGTTGAAAGAGGCAAATATCTCTCTTATCCTTCAAAAAGGAAAGGACCCAGAAGATTGTACATCATATAGACCAATATCCTTGCTAAATGTAGATTTTAAAATCCTTTCTAAAACGTTAGCATTGAGACTAGAAAGGGTATTGCCACATATCATAAAGGAGGATCAGACGGGGTTTATTAAGGGCTGTAGATCATCCAATAATATTAGAAGGGTTTTGAATATGATTCAAGCCTGCCATCAGGGAAAGATACCAGGAGTAGTAGTCTCATTAGACGCGGAAAAGGCATTCGATAGGGTTGAATGGTCATATTTGTTTTACACATTGGAAAGGTTTGGCGTTGGAAGAGAGTTTACCAAATGGGTCTCAACATTGTATAGTGATCCCAAAGCAGTTGTGGTTACCAATGGATTAGGCTCGGATAGCTTCAGTGTGGATAGGGGCTGCCGTCAGGGGTGTCCTCTCTCGCCATTGTTATTTACGCTAATAATTGAACCACTAGCAGAAGCTATACTGGCTGATCCTAATATAACGGCCCTGAGGATTGGTACAGGTTAACATAAAATTACCAGATTTATGCAGATGATGTTCTTCTATTCCTCAGTAATCCTCTGATATCTGTGCCTCGCTTAATCCAAGTTATTAATACATTTAGTGCATTCTCAGGCTATAAAATTAACTTCTCAAAATCGGAGGCTATGCCAATGGGTGGCCTTGCTATGATACCCCACTTAGTGGACGGATCCCACTTTCCCTTTCGTTGGTCCCTGGAGGGTTTCTTATATTTAGGCATTTTTATTGCCCCAGTATTTGGTTAGTTATACAAGGAGAAAGTGAGGTCTGCAGATGCTGGAGATCAGAGCTGAAAATGTGTTGCTGGAAAAGCGCAGCAGGTCAGGCAGCATTCAGGGAACAGGAGAATCGAATACAAGGCCAACTTTGTGCATTTACTGGAAAGGATAAGGCAGGACCTTCAGCGATGGGGAAACCTTACAATTTCCTGGCTGGGTAGAATAGCACTAATTAAAATGAGTGTCCTGCCCCATCTCCTATGCCCTATGGGAATGCTTCCGGTGATGCTGCTGAGGCTGGCACTACGTAAATTATATGGCTGGTTGGGTTCCTTTATCTGGAATCATAGACGGCCCCTCATTAAGCTGAAGAAGCTACAGCTTCCACAGGCAAGGGGAGGATTGGACTTCCCAGATTTTAGGAAATATCAGTTAAGTTCCCTATTAAGTTACATAGCTGATTGGGTCTTGTCTGACCCGCAATCAATCTGACTGGACATCGAGACTTCTCAAGTAAAATGCCCACTTATTAACCTTTTATTTTCAGACAAGAGGAAAATCATTACGGACCACTGTAAAAACCCAATACTACTAAACACAATTAAAGCTTGGAATATAATGCGGCAAAATGGGGGCAACTCACATAAAACAGCCCTCTATACTCCGATAGTGGGAGCATGGGGATTTCAACTGGGGGTTACAGATTCCACTTTTAAACTCTGGAGATCTAGGGGTATCTCATGTTTTAGGGGACCTATTTAAAGAAGGGGTCCTGATGTCTTTTGAACAGCTGCGTCAGAAATTCGGATTACCTAATGGAGACCTCTTTCGATACTTCCAAATTCGAGATTATATACAGAAAAACACTACGCTATTAAATAGTCTTTATAAATCAGATAGCGAATGTAGAGTGCTATGGCCAATGGGGGTATCTTCCGTCAGCACTATTTATCATTTACTACATGATGAAGTATCGGGAGATATGGACAATCTGCTTAAAACATGGGATCAGGATTTGGTACTAGAAATCTCTATAGAAACATGGAATGACATTTGGGAAAACGCCAGAAGAATCACCATCTGCAACAGAACTCAGGCTATCCAGCTGAAGATACTTCATAGGGCCCATATAGCACCGGATCGATTGGCAAAATTTAAGGCAGGAGCATCTCCAATGTGTCCCAAATGTAAAATAGAGGTGGGCACTCTTGTACATTGCCTATGGACCTGTCATAAGATCCGTAGATACTGGACTAAAGTAGCAAGTATCCTGATAGAAATTTTAGGAACAGAAATTAAAGTGGACCCTGTATCTCTCCTTTTGGGCTTTTCGAACTTACCCTCCCTGGATATGCATGGAAAGAGATTATTTTCTATTCTCTCTTTCTGTGCAAGTAAAAATATCTTGGTAAACTGGGTGGCTGAGGGCTCCCTGGACTTTCAAATTGGCACAGATTAATTATGACTTCCTTACAAATATGGTGCACTGAAAGACCGAATTATTTCATAAAATATGGCAGCCCTTCTTGAATTATATCAATACAGATATTTCGGCCATCCTAACAGGGGCTTTTATTTAATTGAGATTGTGAATCTGGCTGGTCCGGGGCCCCTTGGGAGAGGAATCCCGCACGAATACGGGTTTTGTTACATTTGATGTTAACACATTCCGAGCATGTATCTCACTATCCAATTTCTGTGTTATCCATTGTTTTTTTTTCTTTCTCTTATATGAATAATGTAAGAGACTTAATTATACACTCTGGTTAGTTGTAGGTTAGTTAGTAGTTAGTTGAGTTTTGGTTTTTTTTTCTCTCGGTATTTTTCTTTTGTTAAATTTTGGTTATTATTTATTTAAGATTTAATTGTATATCAATGTTTCCAGAGCAGACCTGACCCAGTTGGTGATGACCTTAGACAGGATTTTGTAATCTGTGAGAGTTTAACACCAAGGAGTAGGAGCACTGAAAATTTTCTTGAGATGGTTGATCCACACAGTCTTCATCCTTTACATTTTAAGTGTTTGAACAAAGCAACAGTTTGGTTCTGAAGAAACCGAAGAAATCTGTATTCAGCAGAGCTGAATGCATGTGTTTCTAATTTCTGTATGATAAGATTGCAATTTTGTATGTAATTCCTGCAGGTTGGAGCGTTAATGGGTATTCATAACACATTAATGAATACAAAACAGATTCCCAACCTTAAAGACCATAAAAGCTGATCTGACTGAAAGGTTCTGAGACCCTAATACCAAATCCCCAAAATACTGTTGGCAAACTGGATTGCTGCCTCGTACCGAATGAAATTCCTGTGCCCATCCTTTTAAACGTATTGGGTAGACCTGAAAGATTCTACCCATTATATAAAAGCTAAGTTGTAAATGTCAGTCATGCCCTGCTTTATATCACAGTCTGAGCTAAGTAGTTTAAAATGCCTGCACCATTAGTATTCGTAGACATTTCTGATGATAATTTTAAAAAATGTTAATAAAAAAAGTGTTGCATAACTACTCACATAAAAAATTCCATCATGACATTCCAACTGTTTTGAATTCCATTTTTGTCCCATTTTGCCATATATTCACATCAGTAAGTTCTACAATCTGATTGAATTAGGCTCTATATTTGATCTGCAATATTCTAATATACAATATTTGCATTACAGGGACATAATAAGTCACTGATTGGGAAGTTTTATTTTTCATTTTCCAGAGAGTGCTGCTATTTATGAAATAAGGCCCTGTTTAGTTCATAGTTCACTTCCCCATGGTATCATTTTATAATAGGATTCCAGAACCAGAATCCTGTGATGAAAAACACTTGTATGCTTTAAAAACTAAAGAGGTTTGTTGACATTGGTCTTATTTCTCACGTGCTTGAAATTATGAGGCATCATGTTAAAGTAATAGGGAGAAACAGCTACAATTGTAAGAAGTCTCAGGGTACAGAGTCAAGACAATTGGGAAAAAATTCAGAAGGAAAAATGAGAATAACATTTCCTTACATTATGAGTTGTGATATGGAATGCACCACTTGAAAAGGAAGTGGAAACAGAATCAAAGGCCATTTTTGAAAGGGTGTTGAATGAATGCATAAAAATAAGATGTTTACAGAAAGCTGAGGATTACATTGAGTTAGTTAGATCTTTCAAGTTACTGGCACCAGAATGATGGCAGAATGGTCCCTGACTCAATTCTACCAATTACAAAATGGAAGTACAGGATGTATGATTTCTTCATCTCAGTCATGTCACATCTGCTGTCTCTTTCTCCATCAAGCCCTCAGTCATTTCTTATCCCAATGCCGAAAAGCTGACTGGGACAAAGTACTCAAGCAGCGGCTGAAGTGCTGCCATCTGGAGCTTGGTTCTTGGTCTCTTGAGGTCACCATGTATGGTCAGATGAAATGCCCTCATTGGTGGCTCAGCAGTCTTCCACGTCCTTACTGAAGTCATATTTAGCAGCACTTGGATAGGTAACCAGACGAATTTTCAGCAAGGGACTGTCAACATAATTACTAGTGGCTATTTAATGTAAAAATTTTCATGATCATTTACAGCCATTTTTGGAATTCTTGATGTATCTCATTTGCTTAGAGACATAATCTGATTGGAAGGCCAATGATGGTTTCCAATCATTGTCCAATGAATAACAGAATTATGAGTTGGAAGGACACTTGATAGAGGAAATAAGAAATAGTTGGCTAAAATACTTGAATGCTTAGGAAACACAACATTCTCATTTATATGAATTTAATGGCTAGTGTATGATTTTAAGCAAGTATTGGCTAAAGTGGATTCAGTACAGTATTAGATATGCTCCCACTGAGAGACCATGAACCAACTACCGGACTCCTATTTTATTTTTAGATTTTATTGATGAACAATGGGAGAGTGCCAATTGAACACTGCCTTGTCCTGTCAGTAATGAAAAGCGGAAGACAGTAAATCACTAACCTATTTTATATCCTAATTTTTTTTAACTGTCAATAAATTACACAGCATCACCAAATATAAGTGAATGCCCCAATCCCCACCCAACAATGATGTCAACAGGGAATTGGGAACAGCAGTAGTGACGAATCATAATAGCCACTTTACAAAGAAAGCTTTGCAAATAGAACAAAAAACATATAAACATGGATAAATTGCCACTTCTACTTAATTTTTAATCTGACTGGATGCTTTTCAGAAACTAATTTAAGATACTGGAAGAACATTTAGCAGCTATAATGAAAAAAAAGCTAAAAGCATAACAATGACTAGGAGAGAAGCAATAGATAGTTATAATAATTTATTGTTTGAAGAAGGAGAGATCTGGCATTTGACATAATAATATGCAGGATGTGATTCATAACAGGGGACACATATTTCATCCACACTAAGCAGAGAAATCCTAAATCTGTGTAAAACCAAATTAAACATAAGATAACAAACGCTGAGAATCTGATAAATAAAAGGGATCACTTATAAAGGCTGGAATAAATCTTTGTGAGTAAACTGTGACAGTGTAAGACATGATTGAATTAATACTGGGGATAGGAATTCTAGTATGCCATGAGAGGGCAGATCTCAAAGATGTACAAGCTCTACCCATGAATTTCCATTCACTGATAGAGTGAAACTGCAGACTGGGAGTGTGCCATTTTGTGATATGGGCTCCCTACAGTGTCAGGAGCAGCACAGGCAAAGTTTTACCCCATGCAGATTTCGAAATGACTCTGAAATGTTCTTTATAAAATCATTTTCCAAAAAAAACAAGATAGTTTTTTTCAAGAAACATGGGAGAGGATTATTTTGTTTGGCTGGCTTAAATGCTACTGAGGCGTGCTGGAAAATTGTGCATGCTCAAGACTATTGTATCCTGTCTTTAATAAACAGCATCACCACCACAGCTGGTAAAAGCATGAAATAAGAGTCGACACGTTTGAGATAGATTGAGGTCTCCTTGGAAAAACTTTCATACATATATTAAAAGATACAATAAAATTTCTGCTGTTATGACAAATATACTTTTTTGCAAACTATTTGGGGCATTGGAAGTAATATTAACTGAGAAAATAATGACTTATAAATGTTTCACTGACAGCATTTTGAGTGATCAGATTTATGTATAGGAACAATGTGATCTTTACATGTTTATGCAAGTTGCTATTGTAAATGTTTGCAAGTAGATTTCTAAAATGAAATATTGAATTGCACACAGGGATTGGACCAGATTGCATTCCAGGGCAGCGTAGCATTTAACGTCTTTGTCTTCTGTATGGACCATGTTCAGCGACAACTTCTGGAACTGGAAGTCAATACTGTGATCCACATTGATGTGGCGATTGCTGTGTATGGAACTTTGGAGCTATTGCGTTTGCCTAAGCCTGTGTAGCTTACAGGGAATGTTGCTAACTGGCTGTCTTGGTGTTCACTCATTTTGTGCCTATCTGTATGTTCACAGCATCCAAGCCTTGCATTGCCTGGCCATGCTGTGAAAATGTTGTCACTTCAGTAAGATAACCAAAGGCTATCAGTTTGCCATGCTGTTTAATAAAGACAAACAGATGGACTGCTTATCATGCTATTCAGTTGGAATCTATCTGGGTGTGTGAGGGTGTCTTACTTTGCGGAATATTGAAATGTTAATCTAACACCTACAGCATGTACCAGCTGCCTGTGTGGTCAACACATTTATTCAACCCAATGTTCTTTGGTGCTAGACCCCAAGGGGGCCCTGTTGGGGGAAAGATCACTGACTGTCAGGGTGTCCTGGTACCATTAGTCACAGGCACAGTCTGAACATATTCAGGGACTTGGCCATGTCAATTCATCTGCTTGGGCCACTTACAGTTAGAGATCTGTCCGACTAAATCTGGGGAGTGAGCGATGGTCAGTCCTCTTGGCCATCACAAGCAGTCAGGGGAATCATGTATTATTATTTGGGTAGCTAGAAAGATAGCAGTCAGATGACTGGTCAGTCACTTCTAGGCCCTGCTCATCAATGAGCATCCAAGGAGCAGGAGAATCAACGTTTCGGGCATGAGCCCTTCTTCAGGAATGAGGAAAGTGTGTCCAGCAGGCTAAGATAAAAGGTAGGGAGGAGGGACTTGGGGGAAGGGCATTGGAAATGCGATAGGTGGAAGGAGGTCAAGGTGAGGATGATAGGCTGGAGTGGGGGTGAGGGTGGAGAGGTCAGGAAGAAGATTGCAGGTTAGGAAGGCGGTGCTGAGTTCGAGGGATTTGACTGAGACAAGGTGGGGGGAGGGGAAATGAGGAAACTGGAGAAATCTGAGTTCATCCCTTGTGGTTGGTGACCTGCTGCGCTTTTCCAGCAACACATTTTCAGCTCTGATCTCCAGCATCTGCAGTCCTCACTTTCTCCTGCTCATCAATGTCAGGATTCAGAAATCTGGGGTCCATGGGTGTCCCCATTGATTGTTGAGGAAGGTGTAAAGGGATCCTGGAGAGGAAATAGGCTGGGGTAGTGGTGGGGAGTGGTGGGGGGGAGTGAGGTCACTGCCAGATAGAGTGGGGCAGGTATGTATAGGGGTCAGCATATTAAGGTGTAATATCTGTGCTGGGGGCCAGGGAGAAAACTGGATGTAAAGTTCAAAGTGGTGGGGTAGTGAGGGGTAAAAAAGACATGGAGGCTCAGGGTGGTGGTAAAACCCCCAGCAGTCAGACATAGCCCAGTGCTAATGGTGTCCATCATGATCTCCATTCCTTGCCATCACTTGCTATTCTCTATGTGCAATATAGAAAACTGGTAGGAGATGCCCAGTATGCACACATTCAGTGTCACTTTGACGGGAAAAAGTCAGGATTTACATCTGCAATTGGACATTGAAGGGCCAAATTCATTAAGCATGGGTTTGCAAACTCTAGCTACATTTCATTGGTAATCAACTCATCATCCATTTACAATACATGCAGTGTGAATATGTTTAGGGTTCATATGCTGGTCAAAGGTGATTTGTAGCATTCCATTGGTCCTGGCAATTTGAACATTGATATCTCAATGATGCTGACATTAGCAATAACAACTTAAAAAGATGCCAATGCTGGCTAAAGGTGAACCATTTTACCTGTACTCCTCCTAAGGGTGTAGTAGGAAGTGGCAACCATTGCTTCATCATCAGTCACGTAAGTTTAAAAATGATCTGTCCGAAGTGCAATGTTGAAAGATTGATCTGGGTCTGAAATGGGAAGGGGGTCAGAATATAGCAGGCACACCCCTTCTGATGTAATGTGCCGGTCACTCATTTGGCACAGCACCTTTACCAAGTTACTGAGGCTGAGGCTAAAACACTCCAAAAAGATGAGATTTGCACTTCGCAAAAAATGTAAGAGTCAGCCTTAATAATCTGGTTGTGCGAAACAGTTTAAAGGTACTAAGCACTGAAATGACTAGGACACACACGCTGTAAAAAGATTTGGAGGGGACGTTGCTTGTGTCTTGATACTTCAAACTCTTCCAGTTCAATTACTTCACCTCTCTGAATTCTCCGTTCTTTTAAGTCAAGATTCTTGCACAGCCACCACTTTGAAAAGAAAATGAAAGAACTTTGCATTTATGCAGTGTTTTTCATGATGACTGGATGTCTGACAGCACTTGAAGTAATTCTTGATGTGCAGTCATTGTTATAATATAAAACTTTGACCTAAAATTGACAGCCATGTCTTATGATGGCTAGCTGTACTCTCTGGAAGTTCCTCCCACATGCCCCACCTTTATACTCTGTTCTCCATTTTTTCAGAAACTCTTTCAATCCCAGATTTTTGAAGAAAGAATCAGCCCCTCTGAATATTTCCCCATTTTGCTCAGCATATTTATTGTAATGCCACAGTGAAATGCTTGGGGATGGTTTCCTTTGTTCAAAGGATTAACTAAATGCAAATCCTTATGAAAAGTATGTATTTCTGTTCATCTGTCAAATGTTTTCTGCACTCTGTTCATCTTTTTGCTTGTAATTCTTTCCTCTTTAAAGTGCCTACCTGTCTGGGTAAATGCTTTTCCTGCATTATGTAGAACACACATACTATATTCTGCTATTTTCAAACATGCAACATCTAAAAGATAGAGTGAAGCTTGAGATACAACATTTTTAACTGTGATCTGAAGGCATTAGGAATTGAATGACCTTGAATACTTTGTTTAACCAATAATATTTACCAATATTCACGTTTATGAGTTTTATGCAGATATAATGTATGACCAATAATTTAAACAATTGGAAAACATTTTGCCTTACTAATGTTATCTAACATAATTTCTATGCATCTCGATAATACAGGGTGATTTGTTGCATTATTAACTTTCTGTCACACCAGGGATGGAGATGCTGTTGGACTCATGTATGATTGAGCACTGTTAATAACATGTTAATTGGTAAAAGTCTGGCGTATAGCTCCAGGTCTTCCACTGCAGCATTATTTATTTTCCTGTGGTTTAATTTCACCTGCCACACCAGTCACCACAGTATGACAAACGGATGGACTCTCTTCCCAGATCATTGGCTATTCTGTCAGTTTCTCATGTTTCCTTTAACATAATCTGGTAAAACTCAGAATTGATTGTCTAGTTATAATGCTGAATGACTGAGGGGTGTTTTAAAACCAAATCTTCTTACTTCTATGTTTGCACAACTTTGTTGTCTTAGCCCATGAAGAACATCTTTCTATTCTGGCAGCCATAATGTAATCTCAGAATAAGTTTTAAGTCTTTAACGATGAGCTACTGTGTGGCATTAATTGACCTTTTCCTCTGGACTTTAAGAAAAGTTCAGTGGAAAACTCTTAGTTAGACCTTAGACACAGAAGCTTTCTGCATTTAGTAATGCATGAGGTGGACAAAATACATGAAAATGTCTACTCCTATAGAATCACTGAATATTTATGGTGCAGCCGAAGGTTATTTGGCCTATCATATCAGCACCAGCTCATGGATCATTTTGATTTAATGCAAAATATTGCCTTTTCCCTGTGCCATGCGTGTTGTTTCTGTTTAAATGATCATCTAATGGCATGCTGAATGTCCGTCAAACTAAAACGAGTCTTTCCTGGAACAGATTGTCACAGTGGCACTAACTTGCATCAAGCATGCTTGACCAGGAGACTCTTCCCTCTTCCTGCCTGCCAAAGGCATATTGTAAGTGTTTACAAGTTGCTAATCAACCTGTTTGGCCATGTTGTGAATGCATTTTCGGGGGCTATCAAGTTCTGGATTGGAGCTTCTGGCTCCAAGACATCAACACTACCCATTGCACCAAAGCACCTCCTCAGGTAATTGGACGAGGTGACAAATTCTTATGCTATTGTTTGGGTGGCATTGGAGGAAGCTTTTTTTATATAATGGCAAGCATATTGTAACATGTAACAAGGAATGGTGTTGCTCATATTGGGTTTGGCCTATTATGTGCCATTGAGAAGATGGATGTTGGTACGGGAAATGTGGAAGAGGTGTCAAGATGTAAATCTTCACTGAAAGAATTGAAAAAAGATATTTGTATGAGAAGTCCTGAAAAACAATAGAGTTAGTATTATTGGATATTAAACAATAGAGGAAAAGTTGCTGAATTTGGAATTCCATGCTGCAAGCTAAAATATCTTTGGTGAGAATCTTCATCAACTCCAGGCTGAAGCTTCTTCACACATATCAGATGGACAATTATACCTATTATTTTGAACAGTGCCATCATTCAAGGAAGGTTAATTATTGTCTTCTCTAATTCTGCATATTGTAAGTTTACAATGCAATAAACAATTTACTTCTTTATCTATTTTTGTCAGTCAGCTTACAAAGATGGCCTGGAAGGGATATTCAGAAAAGTATATGAAGTGTTTTAATTGACTCTTACTCTTACTTTTTTAAAATCATTAGTTTCTGTTGACTAATTATTGTTGATCAGTCAGTCAATGTCAACGAACAATGTCAGCTCAACATCAATTTTGTTTCCAAAACCATTCCTACCTTGAGTACTTCAACCTTCCCACAAGCCATCAGTGAGGGAGCAAGTATCCAGTGGTTCAGATAAGGAAAGGCCAAGGTTCAGGGCCTTTCACTGACCTGCTGAGGACACGAAGAGTTGGGCCTTCAAAGCAACGCACATGCAGAGCTGCAGGTAAAGGAAGGCCAAAGCAGCAAGGAGTTGGTCCTGTGAAGAAGCAGCTTTCCTGAGCTGTTTGGCTGCGATAGGAAAAATTTCTGAGAGTAACATCACAGGAAAGTCACGTGTTGTTGAGCAGCTGCTGGGCTCTGTATTTCAACTCCAGTCGTTTTCCAGGAGAAGTAAGAGTTTATAGGCAGAGCAGAATCACCTGATTTGTGAGTAAAGGTGAAAAATTTCTATAATATCCAGCGAATAGTACAACAGTAAAGTTAAAGTAAACTGAAGAATGTCAAAGCAATTGAAGTTAGCGTAAGTAACTTAAAAGTTTAAGGTTAAAACATGGCAGAACAGCTTGGCTAAGCAGAATGCTCATTATATGGCATGGAGGGACTATTCTTGTGATCCAGGAAAGCCTATGAGCAGAAAATGTCACCATCTGTATGAGTTTGAGCTCCAGATTTCAGAGCTGGAGTAGTGGCTAGAGTCACTGAGGTGAATCACGGGGTAGAGAACTACATAGATATCATGTTCAGAGAAGTAGTTGTACTACAAGTTAGAAGGAAGGAGGAAGATAGGGAATGAGTGACTGGCAGGCAGTCCCAGAAAATCAGCCAAATAGTGCAGGAGTCCCCAGATTTCTTGCTTGCTAACTGGTTTTCTTTCTGGTTACAGGTGAGGGTGATGGGACCTTGGAGAAAAGCAGCAACAGAAAAGCTGGTGGTATCATAGCTGGCCTAGCTGTACAGAAGACATGAAAAGTGGAAGGGCAGTACTGAAAGGACTGCAGTAACTACAGGACATTCTTCTGGAGGAGGGTAATGAGCCAGAGATCAATGTCCACATTGATACTAACAACATAGGGCAGGAAGGAGGCTGTGGTCCTGCAACCGGAATTTAGGAGTCTAATTAGAAAAATAGCTGGACTCTAAATTATCAATCTCTGGATTACTTTCAGAGCCACCTGAGTAGAGAACTAGAAAGACTCTACAGATGGCTGGTGCAGACCAAAGGTTTTAGATTCCTGGGTCTCCATCACTGGCTCTGCAAAGTTGGCGTCCATTCAACTAAATGGACTATATCTGAACAGAACCAGGAATTGAATTCCTAGTGGGACATTTTACCTGGTCTGACAGGGAGGGATTAAACTGACTCAGCAGTGGTGTGGGAACCTGGAGAAAACATTACAAAACAATACCAAGATGCATGCTGGAAGAGGCGGTTAGCGCTAAAATAGAGAATAAATTAGAGGACGAAATAAGGCAGATAGTAATGTTGTCAAAATCAAAGTCAAACTGCATGTACATGAATACATGGACTTTAGTGAATGAGATTGGGGAGTTACATGCCTTGAATGATTATAATCATGGTTGTGGTGATAATAGAGACCTGGTTTAGTAAGGATAAGTCTAGGTGTTAAATATTCTTAGTTACAAGGTGTCCAGAAAAGATAGAAAAGTAAATAAAGGCAAAAGGTTAGCATTTTTGGTAAATGAGAGCTTGCTATACTGAAGAAAGAGGATTTTTCCAAAGGTTCCAGGAAAGAATTGACTTGGCTAGAGCTAAGGAATAACAAGGGTGCAATTATATTGCTTGGTGTGATCTATAGACCACCAACTAGTGGGAAGGATACAGAGGAATAAATCTTCAACTAAATTACAAGAAGATGTAAACTTTGTAATGTAGTTATAATGGGGGATTTGAATTACCCTTATTGACTCAGATATTGGTAGTATATGGAGGAGCAAGACACTGGGTTGTGTTCAGGAGAATTTCCTACAGCATTATGTGTCCAGTACAAGAGCAGTTATGAAAAAGAACTGACAGGTAACATAAAAGGAAATCCCAAAATCTTCTACAAGTACATCAACAGTTAAAAGTATGTAAAATTGAGTAGAATTTTAGAATTCCTACAGTGTGGAAACAGGTCCTTTAGCTCAACAAGTCCACACTGACTCTCTGAAGAGTATCCCACCCAAACCTATTACTCTATGTTTACCCTGAGTAATGCACTTAACCTACATATCCCTGAATGCTATGGGCAATTTAGATTAGATTACTTAGTGTGGAAACAGACCCTTTGGCCCAACAAGTCCATACCGACCCTCCAAAGAGCAACCCACCCAGACTCATTCCCCTACATTGACCCCTTCACCTAACACTACTGGCAATTTAGATTGGCCAATTCACCTAACCTGCACATTTTTGGACAGTGGGAGGAAACTGGAGCACCCGGAGGAAACCCACGCAGACACAGGAAGAATGTGCAAACTCCACACAGACAGTTGCCTGAGGCAGGAATTGAATCCGGATCTCTGGCGCTGTGAAGCAGCTGTGCTAACCACTGTGCTTCCGTGCCGCCCAAAGAAGATGAAACAGCGAACTTTTGATACAGTACGCAGGCACTACTGGGATTTAGCATGGCCAATTCACCTAGCCTGCATATCTTTGGATTGTAGGAGGAAACTGGAACACGCAGAGGAAACCCATGCAGATGTGGGGAGAATGTGCAAACTCCATACAGATAGTTGCCTGAGGCTGGAATCAAACCTGGGTGCCTGGTGCTGTGAGGCAGCAGTGTTAACCACTGAGCCACTGTGCCACCCCAAACTGCATAGAGTTGATTAGGGAGGAAAGAAGGAGTTTACACAGAGCGACAAGAGGCAGGTTTAGATGTTAGATGAATAAGTTGTATCTGATTTTACCAACAAGACAGATGCTATATAGGTCATGGCGACAGAGGAGGAAACTTAGTTAAAAATTGATAAGGATGAGGTATTGGAAATCTTTTGATATTGAAAATAGGTTATGCACTAGGACCAGATGAGACACATCCAATGATACTAAAAGAAGTGAGACTGGAAATTGCAATTATGCAATAGCGGAGGAATACTCCAAGACTTTGGCATGGCAGAGAGAATGGGCCAGGAATGGAAGCTGCCTCCTAGTGGTCTGAGGCAGAGGTGGCAGTGGCAGACAAGGCTAAGAGAGTCATAGAGATGTTATAGCAGAAACAGACCATTCAGTCCAACTTGTCTATTCCTACCAGATATTCTCCATTAATTTAGTTCCATTTGCCAGCATTTGGCCCATATCCCTTCCTATTCATATACCCAACCAGATGCCTTTTAAATGTTGTTACTGTACCAGTCTCCACCACTTCCTCTGGCAGCTCATTCCATACTCGTACCACCCTCTGTGTGAAAAAGTTGTCGCTTAGCTCCCTTTTAAAGCTTTCCCTTCTCACCTTAAACCTATGCCCTCTAGTTTTGGACTCCGCTACCCTGGGAAAAAGACCTTGACTATACTCCCTATCCATGTCTTTATGATTTTATAAACTTCTGTGAAGGCAGCCCTCAGCCTCCGATACTGCAGGGAAAATAGCTCCAGCCTATTCAGCCTTCCCTATAGCTCAAACCTTCCAACTCTAACAACATCCTTCTAAATCTTTTCTGAATCTTTTCAAGTTTCACAACATCTTTACTTCATCAGGGAGATTAGAATTGAACACAGTATTCAAAAAGTGGCCTAACCAATGTCCTGTTCAGCCGAACATGACCTATCAACTCTTATACTCAATGCTCTGACTAATAGAAGCAAGCATGCCAAATACCTTCTTCATTACCCTGTCTATCTGTGACTCCGCTTTCAAAGAACAATGAACCTGTATTCCCAGGTTTCTTTGTTCAGCAACACTTTCCAAACCCTTAATAGTAAGTGTATAAGTCCTGCCCTGATTTACCTTACCAAAATGCAGCACCTGACATTATCTAAATTAAACTCCACCTGTTACTCCTTGGCCCATTTGCCGATTTGATCAAAGTTCCGTTGTATTCTGAGGTAAACTTCTTCGCTATCCACTACATCACCAATTTTGGTGTCATCTCAAACTTACTAACCAGTCCTCCTATGTTCACTTCCAAATCATTTATACAAATGACAAAAAGCAGTGGACCAGCACCAATTCTTGCGGTACATCACTGGTCACAGGCCTCCAGTCTGAAAGGCAACCCTCCCACACCACCCTCTGTCTTGTACCTTCAAGGCAGTTCTATATCTAAATGGCTGGGTCTCCCTGTATTTCATGTTATCTAACTGCTAACCAATCTACCATATGGATTGTCGAAAACCTTAATGAAGTCCTCCTTCCGGCATTCGGGGCCGGCATTGGTAACAGTGGCAAAGCCCCTCCAGCGATTAGAGGCGGTGGTGGTAGCACCAGCAAGAACATGGCTCCTCCTGGTAATTGATATGAAACTACAGGCTGTGGCAAGGCCCGCGTGCCTGGATTGATGGTTCTAACAATCTTTATGGAGACAAAAAGTAGACTTCAAGATTTGGACATTTTTCTTATCCTTTCGCTTTCTTTTATTTCTGCTGTTTTTTCAATATTGTGGTTTTGCAACCAAGATGGCGCTGTGGAACGGCAGCTTTGTACACTTTTCACTGTACTCATATTTTCCTATACTTGAGTATGCGTGGCAATAAAATCTAATTCTAATTCTTGAAAAATTTTAAATTCATCATTCAGTTTGTCAAAATCACTCTGAAACATCTCTGCATCCTCCTCACAGCTCACCCTCGCACCTAGCTTTGTGTCAGTTGCAACTTTGGAAATCTTACATTTAGTTCCCTCATCTAAATCATTAATACATATTGTTACCAGCTGGAGTACTAGCACTGATCCATATGTTAACCCATGCTTCGAAAAAGAGCATATTTGCTCCTACATAGAGTCACAGAGTGGTACAGCAAATAAACAAGCCCTTCAGCCCATCATATCTGTGTCAGCCTTCAAACACCAACCTACGCTATTCCTATTTACCTGTACTTGGTGCATAGCCAGATGCTTCTTTAATGTTGTAAGAGTATCAACTTCCGTCACCCTTTCAGGCAGCATGTTTCAAATCTCTATCACCCTCTGTGTGAAAAACTATTTTCTTATAACTCTTCTCTAAACCAACTATTCCTCACCTTTTGCCCACTGGTCTTGTGCACATCAGCCATGGGGAAAAGATTGTCATGACCTACCCTGGTCTATGTCTCTCATAATTTTGTAACCCTCAATCAGATCCCCCTCAGTCTCCTCTGCTCCAAGTAAAACAAATCCATTCTCTCCTCATAACTGAGACTTTTCATCTCAGGCAACATCTTGGTGAAACTCCTCTGCACCCTGCCAGCGCAATCACATCCTTCTGATAGTCTAGTGGCCAGTATTCCATCTATGGCCTAACCAATGTTTCATAAAGTTGTAACAAGATTTCCTTGCTCCTCTATTCTGTGCTCTAGAAGACAAGGTGCCCTTATACCTTCTTCATTACTCTGTCTCCTCTACTGACACCTTCAGGAATACATGGACTCCTGTTGTTCCTCAGTATTCCCTGAGGACTTACCATATGTTGTGTATATCCTTTTGTATATATTAGACCTCTCAAAATGCATTACCTCACACTTATCAGGATTAAATTTCACTTGCCATTGTGCTACCCAATTTACCAAGGGACCAATATCTGACTGTATCCTGAGACAATCCTCCTCACTTTCAATAACACTAACAAGTTTTGTGTCACCTGAAAACTTAGTAATTACACCTTCTACATTCATATCCAAGTTGTTAATGTGCATTACAAACAGCAAGGGTCCCAGCACCAATTCCTGATGTACTCTGCTGGTCACAGGCTTGTAATCACAAAATGAGCTCTCCACCATCATCCTTTGACTCTTATTTATTGAATCATAAAATCCCTACAGTGTGGATACAGACCATTCAGCCCAGCAAGTCCACACCGACCCTCCAAAGAGTAATTCATGCAGACTCATTCCCCTACCCTATGTTTACCGCTAACTAATGCACCTAACCTACATGTCCCTGAACACTACGGGCAATTTAGCATGGCCAATTCACCTAACCTGCACATCTTTGAATTGTGGGAGGAAACCAGAGCACCTGCAGGAAACCCACATTGACACAGGGAGAATGTGCACAGACAGTCACTCAAGGCAGGAATCAAACCCAGGTTCCTGATGCTGTGAGGCACCATGCTGCCCCAACTTATTTGTAAATTAATTTAACTTATTTGTAAGTTAACTTTGGATTCAGTTTACCAACTTGTCTTGGATCCCATGGGCACTTATGTTTTGGACCAGCGTTCTATGTGGGACTTTGTCAAAGGCCGAACTGACATCCATACAAACCACATCAACTGCAGTACTCTCATCAATATATGTAGTGACCTTTTCAAAAAACTCAATTAAATTGTTTCCTGCCTGTCAACCAGTTTTCTATCCATCTCAATATCCTACCCCCATCATATATGCTTTAATTTTACACGCTATTTTCTTATGTGGGATGTTGTTGAAAGCATTATTGAAGTCCAAACAAAACCACATCCACTGATATCCCCTCATCAATTCTATGAGTTACATCCTTGAAGATTTCCATTAGATTTGTGAAGCATGATTTCTCTTTTGTAAATCCATGCTGACTCAGTCTGATCTTGTTACTGTTTCCAAGTATTAAGCTATTGATTTTCTTTTTTCCATTTTGCCCACTACTGATGTCAAGCTGACTGGTTTATAATTTTTGGTTTTCTGTATCTATTGCATTTTAAATAGAGGGGTTACAATAGCCAGTCTCCAATCTGTGGCAACTTTACAGAATCTTGGAAAATGGCCATCAATGCATCCACTATTTCTAAGGCCTTAAGTACTTTGCGATTTGGATTATCAGGCCCGGAGGATTTATTGGTGTTTTATCCGATCAATGTCTTTAACATTTTCCGACTGATAGGATTTTCTTCAATTTTTCCCTCTCACTAAACACGATGTTCCCCAACATTTCTTGTCCTCCAGTGTGATCACAGAACCAAAGTATGCATTTAGTTGGTCATCCATTTCATTGTTCCACATCATAAACCCTCTTCTTTCTGACTGTAAGTGAAGTACATTTGTCTTCACCAACTGTTTTCTTTTAACATGCCCATAGAAGCTTTAACAGCTTTTACGTTAGCCAGTTTTGACAAGATTTGTAACTCGGTTGCGGTTCTGGTTGCAGGCTTGCTCGCTGAGCTGGAAGGTTTATTTCCAGATGTTTTGTCACGATACAAGGTAACATCTTCAGTGGGCCTCCGGGCGAAGCACTGCTGATAATTCCTGTTTTCTATTTATATGTTTGGGTTTCTTTGGGTTGGTGATGTCATTTCCTGTGGTGATGTCATTTCCTGTTTTTCTCTCTCAGGGGTTATAGATGGGGTCTAACTCGATGTGTTTGTTGTTAGAGTTTCGGTTGGAACGCCATGCTTCTAAGAATTCTCATTCGTATCTCTGTTTGGCTTGTCCTAGGATGGATGTCCAAGTCGAAGTGGTGTCATTCCTCATCTGTATGTAAGGATACTATGAGAGAGGGTCATGTCGTTTTGTGGTTAGTTGATGTTCATGTATCCTGGTGGCTAGTCTTCTGCCTGTTTGTCCAATGTAGTGTTTGTTACAGTTCTTGCACAATATTTTGTAAATGACATTAGTTTTCCTTGTTGGCTGTATAGCATCTTTCAAGCTCATTAGCTGCTATTTTGGTGAGTTGGTGGGTTTGTGGTCGACCATGATGCCAAGGGGTCTGAGTAGTCTGGCAATCATTTCCGAGGTGTCTCTGATGTAGGGGAGAGTGGCTGGGGTTCATTTTTAGATTCGGTCAGATTCGAGATTTGATTCCCTATAGTGTGGGAACAGGCCCTTCGGCCCAACAAGTCCACACTGACCCTCTGAAGAGTAACCCACCTAGACCCATTCCCCTCTGACTAATGCACCTAACACTGTGGGCAATTTAACATGGCCAATTCACCTAACCTCCACATCTTTGGACTGTGGGAGGAAACTGGAGCACCTGTAGGAAACCCACGCAGACACGGGGACAATGTGCAAACTCTACACAGACAGTCGCTCAAGGCTGGAATCAAACCTGGGATCCTGGTGCTGTGAGGCAGCAATGCTAACCACTGAGCCACTGTGCTGCCCCAGACGTGTTTTTTTGTCTGCTTGTTGGGTTTGTTGACCCTATACAGACAACAAGCAAAACTAATGGATAAAAGCAAATTACTGCAGCTGCTGGAATCAGAAACCAGCTTTGACAAAGGGTCAGTTAGACTCGAAACATCAGCTCTTTTCTCTCCTTACAGATGTTGCCAGACCTGCTGAGATTTTCCAGGGAACAAGCAAAACTAATGTCATTTACAAAATACCATGCAAGAACTGTAACAAACGCTACATTTGAAAACAGGCAGAAAACCAGCCGCCAGGATACATGAACATCAACTAGCCACAAAATGACATGACCCTCTCTTACTAGTATCCTTACATACAGATAAGGAATGACACCACTTCGACTGGGACAGCACATCCATCCCAGGACAAGACAAACAGAGACACGCATGAGAAATCCTAGAAACATGACATTCCAACCGGAACTCTATCAACAAACACATCGAGTTAGACCCCATCCACCACGCCCTGAGAAAAAGAACAGGAAATGACATCACCACTTGAAATGACCTCAACAACCCAAAGAAACCCAAACATATACATAGAAAACAGGAATTATCAGCATTGCTTCCCCCGGAGGCCCACTGAAGATGTTACCTAGTATAGTGACGAAACATCTGGAAATGAACCTTGCAGCTCAGCGAGCAAACCTACATCTAGAGCTTTTATGTTCCCTGCAAGCTTACTGCTGTACTCAATTTTCCATGTCTTAATAAATTCTTTTGTCTTCCTGTGCCAAATTCTAAACTGCTCCAACTCCTCAGGTCTGGAGTTTGTTCTTGAATCTCAGACCATCTCTAATTCTCCTTGTATGCCATGGTTTGGACGCCTTTCCCATTTGTTGCAGTTCTCCCATGCACTTAGAGTCATAGAGTCATAGAGATGTACAGCATGGAAACAGACCCTTCGGTCCAACCCGTCCACTTCTTTGAATGTTTGCAATTACCTTTTCACCACCATCCATTTAAATGACATTCTCCAATTTATCAATGCAACTTGCATTATACTACCACTCATACCATTATAATTTGTTCTATTTCGATTTGGAAGTCCCAGAATCAACTACATCCACCTCCATCTTGATGAGGAATTATATCATATATAATGACACATCACCCCCAAGTGGTCTCCCACAACTAGAGTACCCTATTAAAGGAAGTAGAACGGGGTAGACCATTGAATGTTATCCAGAAAGGTACAGTAGTTCTAGGATCGCTAAAGAACCATCACCTCATTTAGAAATCAGAGTTCAAGGGCATCTCAACATGTGAAATTTGGATTCTGAGCTGGTGGGCCTTGGTGATACTAATGTTAATGATAACAAATACAATGCAAAGAACTAAAAACAACTTGCTAGGCTTATGTAAAGTAAGTAAGAGAGAAATTTGGAGATATCAGAAAATTGAACAAATACATGATGCTGCTTCTGTGGCATCAGCAGAAAAAGGTCAGAGGGCACAGATGAGAAAAGGCACATGAAGAGACAAGTCTTTGAGCCTGCACTAGAGAGCTGTATTCAGTAACCTTATATTATATAACTATAAATAAGGAGTGTTTCAGTGCTGAATATAGTGAGACACTCTTATTTTAGGATGGTGGGAACCATGATTAGTGTCAGCCTAGTAACAATGTAAGCCTCTAGAGTGTACATATAGACACCCAGTGCTCAGAAATACGAAGAATAAGTATCTAAGAATGCTAGCAGCAGTGTTTGTATGAAGTATAGTGCAAAGCAATGATATTTCAGTGAGATTTCCCAGAAAAGTGTAGGGTCACAAAATAGCAAGAGGGAGAACAAGATTTCCCAGGAGACATTTGTCCTTAAACAGCAAGTTTCCTGCAAGGAGGAATCCAGCTGCAATGCCTATCGGTAAGCTGGCTAAAATTGGCTCCTGCTCTAACATTTCATAAATTTAAAAATTCTTGTCTTCACACCTCTTCATGGTCTTGCCCATCCCTATCTATATAATCTCCTCTAATCCAATTCTCATCCTTTGAGAGCTCTGGACTCTTCCAATTCTGGCCTCTTGCACGCTGTCTCTTTTTTTAATGATGTTCCTTCAGTCATAATTGTCTGAACATGAAAAAAAACCAGAAAGTGTTGGAGAAACTCAGCAAGTCTGGCAGCATCCGTGGAGAGAGAAACAGTGTTAACATTTTGAATCCAATTCCCAGCTCGGCGAACAGAACCACAACAACGAGCACCCGAGCTACAAATCTTCTCACAGATTTTGAATCAAATCAGAATTTCTTCAGCTGGGTTTCTCCAGCATTTTCTGTTTTTAGTTCAGATTTCCAGCATCCGCAGCATTCTGCACTTAATCATTTGACCAGAATTTAGCTTATCTGACCTACTAGTTCCTTATGTGACTTAGCTTTGAATACACTTTGATAAAGCTTCTGGAAAGTGCCCTTAGAATTTTGACTACAGTCATGGGGCAGCATAGTGGCTCAGTGGTTAGTACTGCTGCCTCACAGTGCCAGGAACCCGGGTTTGATTCTATCCTCACCAGTCTAATCTAGAACCCTCTTCTATCCTCAAGCGACTGTCTGTGTGGAGATTGCACATTCTCCCTGTGTCTGCATGGGTTTCCTCCAGGTCCTCTGGTTTCCTCCCACAGTCCAGAGATGCGTAAAACTAGGCATGGAAAATGCAGGATTACAGGGATAGGGTAGGAGGGTGGTCTGGTTGGGATGCTCTTCGGAGTATGGACTCGATGGGCTGAATGGCCTGCTTCTACATTTTAGGAATCCTATGATTTCTTTGTATGCGTGAGGGTTCTATTTTTGAGAATCCCTACCAACGATGCAATTCACGAATGTGGAGCTCGTTAAAAATGCAGGTTAAAAATTGAGGATATGTAAGTTTACTCATGGATGTTGAATTTTGTTGCTATTTATCTTTTGGTGTGAATGGATGAATTCACAAGTTATGAATTAATGGATACTGAATGGATACGTTAGAACTTAACCAGAAATGCTGATGAGCAATGAAGGCAGAAGAGTGGAGAAGGGACTGAATAGAATGTTCTCAAGTATTGTTGAGACAGGTGGAGGGATCAAGAGCTATACTTACAGTTGCTATTGTTGGTAGGATATGTAAGTTTACTCATGGATGTTGAATTTTGTTGCTATTTATCATAAATGCCAGTTGTTTTGTTTTGACATTGAGGGGGCTAACACACTGGAATGTTGACTTCCTACATTAGAAACGCAGGAAAGGTGAAAGTGATCTGCCTGATGTGTAATTGATATTTCCTCGCAGGCAGTAATGCCTTCAGCAGTGTTTCACAGTCTGCATCATCAGCCTCTCTAAGACAAGAACTGGACTGTTGGGTGAGCTGTATCTTTGCCTGCACTTCCTACATGGTCATGTGCTCAATGACTGGCCCTGTGTATGCTCACTTACAATTTTACGTTCACACCATTTGGGTATCAAATTTACGCAGAGGTTTAGGTGGATAAGAATTAATGATGCTACATCTTCCCTCAAGTCTGTGGATCAAAGTCAACTCTAAATAGGTTACAATGACAAATTCCTGAAGAAGGACTTATGCCCGAAACGTCGATTCTCCTGTTCCCTGGATGCTGCCTGACCTGCTGCGCTTTTCCAGCAACACATTTTCAGCTCTGATCTCCAGCATCTGCAGTCCTCACTTTCTCCTACAATGACAAATGTAGGCCCCAATAATGCTGCAAGCTTGAGGCCTGGGCTGTTTTAATTTCTAAGCTTCATTTTGATTTGATTGACAGGCATCTCTAACATTTGGTTATTTTTGATCTGTTTCCTGTGACTGGTTTAAAATAAAAGTGGATTCCCTGCTTTGAGTTTTGTTTTCCCAATGCTTGAAACCATTTTACCGACAGAGGCAAATTTAAAAGGCTGCCCTTAGATTTTACAAATCCTTTCTGGAGATCCTAGTGGTGGAAGTCAGGACAAGAAGGGAGGTACAGGTTCCATTCACCACAGACACAACTCCTGTGGGTGTAGAGATGGATAAAGATGGCTAATAACGTCAATAGACCTGAGTTAAATGTAGGAAGATGTCCAATGACCTACCAACAATAGCAACTGTAAGTATAGCTCTTGATCCCTCCACCTGTCTCAACAATACTTGAGAACATTCTATTCAGTCCCTTCTCCACCCTTCTGCCTTCATTGCTCATCAGCATTTCTGGTTAAGTTCTAAAGTGGAAGAGCAGGCCTAATGCAAAAACACTTCTGGAATGGGTCTTAAAACAGGGTTTGGGCAACTGACTAGCTTGGTCATGGAACTTAACGTCTGTATCAAGAAGTTTTCATGGATCACTCAATGGTGCGGAACTGAATCTGACAGAGAGTGTGTTTTTGGTGTTGTTTTGAATGCAAAAGGTGAGCTCACGTCACTGGAACATTTCCAGAGTCTCAAATTTTGACCAGGCCCAGGAGGCTAACAATCTCACTGTTTTTCCTCCCAACATGTGTAATATCGCTTGCCTGGCTGCAACATAATGCTGCAACATAATACAATTGATTAATTCGTGGGAAGAACATTCTTCATGATTTCTTGCTAGGAGTCACTCTTTAGAATGTTAACAATGAATGGGTGGGAATCGTAATGAGACTTGGCACTGGGGGCCTCCATTGTGCACAGTTGCACAAGAAAGACAACATAATGGATACACTGCTGGTTTACCACAACTCAAGGAGTAACAAAGGATCTGGAACAGAACAACAGGGAGAACAAGAGGGAAGGAAAGAAAATTTAGGAAAAAAATGTTGAACACTCAAAGGGATTGAATTAATGTTTGTGTGTGATGGAATGAATCAATGGTAGAAAATAAATCAGTTTCAGTGTAAAACAGGGTGCTGAATTTCTGACTTTTTTGAACATTATTGGTGAAGACCAATTTCACCACTGCTCACAGATTGTCAGGTGACAAATGCCCAATAACATGGCCACATTTCTCTGCAGATAGAGTTGGGTGCTGTCCACATGATGCACGGAGGCAAAACATTTCTTGTTTCAGTTGTTATAGGCCAATAAATATTAGGAGGAATAGAATTACACATAGATAATTGAGGCAGACATTTCACTGGCATATAGAGTGCAGCTTAAAATAGAATTCATTATAAAAAGTGAGTCAGACCAGAAATGAGGGTGACTTAAAATAAAAGCTTAACTGTTGAACACGTTGTTGACTGCCCTCAATGTTTAGTGAGAAAATTAAAATAATAATAGAAGACATAAACGCTTGCTCTGAATCAGCTTCAGTTTATTATAACCTTTAATGTTCTCTACATGATTATAATTGTTTCCAGCCCATCTATATCTCTGTTTGTGATAATGTATCCAGGCAACTATTGGACCTAATTCTTTATTCTAATTGTGTGAGTCACTGGCATTCAAGCTGCCAGGTTCTTTTGAACTTCCCTTAATGCCACATTGTAGTACTTCATGATTACCAGCAATAGACGTTCCCCGGGATAGTGTCGTGCAGACATATGCATTACTTGCCACAGAATTGACACTTAACTCACCATTATTTTTAAATTAATTCCCTTTTTAAAAAACAAACCTGAAAATTTGCATCACAGTGCAGCACTGAATGGCTCTGCAGCTGTAATGTTTGATAGATAGCTATGGTTAAAATGCCTGCTTGCCTTGCTTTTGAGGACTGGGATGAGGTGCAGTATATACCAGGAATTTTTCCCATATAAATACATGCCCTGAATTTCTCCTGCTCCATTACTGCAAATCTGACTGAACTTACAATTTCCAGGTCAATGTCTAATACCTGCTGACATAATTTTGCTCTTTGATTTTTGCTTTTTGAGTCTTTAAGTCTAGAACTACTTCTGCAGATAACAGCATTTATTTTGAAAGAAATGCCTTAATATTTGTGTGCTGAAATATTATTGGAGCATTGTTAGGTGCACTGAAAGCTGCTCTTATATATCGGATCCTTAGCCATCTACTAACATTCAGGCAGAGGATTTTAAAAGAGTCTTATAGGAGGGACAGAAGGGTGAGTTGGGAGACAGATGTTGTTCGGACCTGGGAAACCACATCACTCCATTTAGGGAAAGGAAGACTGCTGTTGCTGCTGCTCCAGCCAATCAAATGAATATTCAACGTACCTGGAGGGCAGCTTTGTCCTTTTCTGTAGGACTTGACCTGCTTTGCCTGGTGGAAAGGCTGTGATAGCTTTTCTGATAAAACTCTGGTTAAATTGTCCTCATAAGTTTTGTATCATATTCGGCCTCTGAGTAATATTCGTGTACTCAGATTGTGGTTGAAGCCAGGTGGGCACATGATCAGCTGCTAAAACTAGCAAAGTTAAATGAGCAGAAACACAGCCATTCCATTTTAACTACTTCATAACACTCTTGTGCCTAACCAGTTGGAAGATTTAGAGTCAAAGAGTCATAGAGATGTACAACATGGAAACAGATCCTTTGGTCCAATTCCTCCATGCTGACCAGAAATCCTAACCTAATCTAGTCATGTGGTCTTAGTTCCATTTGCCAGCTTTTGGCCCATATATCTCTAAACTCTTCCTATTCTAGATGCCTTTTAAGTTGTAATTATACCAGCCTCCACCACTTCCTCTGGCAGCTCATTCCATACACGCATCACCCTCTGTGTGAAAAAATTGCCCCTTTGGTCCCTTTTAAATTTTTTCCCTCACTCTAAACCTAATATTCCCATTTTGATTCAGTAAAGTGCCTTACTCAGTATAATGAATGGTGCTCGTTCTAAACTGTCCAACAGGATTGAAGACTAGATATAATCAAATAAGAGACATCTTGAGTTTATGATGATATGGGAAATTTTGTAAATTTTGTAATACCAATTGAGCTGCCTGATTTTGAAAATTTAGGAGATCTGTTTCATGGATCTGCATCAATGTTTTACATACAGCAAAGCACAAATTCAACGTTATTCCACTTGATTGCACTGATCAGTTATTATTTTGATCACTCTGCCACTCTTTGTCTATCTATTAGTGACAATGCCCCACATCGAAATTCATTGATGGAGTGTCTTGTGGGATATGAATGCGACAATCCAAATATAAATCTTTCCTACTTTCACTCTTCTTCCTTGCTCTCGGTTCTCCATTCCTTTAAGTGATCCAATAGTGTGAGGTACATCAAGGTATTTGGAGGAAGCTCCCATACCTACCATTTTCAAATTCTCTGCACAGTTCAAAAAGAACCCTATCGATTTATTTGAAGATTGTGTAAAGCTAGGTAAAATTACCCCGAGAGGTTGCACACAGGCTAAAAGAAAAATATTGCCAGTTTGCCTATAAAATCTCTACAAGAGCTTTTAACAAACTCTCTGCAGGCCATTAATCAAGTATTTTTTACTGTAGTGTTTTCTGAAAAATTACAATCAATAAGACACATACAACACCATCATTTTTTGAACAGTTCTTTTTGAAATAATCCTGAAATGGGCCTCTGATGCTTAATGTGTATTGAGGATTTTTCTTCACTCTTCAACTCGGTAAGATGGGTAATTGTAATTCCATGGGTTCAATAACATTGTGAGCTTTATTTCCGGTGTGGCCTGTAGCCCAGATACTGCTGCTGACAAGATCAGAGGATGAATGTCAAACAGTGCTGATTTTCAGGAGAACTGGATAATTAATATGAAAGCCCCTTTGACAACGCAGTCTTCCTCTGCAGTGGGATCCAACCTGTCCATGTCCAATTATGTGATCTGACACCCAACACTACTGTCCTATTAAAATCCTACACCAGCACCTGTCCGATCCCTTCAGCTTCCCTAACTCAAAATTCTCCCCTGTGGCTGGACAATATTCCCCGGTCTCCTGGCAAGTCAGACTTCCTACATCCCACTACGACCTGGCAGCTTTACTCCTGTACCCCATTGTACCTAATATCTCCCACCTACCCCTAAATTACCCTGATCATTCTATTACTTCCAGACCTCCTTGCCACGTTGCCCCTGGCACCCTACCCAGCCAGCACCTTACCTCCTGTTACCCTACTCCTATACCCCTGGTATCCTACACACATGACACCCTACCCTCCTGCCACCATACCTCATACAAAACAGACTCCCTAGCTTCCTAGTACCTTATGTGCCAACTGTGTAACACAGCGAGGAACATGTCACAATGGAATTAGACGCCTGCATTTCTGAAATTGGCACTCCAATGTAAAATCAGTGGAATGCTTCATTTTTGGAAATATTGCCCTTTGGATAAGAATTTAAATCAAAGCCCTATCTGACTTTTCTGGGAAAATGGAATATTTGCATTCTCCTTAAATGTCTGCTACTGCTCGCTTATTGTCATTCCTGCTAATCTATCTCGCTTTACCTACTCTGTTCTCATTTCATGGTAATTCCCTTTATTTAAGCTAAATACAATTATTTCTGACCAAAGTTCCTTACTCCCAAACTGAATTTTAAATTACATCATGTTATGATGACTACTTGCAAGTGGATCTTTTACTCTGAGGTAATTTATTAAGCATATTTCATTAACCATGACCAGATCCAAGATAGCCAGCTCCATGATTGACTCTTCCTGCTGACATTACTGTATTACTAGATACCTGAAGACTTTCTTGACTTGATGTTTGATTCAAAGAGACTCTGAAGAAGGGGAAGTCTAAGCTACAGAGATTACCAGATCATGTAGGAAGCATCTTTCAAAGTCAGCAGTGAGTGCATTTTTCTGTTGACTGTAAAATCAGAACCAATATAATCTGGCTCAATATTTCCATGGCCACAATATACATATCTTCCAGCCAGTCACTTGAATGCTCTAACATGTGTAAACTCAAGTATGTTGGTGTTACCATTAGCATCAACATAAGCAAGACCTATCAAACATGGCTCAGGGATGGGCAGGACTGGCAGCTGAATGTTCCAGGATACAAATGCTACAGGAAGGATAGAAAGGGAGGCAAAAGAGCAGGAGGAGTGGCATTTTTGATAAGGGATAGCTTACAGCTGTGCTAAGGGAGGATATTCCTGGAAATACATCCAGGGAAGTTATTTGGATGGAACTGAGAAATAACAAAGGGATGATCACCTTATTGGGATTGTATTATAGACACCCCAATAGTCAGAGGGAAATTGAGAAACAAACTTGTAAGGAGATCTCAGCTATCTGTAAGAACAATAGAGTGGTTATGGTAGGGGATTTTAACTTTCCAAACATCGACTGGGACTGCCATAGTGTTAAAGGTTTAGATGGAGAGGAATTTCTTAAGTGTGTACAAGACAATTTTCTGATTCAGTATGTGGATGTACCGACTAGAGAAGGTGCAAAACTTGACCTACTCTTGGGAAATAAGGCAGGGCAGGTGACTGAGGTGTCAGTGGGGGAGCACTTTGGGGCCAGCGATCATAATTCTATTCATTTTAAAATAGTGATGGAAAAGGATACACCAGATCTAAAAGTTGAAGTTCTAATTTGGAGAAAGGCCAATTTTGATGGTATTAGGCAAGAACTTTCAAAAGCTGATTGGAGGCAGATGTTCACAGGTAAAGGGACGGCTGGAAAATGGGAAGCCTTCAGAAATGAGATAACAAGAATCCAGAGAAAAAATATTCCTGTCAGGTTGAAAGGGAAGGCTGGTAGGTATAGGGAATGCTGGATGACTAAAGAAATTGAGGGTTTGGTTAAAAAAAAGAAGGAAGCATATGTAAGGTATAGACAGGATGGATCGAGTGAATCCTTAGGAAAGTACTTAAGAGGGAAATCAGGAGGGCAAAACGGGGACATGAGATAGCTTTGGCAAATAGAGTTAAGGAAAATCCAAAGGGGTTTTACAAATATATTAAGGACAAAAGGGTAACTAGGGAGAGAATGGGGCCCTCAAAGATCAGCAAGGCGGCATTTGTGTGGAGCCACAGAAAATGGGGGCGATACTAAATGAATATTATGTATCAGTATTTACTGTGGAAAAGGATATGGAACATATAGACTGTAGGGAAATAGATGGTGACATCTTGCAAAATGTCCAGTTTATAGAGGAGGAAGTGCTGGATGTCTTGAAACGGTTAAAGGTGGATAAATCCCCAGGACCTGATCAGGTGTACCCGAGAACTCTGTGGGAAGCTAGAGAAGTGATTGCTGGGCCTCTTGCTGAGATATTTATATCATCGATAGTCACAGGTGAGGTGCCGGAAGACTGGAGGTTGGCAAACATGGTGCCACTGTTTAAGAAGGGTGGTAAAGACAAGCCAGGGAACTATAGACCAGTGAGCCTGACCTCAGTGGTGGGCAAGTTGTTGGAGGGAATCCTGAGGGACAGGATGTGCATGTATTTGGAAAGGCAAGGACTGATTCGGGATAGTCAACATGGCTTTTGCGTGGGAAATCGTGTCTCACAAACTTGATTGAGTTTTTTGAAGAAGTAACAAAGAAGATTGATGAGGGCAGAGCAGTAGATGTGATCTGCATGGACTTCAGTAAGGCGTTCGACAAGGCTCCCCATGGGAGACTGATTAGCAAGGTTAGATCTTATGGAATACAGGGAGAACTAGCCATTTGGATACAGAACTGGCTCAAAGGTAGAAGACAGAGGATGGTGGTGGAGGGCTGTTTTTCAGATTGGAGGCCTGTGACCAGTGGAGTGCCACAAGGAACGGTGCTGAGCCCTCTACTTTTTGTCATTTACATAAATGATTTGGATGCGAACATAACAGGTACAGTTAGTAAGTTTGCAGATGACACCAAAATTGGAGGTGTAGTGGACAGCAAAGAGGGTTACCTCAGATTACAACAGGATCTGGACCAGATGGGCCAATGGGCTGAGAAGTGGCAGATGGATTTTAATTCAGATAAATGTGAGGTGCTGCATTTTGGGAAAGCAAATCTTAGCAGGACTTATACACATAATGGTAAGGTCCTAGGGAGTGTTGCTGAACAAAGAGACCTTGGAGTGCAGGTTCATAGCTCCTTGAAAGTGGAGTCGCAGGTACATAGGATAGTGAAGAAGGCTTTCCTTTATTGGCCACAGTACTGAGTACAGGAGTTGGGAGGTCATGTTGCAGCTGTACAGAACATTGGTTAGGCCACTGTCGGAATATTGCGTGCGATTCTGGTCTCCTTCCTATCGGAAAGATGTTGTGAAACTTGAAAGGGTTCAGAAAAAATTTACAAGGATGTTGCCAGGGTTGAAGAATCTGAGCTACAGGGAGAGGCTGAACAGGCTGGGGCTGTTTTCCCTGGAGCGTCGGAGGCTGAGGGGTGACCTTATAGAGGTTTACAAAATTATGAGGGGCATGGATAGGGTAAATAGGCAAAGTCTTTTCCTTGGGGTCGAGGAGTCCAGAACTAGAGGGCATAGGTTTAGGGTGAGAGGGGAAAGATATAAAAGAGACCTAAGGGGCAACTTTTTCACGCAGAGGGTGGTACGTGTATGGAATGAGCTGCCAGAGGATGTGGTGGAGGCTGGTACAATTGCAACATTTAAGAGGCATTTGGATGGGTATATAAATAGGAAGGTTCAAAGTTTGGGAGAAGATTTGTAGCTCGGGTGCTCGTTGTTGTGGTTCTGTTCGCCGAGCTGGAAAGTTTTGTTGCAAATGTTTCGTCCCCTGTCTAGGTGACATCCTCAGTGCTTGGGAGCCTCCTGTGAAGCGCTTCTGTGGTGTTTCCTCCGGCATTTATAGTGGCCTGTCCCTGCCGCTTCCGGTTGTCAGTTTCAGCTGTCCGCTGTAGTGGCCGGTATATTGAGTCCAGGTCGATGTGTTTGTTGATGGAGTTTGTGGATGAGTGCCATGCATCTAGGAATTCCCTGGCTGTTCTTTGTTTGGCTTGCCCTATGATGGTAGTGTTGTCCCAGTCAAATTCATGTTGCTTGTCGTCTGCGTGTGTGGCTACTAAGGATAGCTGGTCGTGTCGTTTCGTGGCTAGTTTATGTTCGTGGATGCGGATCGTTAGCTGTCTTTCTGTTTGTCCTATATAGTGTTTTGTGCAGTCCTTGCATGGGATTTTGTACACTACATTAGTTTTGCTCATGCTGGGTATCGGGTCCTTTGTTCTGGTGAGTTGTTGTCTGAGGGTGGCTGTTGGTTTGTGTGCTGTTATAAGTCCTAGTGGTCGCAGTAGTCTGGCTGTCAGTTCTGAAATGCTCCTGATGTATGGTAGTGTGGCTAGTCCTTTGGGTTGCGGCATGTCCTCGTTCCGTTGTCTTTCTCTTAGGCATCTGTTGATGAAATTGCACGGATATCCGTTTTTGGCGAATACCTTGTACAGGTGTTCCTCTTCCTCTTTTTGCAGTTCTGGTGTACTGCAGTGTGTTGTGGCCCTTTTGAATAGTGTCTTGATGCAACTTCGTTTGTGTGTGTTGGGGTGGTTGCTTTCATAGTTCAGGACTTGGTCTGTGTATGTGGCTTTCCTGTGTACCTTTGTGGTGAATTCTCCGTTCGGTGTTCTCTGTACCATCACATCTAGGAATGGGAGTTGGTTGTCCTTTTCTTCTTGTCTCGTGAATCGGATTCCTGTGAATGTGGCGTTGATGATCCGGTGTGTTTTCTCTATTTCTGTGTTTTTAATGATTACAAAGGTGTCATCAACATATCTGATCCAGAGTTTGGGTTGAATTTGTGGTAAGACTGTTTGTTCTAACCTTTGCATTACTGCTTCTCCTATGAGTCCAGAGATCGGTGAGCCCATGGGTGTTCCGTTGATTTGTTCGTATACCTGGTTGTTGAATGTGAAGTGTGTTGTGAGGCACAAGTCCAGTAGTTTAAGTATGCCGTCTTTGTTGATAGGTTCAACGTCCTGTTGTCTGTTCTGTATGTCCAGCAGGTTGGCTATTGTTTCTCTGGCTCGGGTTTTGTCAATAGAGGTGAACAGTGCCATTACGTCGAATGAGACCATAGTTTCTTCCTTGTCTATGTGTATATTTCTGATGATGTCCAAGAATTCCTGTGTTGATTGTATAGATTGTCTGGATCCGCTGATCAGGTGTTTCAGTTTCTGCTGTAGTTCTTTAGCTAGTTTGTGTGATGGTGTCCCTGGTAGTGATACTATGGGTCTGAGTGGGATGTCTGGTTTGTGCACTTTAGGTAGTCCATAGAATCTGGGGGTGTTGTTGCTTTCAGGTTTCATTCTTTGTAGGTCCGACCTGGTTATCTGTCCGTTTTTTTGTAGATTCCTCAGTGTGTTATTTATCCTATTGGTGAGCTGTGGGGTGGGGTCAAACACCCTCTTTTGGTAGGTGTTGGTATCTGCAAGTAGTTGTTGTGCTTTTTGGGTGTACTCTGCTTTGTCCAGGATGACCGTCATTCTGCCTTTGTCTGCTGGTAGTATGATTATGTTCTTATTGTTTCTTAGTGATTTTAGTACTTCCCTCTCCTTGGTGCTGAGGTTATGTGTTTGTCTTTTCCTTGTTATCAGGGGTACGATACTTTGCCTCACTGTTTGTTGTGTCTCTTCTGTCAGTCCATTGTTCCTGAGTGTGCATTCTAGTGCTGCTAGGAAGTCAGCTGTCTTGGTGTCCCTGTGGTTGTAGTTGAGTCCCTTGGCCAGTATTGTTCTTTCCGTGTCTGTGAGCTGTCTGTGGGAGAGGTTTTTAACCCAGGTGTGTGTTGTGGTGTCCTTTTTGTTGTGTGTTAGTCTGGCCATTTTCTCTTTTAGTGCCGTTTTTTTGCGGTGTGTGGTCCTGTTCTGTCCTATGGTGACAGCCCGTTCTATGGTCTGGGTCCATTCCTGATTAGTGGTTTTTGAAATTAACGACTTTTGGCGCGCAATTTCTTGTCTGTATTTGTGAAGTCTGTTGTGCGCGTCTGTAATCATTACCTGGATCATCCTGAATCCGTTCTGTCTGGCTGTATCCCTGGCTTGTGGATTGTTGACTGGCGGTCTGTATCTGACACATGGTGGAAGGATTCGATTCTTTTGGCATTCATGCAGGAACCGGAGTTGTTCGTATGTGGCGCTTAGGCGGTTAGTACAGGATTCCCATTTCCTGGCTTGTCTTAGCGTCTCTCGCCCGTAGGTGTTCAAAGTTTGGGAGAAGATTTGTAGCTCGGGTGCTTGTTGTTGTGGTTCTGTTCGCCGAGCTGGAACGTTTGCAACAAAAATTTCCAGCTCGGCGAACAGAACCACAACAACGAGCACCCGAGAGAAGCATAGAATTAATACAAGGCTGGCTATTGCCTGTTGTGCAACTCATCAGCTGATTGACATAACTTGAGCAAACAAGTTACAAAATCCCTGATATGAAATATTATGCTGTCAGGGTGTAAAAGCTGAATATTTGATAAAGCTAAGAAGCCATGGATTTCAGCTTTCAAAATGTGTCTCTGGTGAAGGGTCCTTAGAATCAGCTGGACAAAGTATGGAATCAATTAGTCTGCCCAGTGGAAAATCGCAGTAGAGCATCTAATGATTATTTAATTGAAGAAGGAGAAATTGAGAAAATAAGTTTGGAAAGATGGAGTGAAAGTTTAGCTTGGGTGATGATTGACAATGATACCTCAAGAATGAACAGATTACTTTGGAGAAGGACTGATGCTGGCATGCAGAATTGCAGTGACCAGAGAGATGTATATGACCATTCATGGCTTAATTGGGAACAGAGAATTTATGAAAGAATACAAGAACATCAACTTCAAACTCTGAAACTCCTCATTTTGAAGGAGAGAAGTCTGCTTATGGACTATGTCCTAACTCTAGGAACAGATATAAATTTACATAACTAACTAGGAAATGGTTCTCTCTAGCAGCCTATATTTATTCTTGCAAGTTTGTGATGTCTCTGTAGAAATTGATTTTAAAAATATTGCAGGTATTTGCTACCAAAGGGGGATCTATAGCAATCCTAACAATGACATAATAAGAAACAATGAGAGTTGCAACACAAATTGATAGAGATGATAAGAAATACTGATCTTAATGAACAAGTTCTATTTGAGGGTATGTGATTCTCTTCCTTATTCTCTCCTCTCCCATTGTTAATATCCAATCAAAGACTATACCAACTCTCATGACTTTCTCTAACAGATACAAGATCATGCAAATGACACTTGCACTTAAGCACAAAACTCACATAGTTCTTTTCTAAGGTCCAAAATTGCTATTTGGGGTTGATAGGCTTGGCAATTTGGATACCCCTAAGTTGGCACTAACTAGTTTTGCTACACTGCTTATGACTTATCCCTTCCTCTAGATAGCTCAAGTGAAGAGAGATACCGAAGATCTGTCTTCTTTGTGCAACTTTTTAGGCATCCTCATCTCCGGAATAAATTGTAGGAGACATTTGCTTGGGGTTGGGATGCAAGAGGATATGAAAAGTTGATGTTCCACCTGAAACAGATGCAAAGTCAGTTGTTTGATCATTCTGCCATTCTGATGTGAGATCGCAACTAAATTTAAGGTCATGCCTTACTCCAGTGAGTCATCCTCTCCCCTTCTCTAACTCTGATTCTGTCCATGCCTGCAGCAGTGTTTCAATGAAGCTCATGAGGTGACGTTTCATCTCTTCACGTGTTCAGACTATTACCTCTGTGTCCATTTAGTTTTCTTTTTTTAAAAAGACTTTTAAAACTTTTTTCCTTATTCCTTCATGTTATATTTTATGACTGCTGTTTAGGCATTCACACCTCATCAGGATGCATCTTTCGTTTTTTTTACTGCTCCCATTAATTTTGGCTTTTGCACCATGAAACCTTTTGCCATTTAATCTCTGATGATCTCATCAAAACGTGGATATTCTCATCTGTTCTTTCTTCTCCCTCCTCTCCCTTACTCATTCATAACCCGGTACATTTTGAACTTTCCTCAGTTCTGATGATTGATCACCACAACTGAAATGATAACACTGTTTCTCTCCCCACAGAAACAGTTTGGCCGCTGAATATTTTCCATATTTTCTGTTCTTATTTTTCTTGCAGTGGTGCTGGTGAGTACACTAATGTTGGGTTTTGGAGGGACTTTGAAAATATTACAGGAGTCTTTTGATGTAGGGTCAAACATTATCTTTTTGTTTACATATAGTAAATGCGCTAACTAATAGACATGGCACATCTTCACCTTGGTCATGAGCCTGCGAGACAGAACCATTTCCAAGTTAGTCATGTGATCTTACACCTATTCTCAATGATGTAAACTCTTAGTTATTTATTCACATTAACCCTTTTCACTAAAGTTAATTGCTGATAAGGCAATGTTAACCTGGAGACTCATTCCATCCTCAGGAAGCTAAGGTAGTGTAGAAGCTGATATGAGGAAGCCTGAGGTGACAGACTGAACACAATGTTATACTTCCTGGCTCCACAAAAAGTGCAGTCACAGTAGACAGGGTGGTGAAGGTGGCTTTTGACATGCTTGCTTTCATTGTCACAGCATTGAGTATATGAGTAGGGCAGTCTTGTAGCAGCCATGTTTGGAGTACTGCATGTACTTCTGGTCACCCTACTGTAGAAAGGATATTCTCAACTAGAAAGTGTAGAAAAGATTTACTAGGATGCTACCTGCATTGGAGGGTTTGAGCTATAAAGAGAGGTTGGATAGGCTGTAACTTTTTCCTCTGAAGTGTAGGAGACTGAGGGATGACCTTACAGATGTCGGTAAAATCATGAGACATAGATAAGGTAGATAGCCAACAGCTTTTCCCCATGATGGGGAGTCTAAACCTAGAGGGCATTGGTTTAAGGTGAGAGGGGAGAGATACCAAAGAGTCCAGAGGGGAAATTCTTTAACACAGAAGATGTGAATGTCTGGAACAGGCTGTCAGAGATTGTGGTGGAGGCAAGTACAAATTTGTCATTTAAGAAACATTTGGACATGGTACATGGATGCGATAGATATGGAGGGATATAGATCAAATGTAGACAACTGGGATTAGATTAATTGTGAAACCTGGGCAGCATGGACAAGTTGGTCCAAAGGGCCTGTCTCCATGCTGTAAAGCTCCGAGTCTAAAAGAGGCTCATTGTGCTTTCCATGTTCCATCCTTTTCACCACAGGGTACAACCTGCATGCTGCATACCCCATTCATTTTGCACCTGAAATTTTGCAATTGGGATCCTAAAGCTGGGGTAGCACCTAGGTTGACAACTTTTGTCAGATGTATAACTGCTCTGGTAGACTTATTGCCCATTTAAAGGTCCACCAGAATGACATGGTCAGGGACATCAATTTATATATTAATAGTCCCACTGTCTGATTAGGCAGTCATTTCTGAGACACAGAATCATGGAATCCCTACAGTGTGGAAGCAGGCCCTTCAGCCCAGCCAATCCACACAAACCCTCCAAAGAGTAACTCACCCAGACCCATTTCCCTCTGACTAATGTACCTAACATTATGGGCAATTTAGCATGGCCAATTCACCTGACCTGCACATCTTTGGACTGTGGGAGGAAACCGGAGCACCCGGAGGAAACCTACACAGACACAGGGGGAATGTGCAAACTCCACACAGACCGTCAGCTGAGGTTGGCATTGAACCTGGGACTCTGGTGCTGTGAGGCAGCACTGCTAACCACTGAGCCACCGGCCGCCCTACTGACCTTCCGAAGAGCATCTCATCTCAGACCCACCATCTGATTCAGGGTGGCCATTAGTAAAATTATGTCAGTTGTGTCCTATAATGTGTGCTTTGACCCTTGATCTTGGTTTCTTAATAATATCTTTCTAATATGTAAATGCCTGACTGATTGAAGCAATTAAATAGGAGGGTAAACCTTGTATGCCGGGGACCTCCAGTTGCAATTAGAAGTATAGATAATGGATGGTGTTTCTCCTTCCTTCTAATGACAGTGAGAAAATCCCCATCATTTTAAATAGCTTCACCATCTAATTCACCCACCAGTACCATCACTCAATATAACAATTGCCCAGTGCAAATTGGATGTTGCTTGAAAGGTCTAACCTGTGTAAAGCTATATCTTTTACGCTTTTCTGTGGTGCCAAATATCTGAGATAAGGAAGTTGCCGCATTTTTTTTCTCAATTGTGGCACAATTCAAAATGATATTGGGCTATAATATCTCTCATTAATCATTCCATAATGACCCAAAGTCATACAGCCAAACCTTGTAAATGTGCTAATAGCTTAATCATAAAAGGTGAGACTAAGCTAACTAGCAGCTATCTCATAAAGTATGCATTTTGAATGATCATGCTCCATGTTATAGATTGTCTCATTTAAAATTGAACATAATAAGAATAACTTGTCTGAATGCACTGCAGTTTAGATTCATCATTAATCATGAAAAGGTGAATTTGAGGGTTTTTAAATTTTGTTGGAGAATGTTATTTATTCATATGAAAAATTACTGGTACCTAAAACAGAAGTAGGTAAAAATACGTACTTATGAATCCATCAAAGCAATCTTTCTTTTAAAAAAAAAGGCATTGCTGGCAAGGCTGATAAAATAACTCAACCAGGGCTAGTATCCCCTCACCAAATCACCCTTTATTTACATGTGCACAGTACATGGACTCCGACAAGCTGGCTCAGAGCCAGTCCCAAGAGTGAAGAGAATCCCTGAGATACCTGTTATATCTGTCAGCCAGGGCTCTGTGCTTGGGACTGTTAACCTGGACCAATCAGGAAACTCACTAGCGAGATCCACATGGTAAACCTCATTCCAGTCATTACATCCCTCTCCCTGCTAATCCGAGGACGTAAGCCTGTTCTTTCTCTTGTGGCTTCTCTTGACTCTGACTTGAATATGGGAGGTGTCTACCAGACAATAGCCCGCCTCTTGTGCCTGGAATGTCTTGGAAGAAATTCTTCCTCTTCTTCAGGTGGTAATGTTAGCAAGACTGCAACATTGGCTGCATCCATCTTGGACTCTGAGGTTTCTTTGATGTTAGGTGAAGAGGTAGAGCCTATGGGATTTCTGACAGCCTTTTTGGCTGCTCTGAGCGGCTAGGTGTGTTTTACTCCTGCCCCGTTTGTGAGGTAGCAGAATTCACGTGATCCACATGTTTGTTCAGGACTGCCTCACTTACCTGAACTTTATACGTCACGGGACCTGACCTCACATCAACCTTGCCTCGTACCTATGCAGGGCAATTTCTGTGGTTTAGACACCAAACAGCGTCCCCTGAAGTAAACTGTCTCCCTTGCTTAGAGGCAGCATGTGGCTGGCATTGGCATTCTTGATGCTGTTTCACCCTCTACCCCAGATCTGGGAATCAGGTTTCACCTAGTGCGGAGTCTTCTATCCATCAGCAACTCTGCTGGAGCTATCCCTGTAGTTATGTGGGGTGTGCGGGGGGGGGGGGGGGGGGGGCTATAATCATACAAGATCGAGGACAGCTTGGTATTGAGTGAAGCTGTAAGCTGTGTCTTTAAGCCTGCCTTAAAGTTTAGACTGCTCTTTGGACGATGGATGGAACAGAGCTGTCCGTACATGCCATATTCCATTTGATTTTAGGAAATACTCAAATTCCCTGCTGGTAAATGATATCCCATTGTTTGTGAACAATACTTCTGGGAGTCCATGTACTGCAAATGATGCTTACAGCTTTTCAATCGTCATCCCTGAATCTGATGCCTGAAGTCTATGCATGTCCAACCATTTTGAATGGGCATCCACAATAACCAAGAACATTGTGCCCCATGAAAGGACGGGCATAGCCGATGTGTAAGCATGTCCAGGGTTTACCTGGCCATTCTCACAAATCGTCGGGAAGCTGCTCATGGTAATTTTTGTCCTTGTTGGCACTTTGGGGACTGCTCCACCAATGCAGCGATGTCGGCATCCAATCTTAGCCACCAGACATAGCTTCTTGCCAACATCTTCATTTTGGAAACCTCTGAATAACCCTGGTAGAGTTCAGCTAGTACCCAAAGTGACATTTACTTGGGGCAATCACTCTTGCTCCCCATCATAATATTCCATCCTCCAGCTGTAAGAAACAGTTTACTTAAAATCAAAGGCAAACTGACCCATCATGCTTCACAATCAGTACGACCAGTGTTGCCCATTCCACAAACTGGACTGGTTTGATGATTCTTTCACTTTCCAACCTTCTGACATCTACCTCTACTTTTGCACCTAAGGCAAATAGCACTGGGCAGCCTTGCAGAATAGTGGAATTGTTTCCTGGCTAACATGTAAAGTGGCCTTGACTCCTTTGATTATCTTGAGACCTTCTTGAAAAGCTCTGGGGATTTAATTAGGACTTCAGTCAGATAGCCATTTTCTAATTGAAAAGTATTGAGCCAATCTGGGTGGATCTTTCTCAACCAATTCTGCCTCATCGTGCTTTGGCCTAAACCTTTTACTACAATCAGTGGTAACTGCACCAACTGCTTCTCAGAGAAGACTGGAACCAAAGTCGTACTCTTAATCTATAAGAGTTTCCTGATATATGTTCTCAGCTTGGCTGATGTCTTGTGCAAACTTATGGGTTGGTGTCCACAGCAAATCTTGTTAAAGACTGCTTCTGCAGACACAGATACAGCTGCACCAGTATTGACCTCCATTACAACCAGGAGAGAGCATTTAACCAGATATTTATTTTGATTTGTTTCGATTTGGATGTTGCTAAGCAATTTAATGGTTCCATACCTTTCCAGGGTATGCATTCTCCTCAATACTGGCCTATGAGTTCATGTAGGATTCCTTTACTGTCTCGAGTCTGCGTACTGTCAGCAACTACAATGGCTTGCTGGCCTGGATCCTGAAGAGCTTTTTAGCTATTTAGTTGAGGCTTGGCTTTATTTTGGGGTTTTGCTGTGGGCTGACCTAGGATCCCTCTGCTCACGATATGATCTGCGTGAGGCGATGCAATTGCCTACACTTAAGTAGCGTTCCCCAAGCTCAATCAGACAGGTGAGGATGCCCACTTCAATTGGGATATTCTGGAGCTCAAATGCTGCACTTGCCACATTATTTAGCTGTAGACAAAGTCAGTTGTAGTGTCTGTTTGAGGTCTAGTTGGGCTTTATCTAGCAGGCACTTTTGCATGGTTACATCATCAATCCCACATACCAATCGGTCTTTCAGCATATCATTCAGGGTTATTCCAAATTAAAAGCTTCTGCCGATTGACTTAACCTCAAATATCCCAATTCAGATTCCCCTGGTTTTCAAACTGCCAAATAAAACCGACAGTGCCTCAGAAATAAAGGAGGCTTGGGTTATAATATTCCTCAACTAAATCCGTTAATTACATAGGACATAGAACATTACTGTGCAGTACAGGCCCTTCGGCCCTCGATGTTGCGCTGACTTGTCATACCAATCTGAAGCCCATCTAGCCTACACTATTCCATGTACATCCATATGCTTGTCCAATGACGACATAAATGCACTTAAACTTGGCGAATCTACCACCGTTGCAGGCAAAGCATTCCATACCCTTACTACTCTATGAGTAAAGAAACTACGTCTGACATCTGTCCTATATCTATCACCCCTCAATTTAAAGCTATGCCCCCTTGTGCTCACTGTCACCATTCTTGGAAAAAGACTCTCCCTGTCCACCCTCTCTAACCCTCTGATTATCTTATATGTCTCTATTAAGTCACCTCTCAACCTTCTTCTCTCTAACGAAAACAGCCTCAAGTCCCTCAGCCTTTCCTCGTAAGACCTTGCCTCCATACCAGGCAACATCCTAGTAAATCTCCTCTGCACCTTTTCCAAAGCTTCCATATCCTTCTTATAATGCGGTCACCAGAACTGTACACTATTCTCCAAGTGCGGCCGCACTAGAGTTTTGTACAGCTGCAGCATAACCTCATGGTTCCGGAACTCGATCCCTCTATTAATAAAAGCTAAAACACTATATGCCTTCTTAACAATCCTGTCAACCTGGGTGGCAACTTTCAAGAATCTGTGTACCTGAACACCGAGATCTCTCTGCTCATCTACACTACCAGGAATCTTACCATTAGCCCAGTACTTTGCATTCCGGTTACTCCGACCAAAGTGAATCACTTCACACTTGTCCACATTAAACTCCATTTGCCACCTCTCAGCCCAGCTCTGCAGCTTATCTATTTCTCTCTGTAACCTACAATATCCTTCGTCACTATTCATAACTCCACCGACCTTAGTGTCGTCTGCAAATTTACTAACCCACCCTTCTACGCCCTCATCCAGGTCGTTTATAAAAATGACGAACAGCAGTGGACCCAATACAGACCCTTGCAGTACACCACTGGTAACTGGATTCAGGATGAACATTTCCCATCAACCACCACCCTCTGTCTTCTGTCAGCAAGCCAATTACTGATCCAAACTGCTTATATCTCCCACAATCCCATTCCTCCGCATTTTGTACAATAGCCTACTGTGGGGAACCTTATCGAACGCCTTGCTGAAATCCATATACACGACATTAACCGGTTTACTCTCATCTACCTGTTTGGTCACCTTCTCAAAGAACTCAATAAGGTTTGTGAGGCACGACCTACCCTTCACAAAACTGTGCTGACTATCCCTAATCAAATTATTCTTTTCTAGGTGATTATAAATCCTATCTCTTATAACCTTTTCCAACACTTTACCAACAACTGAAGTAAGGCTCACTGGTCTATAATTACTTGAAAGGTTGTAGTTTCTGGTTCCACTGGGAACATTAGGCTCCCAATAACTGAAATGCTGCAAAAGCTTTCAAGAGAATTGCTTGTTGTTTTTCATTTGCCCCAATGTTATTTGTCCATACACACTTCCTTCCATGTATTGGGGCCAGTTTTTGATGACCGGATGGAACAAGTCAAGCTTCCCAAATAAAGATATGATGCCAGAAATGCTAACCACACCTCAAAGACGACTGTTGTGAGTGAATTTTCTTCAGGGGTGTACTGTTTTCTCTCGTTGTTCCTGAAATAACTCCATGAAGGCCAGTGTCCCCTCATCAAGTCATCCTTTATTGACACATGCACAGGATTATGGACTCTGACCACCTAGCTCAGAGCCAGTCCCGAGAGTGAGGAGAATCCCTGAGACTAGGCAAAAGTGAGGACTGCAGATGCTGGAGATCAGAATCTAGATTAGAGTGGTGCTGGAAAAGCACAGCAGCTCAGGCAGCATCCAAGGAGGAAGAAAATTGATGTTTTGGGCAAAAGACCTTCATCAGGAATGATTCCTGATGAAGGGCCTTTGCCCGAATGTTGATTTTCCTGTTCCTCGGATGCTGCCTGTCCTGTTGTGCTTTTCCAGCACCACTCTAATCTAGACCTAGAATCCATGAGACTCCTGTTTATCTTTTTTTTCTTTTTTCATTAAAGGAGACATGAGGTCGTGATACTCCCTAATTAAATCCATCAACTCTTGAAAGGTTTTACTCTCTGGTGCCTCAGGGAAAGTTGGACTGCTAATAACTGAAAAAGCTGCGGGTCCACAAGCTGCCTGTAAAATTACTCATTGCATTTGTCTACCCCAATGTTATTTGTATGGAAAAAATAGCACATTCTTTCCACATACTGGGCCCAGTCTTTGACGGCAGGATTAAACGAGTCAAGCTTCCAAAATAACAGCATGATGTCAGAAAAGCTTATCCCAAGCCAAAGATAATTGTTGCAAGTGAATTTCTTTTGGAGCGTATTTTTTTTCTCTCATTGCCATTGTAGTAACTCCACAGAGGCTGGTATCCCATCACCAAATCACCCTTTATTTACACATGCATTTACATGTGGCCTGGCATCCTCAGAGCCAGTTCACAGAGTGAACAGAGCCTCAGAAATTCCTCTTTTTTTGTGTGAAGACTCCTGTTTATTTATTTTTTCTTCTTTTTTTTCGCGTGGCCAGTGACAAGCACTGCCCTTTTTTTTGACATTCCTGTTTATCGTTTTTTTTCTCTTTTTTTTCCCCCCACACTACTGCCTAACTGCGGTAGTGCTTAAAGACTCCTGTTTATTTTTTTTTCTTTTTTGTTTTTTTTCATTTTCTTCCCCCACACTACCGCCTAACCGTGGTAGTACTTATTTTTTCCCCAGCACCCATGGTGTGTGTGTGTAGGTGTGAGACACAGTGAGAGACACAAGGTGCACGAATCTTTATTCAATTTCCACCACCAGGAAGATAGGAAAACACCCGAGTGGCCAGTGACAAGCAGTGCCCTTCACATCAAAGGGCAATGCTGTGTGATCAAACAGTGAAGAGGAGGGTAGGGACTAAATCAAAATAGAGTTGGAGGGAGAAATAATGCACTCCACTCCCTGCGGCGTTCACCTCTCCCTGAACAACTCCAGGGTGTTGGTGGACACCGCGTGCTCCTTCTCCAAGGACACCTGGGCTCTAACGTAAGAATCCTGTTTATCTTTTTTTTTCTTTTTTTGTTTTTTCTTAAACAGTGAAGGGGAGGGCAGGGACTGACACTTCTGTTTATTTTGTTTTGTTTTGTTTTTTCAATTTCCACCACCAGGAAGATAGGAAAACACACGGGTGGCCAGTGACAACTCTCCTTTTTATTTTTTTTTAATTTAACCCCCACACTACTACCTAAGTGCGGTAGTGCTTATAAGACTCCTGTTTATTTTTTATTTATTTATTTATTCTTTTTTTTCTTTTTTTTTACAAGCATCAAAGGGCAGTGTTATGTGCTCAATACAGTGAAGGAGAGGGTAGGGACTAAATCAAACTAATCTCCTGTTTATATATATAATTTTTTCTTTTTTTTCTTCCTACACTACCAGCTGACAATCCCCTGATTATTTTTTTTCTTTTTTTATATTAACCCCCACACTACCACCTAAGTGCGGTAGTGCTTATTTTTTTCCCCAGCACCCATGGTGTGTGTGTGCAGGTGTGAGACACAGTGAAAGACACAAAGTGCACGAATCTTTATTCAAATTCCATCACCAGGAAGATAGGAAAACACCCGGGTGGCCAGTGACAAACACTGCCCTTCACATCAAAGGGCAATGCTGTGTGATCAAAACAGTCAAGGGGAGGGTAGGGAAGACTCCTGTTTATTTTTTTTTTCCGGTAGGCAAACACCAGACCGGCCAGTGACAAGCAGTGCCCTTCTCGACAAAGTGCAATGCAGGCTTGTTCTTTTTTTTTCTATTTTTTTAATTAACCCCCCCACTACCGCCTAACTGCGGTAGTGCTTATTTTTCCCCAGCACCCATGGTGTGTGTGTATACGTGTGAGTGAAAGATACAAAGTGCACGAATCTTTATTCAAATTCCACCACCAGGAAGATAGGAAAACACCCGGGTGGCCAGTGACAAACACTGCCCTTCACATCGAAGGGCAATGCTGTGTGATCAAAAACAGTGAAGGGGAGGGTAGGGAAGACTCCTGTTTATATCTGTCAGCCTGATTGGTCCAGGTTAACAGACTCAATCAATGAACTCATGCTGAATGAGATCTACCTGGCCAACCTCGTTCCAATCACTACAGCTATCATTTAGCTGTCCTTGAGAATGTGCTGGTGGGGCTTCTTCTTGACACAGGAGTCCATGTGGTGAAGGTATCACCATAATGACATGAGGTGGTTAGGGAGTGTGCTATTTATCCAGATGACTATTCCTGATACCTTGTTTTCTACTGTTACCCTTTGGGTCAGGGTTATTTGAGGCTATTCACTGTCACTAATCCTCCTTTGTCTTTGCTTTGTCTTGGGCCTACCCTGTCATTAGTATTTGAGGAAACATCACCTCAGACAATGTTTTTCAATAAGTTTTTTTAAAATAATAGTTTGGGTTAAACTACACTTGGTCAGGTATAAATACTAGGACATTCAGGAGCTGAAACAGACACATCTGCTCTTTCCTATATCTAAGGTAGAACTCTTTCTCTCTACACAGACAATGAGTGGCAGAAGTAGAATGGATGGAATCAATGTAACATGAGCATTAACCTCTTCAGAACCATTATATAATCTAGCAGAGAGTTCAGGATTTTGGCCTCACAATAAGATGGGTCATAGTTTAGAGAAATTAGATCATCAGTCTACCAAGTGCTGGTGTTACATCACTTTTTCATAGTTGCTAAATATGGACAACCTCCTGAAGTCACATAAAGCAACTTGAACCATTCCATTTTCATTATTAGAGATGTATTTATGACATCAGGGACAGGGAAAAATTCTCAACACTGAACATTCTCATTGGATCAGTCATCTGGCTTGCATGGAGGATTCCTGGATACCAAAGGTAACACTCTAAAACCAGCTAAGCATGGGACCCACATTGCAGAATGTCACAAATGTAGATGCAAAGGCAATCTGAAAGCTAATCTGAGAGTTTGCAATCTGAATCCCAATGCATGGGGGTTTAAAAAAAAACAACTCTTCACAGGCCCAAGGGCACAAATCTCATGAAGTGTTTTGAGGGGAAGAGAGTCAAGCATCTTCATGATAAGCAGGCATGATGCAAAGCCAATACATTCATCTAGCCTTCAAATAATCATTTCACATGCAGTATTTGTAATCAGTTGCATTAATGAAGACTTGGTGCAATATCACTTCAGCCAACATTAATCCAGGCTGTAACTCAATCCTTTTATCTGTGTTTTTTGCTGAACACTCATCCATGGAGATGACAGGAGAATCCACTTGAAGAATCCACACCTCATCAATTAATCTATCAATCATTCAACTAAATGTAATTGAGTGGTGTAAACCTGAACCGGGATAGCTTTCCCCCCCACAAGAATATAACTTATTTATAAAAATTGTATGAGCCCATAACATAACAGTCCAAATTGTACATAACGAAGTCTAAAACCTATTGGTTTCTTTTAATACAATATGTGGTACTTCACTACACTGCACTATGCAATTCATGCTGGAACAGTCATCCCAAGGAGGGATCCATGATTTTCAGTCACTGGGTGACCTATCGAGAGATGACATTGAAAGTTAGCAACAGTTATGCTAAGTTTTAATACATTCCTGGTCCTTGGGATGTGCCGGCTGTAATACGTGATCATCAACAGATGTTTGCTACTGGAAGACCGATAGGTCTTGGGCACACCAAAGGGTGTCTTTCACTGAGTTGATGGCCATACAGCAACCATTGATACTTATTTTGGTGTATGCCCCTGAATTTAGCCCTTGAAGCATGAAGTCCTGCATATTGGAGCTGCTCTGGATGAACTTCAACAAAGACCTCTGCATCTTTTACCAGATCACCTTTGCAAACATACATTCCAGAAGGAGGTAGACACGTTCTCTTCCCCACCACAGCCATCTTGAAGGCAATGTGTGGAATGGTTCAGGCTTCGGGCATTTAGGAAAGACCTGACAGTAAGTGCCCTTCTCATCACTGGTCAAGCTGCATCTTGGTGCTATTTTAAAATTCTGCTGAAAGAAATGCCACTCAGGGAGCTATCTGGATGCATCATCTCTGTTTCTGACAGGGCTTCAAGAATGTTATGTGTGGAACACTGCCTGATGGCTTCATGATCAAAAGTGTTTATCTATTCACATTTCCATGAGAGACAGTTGGTATAGAATGGTCCAACAAAATAGACTGTACCATAGCAATATTGTCAGACTCATCCATTGTAACAATAGCACCTCAGCATGTACTGACTCTTTATTTATGCCAATACACAGGTTGATGGAGCTGTATGTAAAGATGCCCATCAGGATGAGAGTAATGTTGGGTACGTTTCTAGCACCCTTTTAACCTTGTGCATCATGTTCCTGTCAAACAGTCCACTTTTGATCTGCAAATAAGCAAAGGTGGAAGATGGTCAGGTGACTGGCATGGCAACTCAGTAAGATATGGTCCAGACCTGTGTCACATAGATCAGGTCCGACGTGCCTTGCAAATAATGGCCAAGTTCCAATGCAATTTTCCTCATTGTATCTACATTTCGACACTGGTAAAGGCAACCAAGAGGATTGGTATGAGAAGTTGATCATACTGACGTTCTCAGTGCTCCCAGTGGTGTTCACACAAACAAATAAATCGTAACAAAAGCAAAATGTGAAAAGCAGATTCTTAAAATGTGAAATGAGAATGCAAAATGGTGGAAACTCTGAGGTGAGCATTTTGTATCTGTGAGAAGAAAATAGTCAATGTTTCAGAATGTTCAATGAAAGATCACACTATAACATGTTGGATTTGATCTTTTATCTCCTGCTGGGAGTGGTACTGAGAAGTGGGCTTTTATTAATCTCTCAGTGCTGGCCTTCATATCGATCCCAAGCATTTACAAACTTGTGGGTGGAATGTTGCTTGGCTCCTTGCCCATTCCCAGTGGGTGGTCAGTTATTTTGAGATGAATTGAAGCAATCTGACTCGGATTTTCCATTTAGCTTCCAGTTGCCCACTGGCAGCAGGGCTGCGCTTAACTGGTTAGAGGAGGTGCCTTGTTTCGCAAATACTACTTGTTTTTATTTTAAGTTTTAACAAGTTGGAGAAAGGGTGCCTCCATCTTTATTGCAGCCCATTGTCTTTTCAAACTGGATTGTCACTGATTGACCCTTTGACTTTGAGAGCCTGCATGGCTTCCTTCACAGGATGGCAAGTCTGTCATCTGGTCACTAATCGGGCACACTGGGGAGATTCGCAATGAGGATTTCCTGCACAATGCATGACTCTGGTCTATATTTCAACCTGACAGTGCGGTTTATAAACACGCAGGGAAAATCCTGCCCAGTAAACAAATTCTGTTATTGTGTCTACAGATGCTGCCAGATTTGCTATTTCTATTATCTCCTGTTCTTAAGAAAATGGAACTTTGTGAAGGTGTAAGGTGACCTTTTTGAGAAATGGAATATTTTCTGCTCTGCAGCTTGTGTTCAGTAACCACCTCAAGCAATCAGTATGCTCAGATTCAGTAAAATGCAGGTCATTTACCATACACAGCTAACCTTTCAATGCCCTTCAGTTATACTAAAACTTATCAAAAGCCGTTATTTGCATGTACACTGAATTTATCTTAATTTAATTGACAGGGGGATTAATAATGTTCTATAAATATATTTATATTTCACTTTATACACATTGAACGCACTAGCCATAACAAAGACTGAGGGCTTTGACAATATTTAGATTGTCGTGCTGACGAATGATGTTCTGCAATGACCTACAACACAGACATGAATCCAGCAATGAGCAATTTTGCCCTGGAATGTCCTGTCCACTAACAGCAAACTAATCCAATTTGACCTCCTGATCATAAATTGCAGAAAACATTAAACAACAGGAGCATCTTTCATGAGCGAGGCGTATGGGCGGTGTATCTACAGATGGTATTCAGGGAGAACATCTCTTTCATTAACTTCCTGGGATGGCAATGTTTCTTGTACCTTTGCTTCACAAAGGGCATGGTTACTTAACTGTTTAACCTGCAGGGCTCCAACCTGAGCCTTGAACAAGGACATGGACAATATTGCCTATTGTCGTCAAGGTCACCTTGATGCCTTATAGGGACACTGAGTTCTCTACACCAGAGAAAACATTGATATTTAGACCTGCTGGGCAAAGCAGGATGACAGAATATTATACTTTGCTTGAATGGTAGCTTTATCTAGTATTAAAAATGCCATGTACTGAGCAGATACCATCAGCTAATTATTACTATCAATTACAGAGAGTTGTGACTACAGAGAGTGGTGAACTCAGGCCAATCCATCATGCAAACCAGCCTTCCATCCATTGACTTAATCTGTACTTCCGGCTGTCTTGGGGAAATAGCTAATTCAATCAAAGACCCCTCCCACCCCAGTTATACTCTCTTCCACTCTCTTCCATTGGGCAGAAAATACAAAAGTCTAAAAACAAATACCAACAGATTCAAGAACCGTTTCTTCCCCACAGTTATCAGATTTTTGAATGAACCATTAATATATGAGAGTTGATCTTCCTCTGCACCTTCTCTGTAGCTGTAACACTATACAGAGGAACCTCGATCATCTGAATATCGATTATCCGAATTTCGGATTACCTGAAGAAGATTCCAAGGTCCTGCAAAAATCGTTACATCAAAGAGGTAAGTATATTTGACTTACCTCTACTGAAAAACATGTGAAAATGCTAGCAAAAACAAAAACACAACAGCTCAAGCATCAGCGACTGGATATTTTTTGCAGAAGCAAGTGTTTTACAGTATTCCTGTCACTTTACCAGTCCATTCATCAAAAAAAGGCCGAGAACATAAATGCATGCACGAGGCGGTACTTCCGTCTTTCTATCGTGAGACTGCATTCCTGGAAACTGACAAATGCTGTTGCAGTTGTAGAAGCTGTTCAGGACTTTGTTTTAATGCTGTCTTCACCACTCCTTGCCAAATGGTAACTATTGCTGCATTTTAAAAATGTTTTCTCATGTTATCATTGCTTTATTTTGTTCTTCAAGAAATCTGTGTCCTCTTGCGCTCAACAAATTAAAATTATAGATTTAAATAAATTCTCCTGTCAAGAACAGCATCAGAACAGCATGGCTTCCCTTGTTAAAGATAAAGTTGATTATTTGAATAATCAATTATCCGAATGAAATAGTGCCCACCCATCCCGTTTGGATAATCGAGGTTCCTCTGTATACAGCATTCTGTTCTGTTACTTTTACGTACTTATGTAAGGCATAATTTGTCTAATTAGCATGCAAAACAATACTTTCCACTGTATGGTGGTACATGTGACAATAATAAATCAAATCAAGTAGTAGCAGATTGCACTACTTCCACATACAGCTGGCCTATGATGACAGGCACTGTATCATGTGGCTCTGTACACTGACAGCAGTCATGACTCTTTTGTTTTATAACAGCCCTCAATGTTGTCATGATTCCACACTAGCCAGCAGGTTAAAAACTAGGCTGCTGGGTGACAGGGCACTCATTCCGTCAGGATTCTGGATGTATTGTCTTTAGACTTTGTTCATGCATCTTACCAGTGGATTACCTCTGGATGTAATTGCAGACCAACCTATAGTGAAAGCCACTAGGAAAAACTTCAGGGAAACAATCTGAAATAAAGCTATTTGTATATCTGAATTTACAACTTGGTAGTTACAAGTGATATCTTGCATCTCCAACATGTGAAGCAAATTATACAGATGCAAATCAAAATAGGAAAGTAGATTTTCTTCATGTATATCAAGTTTCAGAGACATTGGTTGAAAAATATTAATTTTAGTTCATATCATTTTATTGATGCCACATTGGTTTCCTCATTTTGTTAACCTGTGCAGAGCAGGTACAGCATGTAATCAGGAAGGTAAGTGGAATGTTGATTTTTCAGGCAGGCAGAAGCGAGAAGTTAAGATTGTGTAGTTTTTGGAGGCATGGGTGAGACAGAAGAAAAATGAATGAAACCGTGTTGTTTGTGGGACTCCAAACTAAAAGTGCACCTACACAGAACTAGGGAAGGTGCGAAGAGGACTTGGTAGCTTCATTACTCAGTGTTCTCACTGTGGTAGGAAAAAATGTTGCTGTCAAAAATTCAAGTGCCATTTCTGTTAGAAAAAGGTACATTTTAAATGTATGCCATGGCAAAAAAAAACATGCAACTCATAAATCAAATTGATTAGAACAAGTAGCATTCAAGAAATTGAAGATGTGAAAGGCAATTAAGTACCATTCCGAATGTAATGGAACATATTTGAATGCACTACATATGGCCTAGTAGTATTATCACTGGACTGTTAATCAAGAGAGCCAGGTAACGTTCTGGGGACCCAAGTTTGAATCCCACTATGGCAGATGGTGGAATTTAAATTCATTAAAAAAAATCTGGAATTAAGAGTTCACTGTGATGATACTCTAGCTTTATTTTGTCCTGTTTACTTTTCAAAGAGACGTTTTAAGGCGCAGGCACCAAACTGTCTAGTTGGAAAGCCAGTAAACAGTTTGTAAGGCCTTGGTTTTTTTTACAAGTTGGAACATTAGAAGCAGCCTGAATGGGTGTGGTCAAGCTGTCAGAGAACTCGGATTTTCAGTCTCGTGTTTAGTTTTCAGTAGTGGTGTTGTTGGGGTCTTAAAGAGGTGAAAGCTATTCTTTCCCTTTCTCAGTTACAACCAAAGGCTGTGGGTCCTCTGTCTGCCAGGAGTTGCACGTGAGACAATCTGTTTTCTGAATTTATCTTTTGCCAAGGGTGTGTGGATGGAATGTTACTAAATTGAAACAGCTAATTAGTAATAGCTATTCTGTTAAGTCTTCCAGTTGAGTTAAGTCATTCCAATTCCTTCTTTCTTTTGTTGTGTTTTAAGTACAGTGGATGAATAAAGTGTGTTTTGCTTTAAATCTGGTAGTTTGACCACTTGAGTTGCGTCTGGAATATAATATCTTACACTTACCTTTAAAGTAAGACAAAGTTAAAATCTAGACTATCTTCTGAATATTTTGAGGCAGAGTTTTGGTTTGGTCCATAGCAACTGAACTATGAAACCATTGTCGATTGTCAGAAAAATCCATCTGGTTCAGTAATGTCCTTTAAGGAAGGAAATCTGCCATCCTTACAGGATCTGGCCGACATGTGATTCCAGACCCACAGCGATATGGTTGACTCTTAACTGCCCTCTAGGATGAGCAACAAATGCTAGTATAGCTAGTGATGCCCTCATCTTGTGAATGAATAAAAAAAATTACTCTGGAGAAGGTTTTGCTCTTTCAGATACAGAACAATGACTAAAGCAAAACTTCCACCAGCCTTCAACCAGGTAAAAACAAGAAGCTGTAAACCAGAGTCTAGATTAGAGTGGTGCTGTAAAAGCACAGCAGTTCAGGCAGCATCCGAGGTTCAGGAAAATCGACGTTTTGGGCAAAAGCCCTTCATCAGGAATAGAGGCAGGGTGCCTGCAGAGTGGAGAGATAAATGAGAGAGGGGTGGGGGGTGGGGAGGAAGTCTTGTAGAGAGACGAGGAAAACTTCTTCAAGGCAGGCATCCTTGCAAGAGAATTCGCAGTAGGGTAAAAACAAGGATTGCAGATGCTGTAAACCACAGTCTAGATGGTCTTCAACCATACAACGCCAAAGATCAGGAAGCATTTAACTGAAAGTGAATAGACAAGTCGACTGATACACTTCAGAAAAGTGAGGGGAAACGCGGGATGATGGTGTAGCGGTAATATTACTGAATAATAATCGAAATACCCAGAAAAATGTGCTGGGATTGTGAGTTCAATTGTCTGAAAGGCAGCTGGTGGAATTTATTTAATAAATATGGAATTGGAAGCTATTCTCAGTAACAATGATGATGAAATTGTCATTGATTATGAAAAAAAGATCATCTGATTCACTCATACCTTTTAGGGAAAGAAAGTTGCATGGGATGCTGCACTGATAGGCGGTGACAAGTGGTGTCCCGCAGGGTTCAGTGTTGGGGCCGCAACTGTTCACGTTATATATTAATGATCTGGATGAAGGGACTGGGGGCATTCTAGCGAAGTTTGCTGATGATATGAAGTTAGGTGGACAGGCAGGTAGTACTGAGGAAGTGGGGAGGCTGCAGAAGGATCTAGACAGTTTGGGAGAGTGGTCCCGGAAATGGCTGATGGAATTCAATGTGAGCAAATGTGAGGTCTTGCACTTTAGAAAAAAGAATACAAGCATGGACTACTTTCTAAACGGTGAGAAAATTCATAAAGCCAAAGTACAAAGGGATCTGGGAGTGCTAGTTGAGGATTCTCTAAAAGTTGAATCTGTGATTAAGTAAGCGAATGCAATGTTGTCATTTATCTCAAGAGGGTTGGAATATAAAAGCACTATTGTGCTACTGAGACTTTATAAAGCTCTGGTTAGGCCCCATTTGGAGTACTGTGTCCAGTTTTGGTCCCCACACCTCAGGAAGGACATACTGGAACTGGAGCGTGTCCAGTGGAGATTCACATGGATGATCCCTGGAATGATAGGTCTAACATACGAGGAACGGCTGAGGATCCTGGGAATGTATTCATTGGAGTTTAGAAGATTAAGGGGAGATCTAATAGAAACTTACAAGATAATACATGGCTTGGAAAGGGTGGACGCTAGGAAATTGTTTCCGTTAGGCGGGGAGACTAGGATCTGTGGACACAGCCTTAGAATTAGAGGGGGTAAATTCAGAACAGAAATGTGGAGACATTTCTTCAGCCAGAGAGTGGTGGGCCTCTGGAATTCATTGCCGTGGAGTGCAGTGGAGGCCGGGACGCCAAATGTCTTCAAGGTAGAGATTGATAAATTCTTGATGTCCCAAGGAATTAAGGGCTATGGGGAGAATGTGAGTAAGTGGAGTTGAAATGCCCATCAGCTATGATTGAATGGCGGAGTGGACTCGATGGGCCGAATGGCCTTACTTCCACTCCTATGTCTTATGGTCTTATGGTCTTATGATACCCAAGTCATTAACTCTTGGGGTGGCATGGTGGCTCAGTGATTAGAACTACTGTCTCAAAGCGACAGGGACCCAGGTTTGATTCCAGCCTCAGGTGGCTGCCTGTAGAGTTTGCACATTCTCCCTGTGTCTGCATGGGTTTCCTCCCAAAGATGTGCAGGTCAGGTGAATTGGCTGTGCTAAATTGCCCATAGTATTAGGTGCAATAGTCAGAAGGAAATGGGTCTGTGTGCGTTACTCTTTGGAGGGGTGGTGTGGACTTGTTGGGCCGAAGGGCCTGTTTCCACACTGTAGGGAATCAAATCTAATCTGAAGTGGCCTGGTGAGACACCCATTTCAGTGAAAATTGGGAACTGGCAATTAATACTGGCCTTCACCAAGATCCCATGAAAGAGTGAACAAAAAGAAAATCGCAGGAACGATCCAAAACCACTCTTATTTTCTAGTCAACCGAAGAGCTGGTGCAGATCTATAACTCACCCATAACTTTGAAGCACTAAATAGTCAAAATGAATCAAAAAGTTTCAGGATAGAATTCAGAATTATTTAGAGGTCTTGCAGATCTGAAAACAATTTATCACAACACATTGAGGCTCTAGACAAATCAATGTGTTTGTTCATCCCAAGGGAAGTTCACATCCACTTTTACAGAAGATGAAATAAGAAATTGACTAAATGTTGCATCAGGAAATGATCTCAGCAGCAGCAAAACCTACAAGTTGATGTTCAGATACAGTTCCTGTGCTGAAATGAGAAGGGTAATCTCAAATCTGTATTGACTTCACACAATTAAACAAAACTGTCGAAAGGGAGATTCATGCAATGGCTTCCGTATATGAGAGTCTGGCATAGTGAAAACCATAATCTACACCAAACTAAATAAAACAGTGGCTTTTGCAACCACGTTTAGACAAGGAACCCAAATTACTGAGAATATAATAATGCTTACAAGATACTGTTTCAATTAACTATCCTTTGGTAATGCATCAAAACCAGAAATGTTTTGAGGATGATGAAGGATATTCTGGAAAGATTAGAAGAGGTTACCTGTGGTACAAGTGACAGACTAATTTATGATCCCACTGATCACAGCCCAATGCTAGATTGAAACTAATGATTCAATGCTTGCAAGAAGCGTGACTTACTTCTTAATAACAAAATGTAAGTATTTGCAACCCACCATTAAATTTCAGGGACGCATCGTTCACACCTCAACCATTAGGGTTGATCCTCAAAAACCAAAGCAGTCAAAGAGTTTCCACCATCTCGCAGTGTCACAGGCATTTAGCAATTTTCAGGGATAGTGAATCATGTGGGAAAGTTCTTTCTGAGTTTGGCGCATGTCAATAAACAAGTCCAACAATTGCTTAGACAAGGTTAGGCATGGTGCTGTCAAGAAACTTTTTGGTTGAATGAACATTTTGATTGAATGAATAAAAAGAACATCAATTTTACCTTACATATTGACTCATTATGACCCACAACTTATCAATAGTTACTGCAGATGCATCATCAATGGGACTAGGAACAGTACCTTTTCAAATTCAGAAAGATGGTAAATGTAGATCAGTGCACTTCATATTTAGATCCTTGACAGAAATGGGGCAAAGATACCCAAGGAAATTAAAAAGGAAGTATTAGTAGTTACTTAGGTTGCTAAGAAGTTTGCAGATTTTGTCTTAGTTCTGAAGTTCACCATTGACAAAGACCATAAGTTGTTCATTTCATTATTAAATGCTAAAGAGCTAGAAAAGATGGTAGTGGAAAGATTTACTATAAGATTTATGATGTTTGATGCTGTGACTGAGTCAGTCCAAGGTAAAAAAGAAACAGCTGCTGCTCCATTTCACATTTCTGTTGACAAGCATCAAAACAGAACATCAGTTTTCTCAAAGATGTGTGGTCTTATACTTCACAGACCATCCAAAAATACAAAGGTTAAATGAAATTGTTAAAGCCTAAAAGGCTGATGAAATGAATGCTCAAATCTGTCAGTCTCTGAACTATGTCAAAGGATGATTGGAATATATTCCACATAGTTTTATCCTGGGGCAATACATCGAGCAACTAAAATCTCTCACTGTTATGGATGACTTGCTGATTTACAATGAGAAATTGGTCACATTCCTCAGACTTGAAGTATATTGGAGGACAAACCAGGATCACATGGGTATCACACATATTGTGCCCAGCAGAATATTGTATTCTGTGGTCAGGGCTTTCAAAACCATGTGAAGAAGATATTTGTATCATTGATAGTCACAGGTGAGGTGTTGGAAGTCTGGACGTTGGCTAACATGGTGCCATTCTTTAAGAAGGGTAGTAGGGACAAGCCAGAGAACTATAGACCAGTGAGCCTGACACCAGAGGTGGGCAAGTTTTTGGAGGGAATCCTGAGGGATAGGATTTACAAGTACTTGGAAAGGCAAGGACAGAATTAGGTTTGGTCAACATGGCTTTGTGCATGGGAAATCATACACAAAGCCACCTCAAAACGGACCCCACCACCAAGGATATATTTCCCTCCCCTCCCCTATCAGCATTCCATAAAGACCACTCCCTCCATGACTCCCTCGTCAGATCCACACCCCCCACCAACCCAACCTCCACTCCCGGCACCTTCCCCTGCAACCGCAGGAGGTGCAAGACTTGCGCCAACACCTCCCCCCTCACCTCCCTCCAAGGGCCCAAAGGAAACTTCCATATCCACCACAGATTCACCTGCACCTCCACACACATCATCTATTGCATCCTCTGCACCCGATGTGGCCTCCTCTATATTGGGGAGACAGCCGCCTACTTGCGGAGCGTTTCAGAGAACACCTCTGGGACACCCGGACCAACCAACCCAACCATCCTGTGGCTCAACACTTCAACTCCCCCTCCCACTCCACCAAAGATATGCAGGTCTTTGGACTCCTCCATCGCCAGACCACAACAACATGACGGTTGGAGGAAGAGCGCCTCATCTTCCGCCTAGGAACCCTCTAACCACAAGGGATGAACTCGGATTTCACCAGTTTCCTCATTTCCCCTCCCCCCACCTTGTCTCAGTCAAATCCATCGAACTCAGCAACGCCTTCCTAACCTGCAATCTTCTTCCTGACCTCTCCGCCCCCACCCCAGTCTGACCTATCACCCTCACCTTGACCTCTTTCCACCTATCGCATTTCCGACGCCCCTCCCTCAAGTCCCTCCTCCCTACCTTTTATCTTAGTCTGCTGGGCACACTTTCCTCATTCCTGAAGAAGAACGTCGATTCTCCTGTTCCCTGGATGCTGCCTGACCTGCTGCGCTTTTCCAGCAACACATTTTCAGCTCTGATCTCCAGCATCTGCAGACCTCACTTTCTCCGCATGGGAAATCATGCCTCACAAACTTGACTGAGTTTTTTGAGGAAGTAACAAAGAGGATTGATAAGGGCAGAGCAGTAGATGTGATATATATATGGACTACAGTAAGGCGTTCGACAAGGTTCCCCATGGGAGACTGATTAGCAAGGTTAGATCTCACAGAATACAGGGAGAACTAGCCATTTGGATACAGAACTGGCTCAAATGTAGAAGACAGAGGGTAGTGGTGGACGGTTGTTTTTCAGACTGGAGGCCTGTGACCAGTGCAGTGCCACAAGGACGGGTGCTGGGTCCTCCAATTTTCATCATTTATATAAATGAGTTGGATCTGAACATAATAGGTATAGTTAGTAAGTTTGCAGATGACACCAAAATTGGAGGTGTAGTGGACAATGAAGAAGGTTACCTCAGATTATGAAAGGATCTTGATCAGATGGGCCAATGGGCCGAGAAGTGGCAGATGGAGTTTAATTCAGATAAATGTGAGGTGCTGCATTTTGGGAAAGCAAATCTTAGCAGGGCTTATACACTTAATGGTAAGGCCCTAGGGAGGGTTGCTGAACAAAGAGACCTTGGAGTACAGGTTCATAGCTCCTTGAAAGTGGAGTTGCAGGTAGATAGGATAGTGAAGAAGGCGTTTGGTATGCTTTCCTTTATTGGTCAGAGTATTGAGTACAGGAGTTGGGAGGTCATGTTGCAGCTGTACAGGACATTGGTTAGGCCACCTTTAGAGTATTGTGTGCAGTTCTAGTCTCCTTCCTATCGGAAAGATGTTGTGAAACTTGAAAGGGTTCAGAAAAGATTTACAAGGATGTTATCAGGGTTGGTGGATTTGACCTATAGGGAAAGGCTGAATAGGCTGGGGCTGATTTCCCTGGAGCGTCAGAGGCTGAGGGGTGACCTTATAGAAGTTTACAAATTTATGAGGGGCTTGGATAGGATAAATAGACAAAGTCTTTTTCCTGGGGTGGGGGAGTTCAGAACTAGAGGGCATAGGTTTAGGGTGAGAGGAGAAAGATATAAAAGAGACCTAAGGGGCAACTTTTTAACGCAGAGGATGGTACATGTATGGAATGAGCTGCCAGAGGAAATGGTGGAGGCTAGTGCAATTGCAACATTTAAAAGGTATTTGGATGGGTTTGGAGGGATATGGGCTGGGTGCTGGCAGGTGTGACTAGATTGTGTTGGGATATCTGGTCGGCATGGAGGGGTTGGACCGAAGGGTCTGTTTCCATGCTGTACATCTCTATGACTATGACTCTAAATGACTTAATCTGCATTACCTGTGTTACCCAAAGTCAGTAGCAAACAGGGACCATTGATGCTGCCATCTTTCCAATAGAAGGGAGAAAGGGTTAGGCCATTTTTTAGATATATGAAATGTGATTGGAGAGACTGAAAATGGAATAGTGAAAAGCCCAGGACTGTATACAACATGACGACCTTCAATGGAATGGGTCAGTTATTCAGAAGATCATGAAGTTGATCTGAATAGTGAGCTGGTACTCTCTGATGTTTTACATGTTACTTTGCTGCATTTGAGGGAACACATGAAAATATTATATCCTCCTCCTTTACTGGAAAAGCTGAGAATTAGATGAGGAGCTTGGAGAAACCACCACAGCAGATTATCATGAAGGACTCTCCATTTCAACCTCCTTTTCCTGTCCTTTGATTGGCTTCACTGTATGCTTTCCCATTCTGTAGTTCAGTGGTTAGATGGGCTTTGATGTCTGTTATTCACTTGTTGCCATGTTGAGATATCCCCTTCCACTTGTGAATTCCACTTGCTGGGCTGGCCTTGTAGTTTATATCATTGTTGAGCTTCACTTCTGTAGGTCTGATCATGTGCTAATGTGACATCTATCTTCTTGTGAGAGAATAGCAACAGGATTTACTGAACATAATTACTTAGAGAAGGCAGTGAGAGAGGACATCTTATTGGGAGCCCGACAGACCCAGACTCCAGCACCACATGATCTGATTTCACTATGACATAGCACCTTTTTCACATGCTGAAGTACAGGCATAACTCCCTTTACTTTAAAATCATCACATTCAATTGCAGGGGCTATTCAATGTAATCCCCTAAATTTCCATTTATTGAAGATTTCAGAGTGAAGGACCACATATGAAGAGATTATCACAAATAATTCCAGTGAGAAATTTAAAAGAAACTTCTTTACCTAAAGAATGTTTAGAATGTGGAACTTCCTACCACAGATAATTGTCAAGGTGAATAGTACAGATACATTTAAGAACATAATACATAACTATATCATGGAGATAAAATGTTAAGTCACTATAGTCCTACCACACCATAGGCTGGTCTCTCATTACAGAGAGAGAGAGAGATGACTGATAGTGGTTAAATATAAGGGCCACCATGTCTTACGTTAGGGGAAAGGTTGAGAAGGAGGGCTTAGATGACACAGGGTGAGAAAAGGCTTATGTGGAACACAACCACTGGTGCAGAGCAGTTTTACTGCAATTTATTTTCAACTTCTATGCATCTTACAAAGATCTGTCATGAACAGTTGTTTTTACTTGCTGCTTTCCGGATAATGATGAAAAAAGGGATTTGATGAACTGACTCCATTCATGCACTCATGAATGCTGCAATTATAAAATTCACAAATCTATTACGCTCCCAATATTAATTTAGAAGGATAACAATTGTGGGTGGACTGAGTGATCACTCACTAAAAGCTTTCCGTTAGCAAGTATGAGGTTTTAATTAAAATGATTCAAATAATTCTGCAAAATCCATTGAAGTTAATAAGCTTGTACCAAACATACTTAAGGAAAAACAGAACTGGGTTAGTATTAGTGAATGCTCACCACTAACTACATTAATTCTTGGATCCTTTTCAAATTTGTTTAAGGCCTAAAGGTGCAACATGCTTCTCGCTTGTCAATTAAATCATTTCAAAAATCTATTCCCCATGTCAAATCAGTTTTGTTAAGACATCTTTAAAACATTGATTTTTAAAAAAATACTGGCAAAACAAGAATAAAGTACAAATACAAGTATAAATTATTAGGAATGAGAGAGCACAGATTTAAGGTGGTTTACAAAAGAGGCAAATGCAATATGAGAAAAAAAGTGGTTAGAGTCTGAACTGCACTGCTTCGAAGTGGGATGGAAGCAGATTTAATCAAGACATTCAAGAGGTCATTGGACGAGTACTTAAATAGAAGTAAATACTGGAAAAAAGCAGAAGAATGGTACAAAGTCATGAAGCTTATTCAGATAGCCAGTGTTAGGCCAAATGGCCTCCTGCTGTGCTGTAATAACTCTGTGATTCTGAGTCCTACTCTCCCATGAGTTTTTATGCTTCACCTGACTTTCCTTGCATTCCTCTTTAATTAATCCTGTCAACTATTCCTTTCTCTCATATTTCTCTCGTTTCCCCTGATGAGCTTCTATATCCTTGTGTGTTATTCACAAAATATGACTGACATCTGTGCAATTATTATGGCAGCTTCCTTAAGATATAATTTTTTTGTTAGTGACGAAGGAGTTGATTACTAATCTCTTAAAACTTTGCTTCAAGTTACCAAAATAGTATGATTATCGTAGTCTTGTGTGAATCAGGAAACGGCATTAATTCCAAACTAACTACATCTCAGTTATCCATCTTTCATGTAATCACAAACTGTAATTGTCGTGGATATAAAATATTTGGTTGGTCTTTGGAAGCAAAACGTTACAGCTCATTCTTTTGATTCTCTTTGCTAAACTGCTAGATTTTTCCAGCCTTCAGTCTGATGCTAGGTACTGTGTCAAGGCTATGATCACCTTCCTTGGAAACTATTAGATATCCTCAGCCCTGGTTAGACAAGAGGGTTCTAATGTCCCCCACTGCCTGAAAGCTGGAACAAAATTCTGCAAACACTGGAAATCTGAAAATAAAAACAGAGCATCCTGGAGAAATGTCTGACAGTATCTGTTGAAAATCAAACATATGCAGATGAACAAAATTTGCTGGATAATCCTGAGTATGCCCAAATTATGTTTACGACCGATTTAGGATCTTCAGATGGTTCACAGTGTGGTGAATTTACTTGTACTGGAAGCTACAGATATTAATACACAGGGCCATTTCTTTTTGTAGACCTCAGAAAGAATTTGTACATGCACTGCATCTGCTTTAAGTCAACAAAATAGGTGACAGTCATTCACTGGTTTATTTCTTATGTCAAACCCTGACCAATCAGAATCAATCTTCTGGGTTTAAAATTTAAACAAAGCTTGACCACTCACTGTCAATCATCATTAACTGATGCATTCTCCATTGCAACACTTCTATCCAATAGGATCCACTCCCCTCTGATGAAGTATAAATGTTCATTTTCTTAAATTCTTATGAATTGGCCTGATTAGTGGAAAAAAGTCAACACAATGTGTCTTTTTTAGCAATACCAGGAAATAAAAGTAACATTTGAGGTCCCCATGACTTTTTAAAGAGCAGTCCACAAATGCTACTGGACCTGCTGAGATTTTCCAGCACTTACTGTTTTTATTTGCTTCAATGCTGGATCTGCTTCTACTGCAGGGTCTAGCTCTGTAAAGTCCGCTCTTCCCTTTGGTAGAAACCCTAAAAAATCTCTGTCGAAGAGCATGGTGCTGGAAAAGCACAGCAGGTCAGGCAGCATCTGAGGATCAGGGGAATCGATGTTTCGAGCATAAGCCCTTCATCAGGAATGAGGTTTTTGGTGAAGGACTTATGATGAAGGGTTCGTAACGTCGATTCTCCTACACCTCGGATGCTGCCTGACCAGCTTTTCCAGTACCACACTCTTCGACTCTGATCTCCAGCATCCGCAGTCCTCACTACCTCCTGAAAAATCTATGTCAAGCGTAAGAAAGGGCAGAGATTTATTACGTTGGATTTCCTACAGGATGGAGGGAGATTAAAAGTTGGGCAAATTCACAATGCTGTTGACTCATTCCCAAACATTTTCACTTTATTTGATCAGTTTTCCCAGTTCATTGAAGACATTAAAATTGTTTTGCTTTTATGTGGCACTCAAAGCCAGGTGAAGTAATGGAAGTGAATATATATTACATTGCTTATGACATAGCTGCTACTTCTGTAGTTGAATCAAAAGGTAGTTTACCTAATCACTAGGTGCTTGAAGAATTTTAAGCGTGTCTATCTGATTTAATCCTCCTTTAGTTATGCCCTGCCCTCATTAAGTAGTTTCCACAAACACATAGATCAAATTTGCACCTCCAAGTATGTGTGATTAAATATGAATTTAATATGAATGCTGACATGAAGAAGAAAAGGTTATTGAAACAACTTTTACTTTTGTTTGGTTTAAATGTGGCAAGGATTGACAGCTTGGGAGGACAACCCAAAAACAGTTAGCAACGGAACTATGGAAGTGATAGGTTAAAACTGCGGGTTAGAAAGAGATTTTTGGAACGTGGGAGAGCTGTTGTAAAATAGAAGTGTTTCGAAATTTTTACAAATTAAACGCTAGCTGTCACCACTAGAAGAGAAGGAGAGCACAAACTAAAGGCAGCTTTTGAAGAGTGAATAGAGAAGGATACAGTTAAGCTGAAGCAAAAATGAATTCATTATAGGGTTTAGAGAAAATGTAGGGAATTTGGTTGAGGTGTATGTTGTGTTATGCAGCACAGTAAGTATGCAGTATACCTTTAAGGAACATATTTATGATATCATCACCACATCTGTGCATTAAAGCCTACACCATAGTGGCAGTTCATGGTATGCAGCAGTGACCATTTATTTTAAAAAAGGTCCAAATTCTCAGTAACACACATTTGGAAACTTCATCAGACATCAGCTAAATAACAGTCTTGGACTTCAAAACATTTTGAAAACTGACAGCAGCACTTTCGATGAATGAACATCTGTAAATTGATCTGTCAGAGATACTTTTTTCCTACTTAAATTATAAGTTCTGTTGAGCTAGAAGTGCTGTCTATCTTCAAAAAGAAAGCAAAGCCTGATTTCTGACTTAAATGTAAAAAGAAACAGCAATCAAAATCTTTTTACAGCACAAATACAGAGCCCTTCTGAATGAAATCCTACTTTTGAAACACTGAAAAGCAGTCAAAATATAAATAAGGCTTACCTGTGTGCAGAGGTCATTCTGTTCTGACATTTTGTCTCCCAGTTTAGTACCAATGTGTGAAGCATGCATGATGCCATCACTCCTTATTCAGCAGAAACACTATCTAATGGCTGAACTCTGTTACTATCGGTCTGTATCCTTAAAGGGACAATTGAAAAGTGATAAAAGCTCAGTGAAAGGGGCAGCAGCAATGAAAAACAGAATGAAACAAAAATAGAAAAGGGATAAGTAAAAAGAATGAAAAACAAAACAAACTTTAAAAAAGAACCAAACTCTGTACTCAACTTCTAACAAAAAGATACCTTGAAATGAAAAATAGAAAACAATTATCTAATTGTGGTCTGGGAGCCAATGATATCTTTATTAACTGTGCAGTTTTCTTTTTCGGATCTAATGACAAGTGATACTAAGGAGAGATCTCTGAAAATCCTGCTTGCCATTAGCAAGGATTACTTTGGGATTACCATCTCCAGCATGACTGATATTTGGAAGACAAGTGTGAACAATTTAATTCAGCAATATCAATTGTGTAGTTATTCTAAGAGACAGCACATCCTTCTTCAAAGTCAGACGAGCATGAAAGGCAAAACAACATGGGTGGCACGGTGGCTCAATTCAAGCCTTGGGTGACTGTCTGTGTGTCGTTTGCACATTCTCCCTGTGTCTGCGTGGGTTTCCTCCAGGTGCTCCGGTTTCCTCCCACAGTCCAAAGATGTGCGGGTCAGGTAAATTGTCCATGCTAAATTGCCCATAGTGTTACGTGCATTAGTCGGAGGGAAATGGTCTGGGTGGTTCCTCTTCGGAGGGCCAGTGTGGACTGGTTGGGTTAAACAACCTGTTTCCACACTGTAGGGAATCTAATCTAATCTAAACTAGCCATCAGATTGAGAATGACCAAGACAATGCACTGAGCAGAATCTGTGAGTCAGATGTACAAATAGAAATATTTGGATACCAGCAAGGGTTTTGAGAATATGCAATCTGCCCACATTATACAAAGATAATACTGGTCATTGTACGACATTGTGAAAATATGGAGGATAGCTCAGTCGAATGTATGACATGCCAATCATGTATAAAGAGATCAAAAGAGTGAGGAGGAACACTCTGACAATGATGACAGCGTTGTGATGTTGAGTAACAGTAACCCAGTTAGGAGAAAGTGAAGATTGCAGATGCTGGAGACCAGAGTTGAAAAGTGTGGTGCTGGAAAAGCGCAGCAGGCCAGGCAGCATCCGAGGAGCAGGAGTATCGACATTTCGGGCATAAGCCCTTCTTCAGATTCCTGAAGAAGGGGCTTATGCCCGAAACGTCGATTCTCCTGCTCCTCAGATGCTGCCTGGCCTGCTGTGCTTTTCCAGCACCACACTTTTCAACAGTAACCCAGTTGTCAACCAAGTGCAACTAATCATGACACATACTTCTCAGTGGCAGTCTGGCAGAGTAAGTCAAGGGCAGCCTCTGAAATGGGTCCAGGGGCATGGACACACACAGTCAACCACGCTAAGTGGTCAGAGTCAGGATGCAAACTATACATGTGGTGAAGAATCGAATGGCACCACATGGCTTCAGTGATTCTGTCCAATTGGGAGTTTATTTTCATCCTAGAATGGTATTGAGGCAGGTATATCCTGAATGTGGCACTGCTGTTACCTTCTGCGCAGATGGAGAGGTGTCTCAAACAAGTGTGTTGACATGAAGGATTAGCGGTGTAAAGGATTTGGGTGGGTGAGAGCAAGTGAAGGAAGCTATTGCAGGCAATAGAGAGAGTGATAGAGCATGAACCTTCCTCGGAGATGGGTGCAGCAGCAGAATGAGTGTGAGGTATTGGACAGATGATGGTGACATTTACCCCAGAGAAGCGCAGAACATTATTGAGCTCCTTTCTACGGTGCAGGACATTTTTCCAAATGTCTGAGACTGCAACTGACCCTAGTAGCGACCTTAGACCAGGTTGACAAAGAGCTTTGACAAAAGGTCAGTTAGTCTTGAAACGTCAGCTCTTTTCTCTCCTTACAGATGCTGCCAGATCTGCTGAGATTTTCCAGCATTTTCTCTTTTGGTTTTAGATCAGGCTGACATTGTTTGTTATCATGGATGAGGACGTCCACCGAGTGCACCACCCTGTTCCGTATGACTGCCAGAACATTGACCACAAAGCAGAATGCTGGTTAATTCCAGATATCTTAGCAATGTGAGTAATTCTGGGAACAGTACGTGGTAAGATAGGGCTGGAGTTGGACATGCGGGACACCATGCTTGAGATAAGTCATTAAAGAGATGAGCCTGGTCAGAGGGGGCCAGAAAACATATTAAACCTCATGGTGAAAACCTTTCCAAAAAGCTCAACACAATTCACACTTGGCCAAAAAAAATTCAAGATTCACCCCAGTATGCAACAAATTTTAGAAAACAATAGCATATCTTTGGCATGGTTTTATTGAAAGGGTAGTTCTCCCTTTTGTTCTGGTCAACTCTTCTACTCAATTGTAATGTTTTAATGTATTAAACAGTCATTTGCCTTATTGTAGTTGTCACTGGGTGCTACAAATAAGGTCATAAGACATACGAGCAGAAATTAGGCCTTTCAGCCCATCAGTCTGCTCCACCATTCAATCATGGCTGATAAGTTTCTCAATCCCATTCTCCCACATTCTGTCCTTGACGTAAAAAGAACTGATCTATCTCCATCTTAAATATACTCAATGACCTGGCCTCCACAGCCTTCTGTGGCTTCTTGCCACCTGAATGCTACCTGTCCCTCTACCTATCTTTGTATCATCTGCAAACTTAGCCAGAATGCCCTCAGTTCCTCCATCTGGATCATTAATGTATAAAGTGAAAGGTTGTGGTCCCAACACTGACCCTTGCAGAATATCTCTTGTCACTGGCTGCCATCCTGAGAAAGACCCCTTTATCCACACTGTCTGCTTTCTGCCAGACAACCAATCTTTTATCCATGCCAGCACCTTGCCTCCAACACCATGACCCCTTAACTTACTCAGCAGTCTCCCTTGCAGCACCTTGTCAAAGGTCTTCTTGAAGTCCAGGTAGATAACATCCATTGGCTCTCCTTGGTCTAAACTGTTCGTTACCTCCTCCAAGAAATAAAATGATTATTTTAACCCTGAATTGAATTGAAATTCCATATAAAGAACTTTCTTCAGATGTATTATTTATATGGTTTTATATGTGCTGCTCTTCAGTTCAGAAATCTATTCAACCGAAACTGATTCACTTCGTGAAAATATCGCAGTGAAGTGATTAACATTAATGTCTATCACGAATATTTGATAGGAATTTCTAATAGGTCTCAGTGAGGTGACATAAACTGAATTTACTATTAAATTATTACTTTGTTTAAAACATATGTAGCTGTCATCATTGTAACGGTCAGCACGAAAGATAAGAAAAAAATTGCCAAATTAATCCAGCAATTAGACTGTAAGATTTAAAGCAGACTCTAAGCAGTTTTATCATTTTAAATGTTGCCAGTAGTAAGCTCTCAGATAATATGGCAGACAGAGGGAGATGTGAAGAGCCTTTACTAAACTTGCATCCTTGAGATTGTTTATACCAAACTAAAGTCTTGAAATAAAGGTTTATTATAAACCACAACAATTTTTATGGTTATAAGGGTAAAGTTCTAAGCTGTGTGAATGAAGTACATAAAACACACAATAGAACCACAGCAGCATTTTGTAGTGACTGCTGAGAGTTGAGATCCTGGTATTGCAACTTCCTCTTTAGGTTGAGACAAAGACGCTCCATCCTGTTCGACTGGATGATGAGTATAACCCTCTTCCATTTATTTATCTGAATACTCAACTGTTTGTTAAGGTGGATTTTAAAATTGCATGTAAAAATGAAGTAGAACTGTTATGTTATAACTGTTATGTTATATTGGATAGGCATATGGAGGATAGTGGGCTAGTGTAGGTTAGGTGGGCTTGGATCGGCGCAACATTGAGGGCCGAAGGGCCTGTACTGCGCTGTATTCTTCTATGTTCTATGTTCTATGTAACTACCTTCAATGACCATATATTGTCTAATAGAGTATTCTGTGACTCAGGATACCATGAAGTCAAACAGTGGCATGGAAACATCCTTCTGATTAACATGTACCATCCTCCCTCAGCTGATGAATCAGTACTCCTCCTTGTTGAACAACACGTGGAGGAAGCACAGATGTTTGCAAAGGCACAAAATGTATTCTTTATGGTGAATTTCAGAGTGCCTTGGCAGCACACAACTGATCGAGTCCAAAAGGCCATTACTGCTATATTGGGTCTACAGGAAGTGGTGAGGGAACCAACACGGGAGATAAAAGTACTTGACCGCATCCTCACTCGTCATAGATGCACCTGTCCATGACAGTATTGGTAAGAGTGACTACTGTACAGTCTTTGAGGAGATGACGTCCTGCCTTCACATTGATAATACCTTATACTGTGTAGCGTGGCACTATCACTTTGAACAGATACATCATCTCGAGACTAGGCATCCATAAGGCACTGTGGGCCATCAACAACAGCAGAATTGCACTTCAGCACAAACTGCATCTTCATGGCCTGGAATATCCCCAACTCAATCATTATCATCAAGCCAGAGAATCAACCCTGGTTCAAAGAAAGATACACAAGGGCATGCCAGGAACAACATCAGGCATACCTAAAGGTGAGGTCTCAGTCTGAAAAAACTACAAAACGTTACAAAGCTACAAAGCTTGCATGTTAAACATCATGTACAGCAAGCAATCGAGCTAAGTACCTCCACAACCAGCAGATCACATCTAAGCTCTGCAGTCCTACCATTTGTGAATGGTGATAAACAACTAAACAACTCACTGGAGGAGGAATCTCCATAAATATCCCCATCTTCAATGATGGAAGAGCCCAGCACATCAGTGCAAGTCTCAACACTGAAGGCATTTTTTACAATGACCAAACGTTCCGAGTGGATAATCCAACCCAGCCTCCTCCAGAGACTCCTAACATCACAGATGCCAGTCCACAGTCAATTTGATTCTCTCCATGTTATTAGATTAGATTAGATTCCCTACAGTGTGGAAACAGGCCCTTTGGCCCAACAAGTCCACATCGACCCTTCGGAGAGTAACCCATCCAGACCCATTTCCCTCTGACTAATGCATCTATCACTACAGGCAATTTAGCATGACCAATTCACCTGACCTGCGCATCTTTGGACTGTGGGAGGAAACCAGAGCACCCAGAGGAAACCCACACAGACATGGGGAGAGTCCATGCACAATCGCCCAAGGCTGGAATTAAACCTGGGTCCCTGGTGCTGTGAGACAGCAGTGCCGCCCAAACATTTCTTTGATATATTTCTTATTTCTGGATACTGTGGGCCCTGACGACAATGTGGAAAATTGCCCAGGAAGGTCCTGTGCACAAAAAGCAGGACAAATCCAACCTGGCCAATTACTGCTCCATCAGTCCACTCTTGATGTGATGGCAAGTGTCATCAACAGTGCTATCAAGCAGCATCTGCTCAGCAATAACCTACTCAGTGATGTCCAGTTTGGGTTCTCCCAGAACCACTCAGCTGCTGACCTCACTACAAACTTGGTTCAAACATGAACAAAAAAGCTGAATTCCAGAGGTTAGGTGAGAATGGCAGCCCTTTACATTAAGACCACATTTAATGAGTGTGGCATCAAGGAACCCTAGCAAAACGGGAGTTAATGGGAATCAGGAGAAATCTCTCTACTAGTTGGAGTCGTACGTGGCACGTAGGAAGATGGTCACTGTTGTTGGAAGTCTGTCATCTCAGCTCAAGGACATCTCTGCAGGAGTTCCTCAGGCTAGTGTCCTAGGCCCAATCATCTTCAGCTGCTTCATCATGTCCTTAGTTCCATCATAAGGTCAGCAGTGGGAATGTTTACCAATGATTGCACAATGTTCAACACCATTCACGACTCATCAGATACCGAAGCAGTAAATGCCCAAATGCTTGGGCTGACAAGTTGCAAGTGACATTCGCACAACACAAATGCCAGTCAATGACCACTTACAATAAGATACAAGCTAACCACCAGCCCCTGTCATTCAATGATGTTCCCATTTCTAAATCTCTCACCATCAACATGCTGAGTGTGACCATTGAACAGAAGTTTGACTGGACGAACCATGTAAATACAGTGTCTACAAGAGCAATTCAGAGGCTAGGAATACTGCAGTGAGTAGCTCACTTGTGGATTCCCAAGTCTGTCTACCATCTACAAAGGTTCAAGTCAGGAATGTGATGGAATACGCCCCACTTACCTGGATGAGTGTAGCTCCAACAATACTCAATAAGCTTGACACATCCAGGATAAAGCAGCCCACTTGATTGGCACCACATCCACAAACATCCACTCTGTCAACCACTGACACTCAGTAGCTGCATTGTGTACTATCGACAAGATACACTGAACAAATTCATCTAAGCTCCCTAGGCAGCACTTTCATCTAGAAGGACTAGATCTGCAGATTCATGGGAACACAACAGCCTACAAGTTTGTTTCCAAGCCACTCAGCATGCTGACTTGGAAGTATATCGCTATTCCCTCAGTGTCACTGGAAAATAATCCTGGAATTTCCACCGTAATGGCATTGTAGATCTACCTATAGCACATGGACTGCAGCAATTCAAGAAAGCAGTGCACTACCCATCTTCTCAAGGACAGCTATGTCTGGAGAATAAATGTTGGCCTAGTCAGTAATGCCCACATCCGATGAGTGAATAAAAAATGTGTTCAATAATTCCAGTTTCATACCTGATTTCTCACAAATCAACAAACTGATCACAATATTCTAGAATTCTTAAGTTGTTATTCTCTGTGCTGATATTGTTAACTTGGATAACTTGTTTTTAATACAGTCTACCTGTAGATATAATCTAACCTGAAATAATTTTGCTATTATCTCAATTGCTGGTTGTCAATATTATTTCAATTGATAATTGAAATAATAATAGCAATTGGATAAATAGTAAGCAAATGTAAAGTGGCACTCATTTTTACAAAAAAAAATGATTTAGCCACAGGACATGCCCAGAAAATTATAGGTGCCAAAATAACTAGTACAATCATGCAACTTCACAGATCAATTTGTTGCAAAGATTTTGCTTCCTGTACTATATCATCAGCCACCCAGCCATTTCTATCACTGAGCTGGACAAATCTACCTGAAATTGCATCCTTTAAGTTATTTTTTCACAATGTTGTTGACTGTAAGGCTAGAATGGTTCAATGGTAAAATTAATCCAGGCTAGGTGGGTTAGCCATGGTAAATGTAGGGTGATGGAAATAGGGTGGGGGACTGTGGCTGTGGCTGTGTCTGTGTCTGGGCGAGATGCTCTTTAAAGGGTGAGTGTGGAATCATTTGCCATATAGCCTCTTTCCACATGGTAGGGATTGTATGATTCTTGCCTTGAGCTAAAATTGAAGTTTGAAAAACTCATTCATATTGTCTCCCAGGTTCACCCATATAATGCTAGTTTTCAATCACAATATTACCAAAACGTTTTGTTTTTACTTATTTTTCCCATTCAACATTCTTGGCAGTTTTGATGTTATCTACACTGTGATCCACATTACAGTACTCAAACTTATTTGTAAAATCTGACCTTGGAAATTAATCACTAATTTGACTGCACCGACATGATAAGCCCTTGATAGATTTGTACGACTTTCCTCTGTTGTTGCAGAGATGTTCAACTGTTTAAGCAGAAGGTGCTATTCCCACTTCTGCGAAAATAACAGCCTCGTTTAATGCTGGACAACGAATATTTCCCAGATAACATTAACAAAAGCAATTCTAAGTCCTTGTTGCTGAAAATACTCTCTAACTTGATATCAACATTTGAATTGCGATGCTAAAAAGAGGATGAAGTTTGCAGTGGATATTTATTAGGTTTCTGTTATACTGTCCCTTTTCCTCACTTTCATTTGAAGTCTGAAACCTTGGATAAAAATACAATACCAAAGCTAATCTCATTGTTCTTGAACAATGTAACCCTACATCTGGTGATTATTGATTTCATTTGGAAGGGTGTTGCAGATTTCAAACAGTGCCCAAAACATGTGTGGGGTCAGTGGAATGGCAAGTGGTTCTGCCTGCTTGTTTTGCACTCAGTCTCAGTAATGTTGTAGTTCACTGGCTTTGGGAGGGCAGAATACCATTGAATTCCACACTGAGTGAGTTGGTATAGTCAATCCTTGGCAAGGTCTGTATGCAGGAGAGATCATCTTCAGAAGTGGCCTCAGATTGTGGCTAGCAGTGACCAAAGATTTTTGGGAACCCCTTGAACAACAGCTTTTTTGACTCACAAAAGAGAACCGAAAAATTTCTATTCGGCTATATCTCTCAGTCAATGTGACAATACACCTTTCAGAGACATGCTTACGATATCATCGTGACATTACATCATCTGACCTGAAGCTCTAATGATTTCTGATGCCATCTTAACTCAAACCAATTCAAACATAACGCTGATGAAAGCTGCTGCTCTTTGTTTCATGTTTACCCTGATACAAATGTTCTTGTGAATGTAATATTTGTACATATTAGTGTGCTGTGATAAATGTCGGAACTTTCAATAACATGTTAACCATATCTTAGTTTATTATGTTATGAGGGATAACAAGCATTGCAAAGTAAATATATAATGCTGGAGACATAACATGCACCAGTCTCTTCTGCACTGATTTAAGTAATTAAGCTATCCTTTGCAATGGACATTTATGAGGTGATTGAGAAGTCCAATTCTCAAAGGCAGATTGGCAATTTTCCAGTTAGTGACTGAATATTGAAAATTGTCTCCTCAGCACCAAAATAGGAATCTGAGACAGGGCAAAAATCAGTCCCTCAAGCTTACTTGCTATTCAGTGTGCGAACTATGATTTAAATCATAAATTTCTAATCGAAAGGGACAATTCATAAAGTGAGAGAACTTCTAAAGGTTACGGTTTAAACTATCTTTAATTTATTTTACCTATTTCTTTAAAGATTCCAAGCGATTTGTCAGCCTTTAGAGTGAGTATTTTTGTTAGTGCTGTTTTCTTGCTTACATGTAATTTATAGAGTCATAGAGTCATAGAGATGTACAGCATGGAAACAGACCCTTCGGCCCAACCCGTCCATGCCGACCAGATATCCCAATCCAATCTAGTCCCACCTGCCAGCATCCAGCCCATATCCCTCTAAACCCTTCCTATTCATATACCCATTCAAATGCCTCTTAAATGTTGCAATTGTACCAGTCTCCACCACATCCTCTGGCAGCTCATTGCATCCTCTGCGTGAAAACGTTGCCCTTTAGGTCTCTTTTATATCTTTCCCCTCTCACTCTAAACCTATGCCCTCGAGTTCTGGACTCCCTGACCCCAGGGAAAAGACTTTGTCTATTTATCCTATCCATGTCCCTCGTAATTTTGTAAACCTCTATAAGGTCACCACTCAGCCTCTGACGCTCCAGGGAAAACAGCCTCTCCCTGTAGCTCAGATCCTCCAACCCTGTCAACATCCTTGAAAATCCTTTCTGAACCCTTTCAAGTTTCACAACATCTTTCCGATAGGAAGGAGACCAGAATTGCAAGCAATATTCCAACAGTGTCCTAACCAATGTCCTGTACAGCTGCAACATGACCTCCCAACTCCTGTACTCAATGCTCATACAAATAAAAGAAAGCATACCAAACACCTTCTTCACTATCCTATTGACCTGCGACTCCACTTTCAAGGAGCTATGAACCTGCACTCCAAGGTCTCTTTGTTCAGCAACACTCCCTAGGTCCTTACCATTACATATATAAGTCCTGCTAAGATTTGCTTTCCCAAAATGCAGCACCTCGCATTTATCTGAATTAAAATCCATCTGCCACTTCTCAGCCCATTGGCCCATCTGGTCCAGATCCTGTTGTAATCTGAGGTAACCCTCTTCGCTGCCCACTACACCTCCAATTTTGGTGTCAAACTTACTAACTGTACCTCTTATGCTCGCATCCAAATCATTTATGTAAATGACAAAAAGTAGAGGGCTCAGCACTGATCCTTGTGGCACTCCACTGGTCACAGGCCTCCAGTCTGAAAAACAATCCTCCACCACCACCCTCTGTCTTCTACCTTTGAGCCAGTTCTGTATCCAAATGGCTAGTTCTCCCTGTATTCCATGAGATCTAACCTTGTTAATCAGTCTCCCATGGGGAACCTTGTCAATTGTCTTACTGAAGTCCATATAGATCAAATCTACTGCTCTGCCCTCATCAATCTTCTTTGTTACTTCTTCAAAAAACTCAATCAAGTTTGTGAGACATGAATTCCCACGCACAAAGCCATGTTGACTATCCCGAATCAGTCCTTGCCTTTCCAAACACATGTGCATCCTGTCCCTCAGGATTCCCTCCAACAACTTGCCCACCACCGAGGTCAGGCTCACTGGTCTATAGTTCCCTGGCTTGTCTTTACCACCCTTCTTAAACAGTGGCACCACATTTGCCAACCTCCAGTCTTCTGGCACCTCACCTGTGACTATTGATGATACAAATATCTCAGCAAGAGGCCCAGCAATCACTTCTCTAGCTTCCCACAGAGTTCTCGGGTACACCTGATCCGGTCCTGAGGATTTATCCACTTTTAACTGTTTCAAGACATCCAGCACTTCCTCCTCTGTAATCTGGACATTTTGCAAGATGTCACCATTTATTTCCCTACAGTCTATATTTTCCATATCCTTTTCCACAGTAAATACTAATGCAAAATATTCATTTAGTACCTCCCCCATTTTCTGTGGCTCCACACAAAGGCCACCTTGCTGATCTTTGAGGGGCCCTTTTCCCTCTCTAGTTACCCTTTTGTCCTTAATATATTTGTAAAACCCCTTTGGATTCTCCTTAATTATATTTGCCAAAGCTATCTCATGTCCCCGTTTTGCCCTCCTGATTTCCCTCTTAAGTGTACTCCTACTTTCTTTATACTCTTCTAAGGATTCACTCGATCTATCCTGTCTATACCCGACGTATGCTTCCTTCTTTTTCTTAACCAAATCCTCAATTTCTTTAGTCATCCAGCATTCCCTATACCTACCAGCCTTCCCTTTCACCCTGACAGGAATATACTGTCTCTGGATTCTTGTTATTTCATTTCTGAAGGCTTCCCATTTTCCAGCCATCCCTTTACCTGCGAACATCTGCCTCCAATCAGCTTTTGAAAGTTCATGCCTAATACCATCAAAATTGGCTTTTCTCCAATTTAGAACTTCAACTTTTAGATCTGGTCTATCCTTTTCCATCACTATTTTAAAGCTAATAGAATTATGGTCGCTGGCCCCAAAGTGCTCCCCCACTGACACCTCAGTCACCTGCCCTGCCTTATTTCCCAAGAGTAGGTCAAGTTTTGCACTTTCTCTAGTAGGTACATCCACATACTGAAATTCCTCTCCATCTAAACCTTTAACACTATGGCAGTCCCAGTCGAAAGTTAAAATCCCCTACCATAACCACCCTATTATTCTTACAGATAGCTGAGATCTCCTTACAAGTATGTTTCTCAATTTCCCTCTGACTATTACGGGGTCTATAATACAATCCCAATAAGGTGATCATCCCTTTCTTATTTCTCAGTTCCACCCAAATAACTTCCTGGATGTATTTCCGGGAATATCTTCCCTCAGCACAGCTGTAATGCTATCCCTTATCAAAAATGCCACTCCCCCTCGTCTCTTGCCTCCCTTTCTATCCTTCCTGTAGCATTTGTATCCTGGAACATTAAGCTGCCAGTCCTGCCCATCCCTGAGCCTGTTTCCGTAATTGCTATGATATCCCAGTCCCATGTTCCTAACCATGCCCTGAGTTCATCTGCCTCCCCTGTTATGCCTATTGCATTGAAATAAATGCAGTTTAATTTATTAGTCCTACCTTGTCCCTGCCTGCCCTGACTGTTTGACTCACTTCTCTTCTCAGCTGTACCCGTCTCAGATTGATCTCTCTCCTCACTATCTCCCTGCCCCCCCCCCCCCCCCCCACACACACACACCCCCATCTTACTAGTTTAAATCTTCCCAAGCAGTTCTAGCAAATCTCCCTGCCAGTATATTAGTCCCCTTGCAATTTAGGTGCAATCCATCCTTCTTGTACATGTCACTTCTATCCCAAAAGAGATTCCAATGATCCAAAAATGTGAATCCTTCTCCCATACACCAGCTCCTCAGCCATGCATTCATCTGCTCTTTCCTCCTATTCCTGCCCTCACTAGCTTGTAGCACAGGGAGTAATCCAGATATTACTACCCTTGAGGACCTCCTTTTTAATTTCTGCCTAACTCTCTGTAATCTCCCTTCAGAATCTCAACCTTTTCCCTTCCAATGTCATTGGTTCCAATGTGGACAATCACCTCCTGCTGGCCTCTTTCCCCCTTGAGAATATTCTGCACCCTCTCTGAGACATCCTTGATCCTGGCACCAGGGAAACAACACACCATTCTGCTTTTTCTCTGCTGGCCACAGAAACATCTGTCTGTACCTCTGATACAGAATCCCCTAACACAGTTGATCTCTTGGAAGCCGACGTACCCTCATTGCATTAGAGCTAATCTCAATACCAGAAACTTGGCTGTTCGTGCTACGTTCCCCTGAGAATCCATCACCCCCTACATTTTCCAAAACAGCATACCTGTTTGAAATGATTTGGAGATGCTGGTGTTGGACTGGGGTGTACAAAGTTAAAAATCACACAACACCAGGTTATAGTCCAACAATAGTCTATCACCTGATGAAGGAGCGTCGCTCCGAAAGCTAGTGTGCTTCCAATTAAACCTGTTGGACTATAACCTGGTGTTGTGTGATTTTTAACTTTATGTTTGAAATGGGTATATCCACAAAAGACTCCTGCACTAGCTACCTACCTGTCTTACCCTTCCTGGAGTTAGCCTATCTATGTGACTGTATCTGAGACATTCCCCCCTTCCTATAACTGCCATCCATCACATAATGTTGCTGTTGTAAATTCCTCATCGCTTCTATCTGTCTCTCCAAACGATCCACTCGATCTGATAAGATTCGCATCCAACAGCATTTATGGCAGATATAATTTGCAGTAATCCTTAAACTCTCTTTAAACTCCCACATCTGACAAGAAGTACATATCACTGCAAAGGCCATTTTTGCTCCTTCACAATCTACAGACCCAGAAAATAACACCGTCTTATTCCTCTACAAACACTGCACCAGGTTAAATTAATAGCAATGGCTTATATTTTAAGTTTAATCAAGAGACTTATCTCCAAAAACATATAATCAAGAAAGAATCCACTATACTCACTACTGCAGCCTTTCTCTTGGACAGACTTAAAACAACAATTAACTTATGTGATTCTGTGATGTGAACTTCGCCCAACAGTTCCTCCAAGATTAGTTGTGAATTTCACTGTTTGTTAATTTTCCCAGATGCAGTCTGATATCCAGTGATACATGAATTCAAACAGCAAAGGTGGTAATTGTGCAGGTCCAGGTTCTCGTTTTCTTGTTTTCTCGTTTTCTAATTTTTTTTTCTCTCTCTCTCTCTCCTGCACTGACTTCACCATGTGTCTTTGTCTGCCCTTCTCCCTTTTAAACTGCTGTTGTTTTGACTTTTTTTTCTAAAGTTCCAAAACAATGCAACAGCATATAAAACAGTCATTGCTGCTCCTGCAATTCGAGGAAATCACCTCCGACACCTAAAATACCTCAAAAAAAAGGAGCAGCTCTTACAGCCAGAATTTTTTCCCGTCCTCCATCTTGGATTACCTAGAATCCTATCTCATTATCTTCATTTGGAATATTACTTCTGTTTGTTTTAACAGGACCCAGAAGTCTATTCTTTTTCAATATAATTGTAAAAACGATCTTATGTTGATCTTGAGATCACTTTAATGTTTCTTTCCATTTGCTTTTGTGCGGATCTTTTGTCTTCTTTTGTTAAGATACTTGACTTCCTGAGGAAATTAATAACAGATCAGTGATTGGAGCTCATTAAAGTTAACATAAGAAAGGAAATGGAATTGAGAAAAGACAGATAATGGTTAATTATCCTCAGCTGTGGCTAAGTTTCCATCATGAGATTTGAGGATAAGTATGAGGTTGATGTTGAAGTTTGTGACGGTTAAAATGTGAAGTGCGGACAAAGTCCAGAAAGACATGGAGGAAGAGGTTATCTCTAGGGTAGCAACAGCCACAGGGACCTCTGAAAAAGGTGCAAACCTCACTGAAATGAGGAAAAAGAGAGGAAGTGATGATTCAATTTTCATGAGGTCAAAGTTCAAACCTAAAACCTCACCCAATATTATGACAGTTGGCATCAGAAACTGCCTGAAGATTCAAGGTGGTGAAAATGCAAATATGATTGTGCAGCCAATTTTAGTTTGAGGTCACAGAGGATGAGCAGGCGAATTACCCTGTAGAAATCTATATCCTCTTTTCAGATGTATACTGCTAATTGCAACTCCGTATTAATAAAATATTAAGACTGAAAGAAAAGAAAGGTGCTCTCAGATGTACCCTTGGCATCTCTTGGCAAGACAAGGGCATTAACCTAGAGTCCTGCAGCATATTAACTCCATGATCATACGCTCATTGTTAAGCCAACAATGTCTCCATTGGCTCAGTCATGTTAATTGGATTAATAATGACCCTATACCCAAAGATATTTAGTAGGTCATGAGGGGTCACTGACACCTAGGAGACAGTCTCTGATGGCGGTTACCTCTGGAAGCTGATTGTTTTAAAGAACATAGGACAAGGTGAACAGAAATAGGAAGCTCAACAGGCTGAGGAAAGCCACCAAAAGTGAAAAGAGGGCAGTGTTTGGTGCATCAACTCAGCCCACTATCTTAATCTGCCGCAAATATGGCAGAGACTGCCATGTCAGAGTGAGACTCCTGAGCCACACCAGCATGATGCTAAACATACAACTGATCACCACAGTACAAAATATTGTATTGCTAGATGGAAGGCTGACAAAAAATAGCTGCAGTGTTATTGCTTGCATTTTTTTTTGGTATATTATGAGACACTATATCTTCTTCCTACTTAGAATTCTAGAACTATCAAACTAGAAGTCCACAAGGGTGATGGGCTCCAGGTCTTTGTCACTTGCTGTGGTAAAGAGGTTCTTCCTCACATCGCCCTCCTTCTGACTCCTCCCCCCACCCAGCCCCATATTTCTTGTCCATCATTGAAACAGTCAAGCTAGGGGTAAGAATTATACGTAGAGTATCCACCTGAATTGGTCCTCTGTGTGGAGATCATTAGCGGATGTCCTGACAGTTCTAGAATGAGCTGTAAGTTGTATGGGTGTACATCAGAGATGAAGAAGTCAGCTATAAGAGGTGTGTACATCTCTGGACAGGCTATGTTATCTTATTAATAAATTTGTTGTCAAAACAAAAGAAACTTTTATTGATACCTGAAAATCTATGAGCGGGAAACAATCTATTGCCGGCTTCCTCAACTGCATTTGTGAAATGTATAATTGTAATTCTATGACAATTGCATTGAACGTAAAGCCATTGCTTGCTTTACCTACTCTATTTGGGCTGTTTCTTTTCCCATTTAAAGGCTATGTGGACTGCTGACTGTGCGTAGGACGCCATTTGGCCCATCATGTCTGTGCTGGTTTGTCTGAAGTGTAACATACCGAGTGCCATTCTCCTACCTTTTCCCCACAGCCTGTATGATAATGTTGTTGTGTTATCTTGTGAAACTAATATACAGAGAACAGAGGAATTTCCAGGCGCATTCAATGTCTCAAGTATGACAGTAAAGACAGCTTTTACATTGTTGTCATGTGACAACATCTCGGTACTTAGCTCATTTGCACATTGGTCTCTGGTCTTGGGTCTGTCTTGCTGTGAATTGTGTGCATTTCTGATGTATAAGTAAATCCCTGATGTATTCCTTGCTGCTGTTGCTAAATTGCTATGTCTGTCTTCTACTTGGTTGTGCCTTGTGGTAGCCTCTTACTTCATCTTTGGAGCCAGATTTATTGCATAGTTGGATCTGGTGTCCTTTTGTACCACTTGCTTTGGAATAAAGCACAGATAGCTGCAGGAAACCTCACTTGCCATATGATTTGCTTGCTTTGTGGCTACATTGTCAATACTGTTTGCTGCACCTCATTCTTGCAAGTGCTGTTGTTCCGTTATATATTTTCAGCCTTCTACTGGTAGTGAATCAATGCTGTGACCTTTCTTTCTGGAACATCTTGATAGGTGTTCAGACAGTCGGCAATGCCATCGTTCACTGCAATAGTAGTCTCTGGCAAGTCACATTAATTGTCCTACAACATTTACTGATCAAATCATCTCTTGATTCCAGTGGCTTTTGCCTGTAGGACATCAATTCTGAATGATGAATTCCAAAGTTGACTTTTACACGCAGCTGGATGTGCAGTTACCTCTTCAGATAAACCTGAGGTACAGACCCTTTGCAATCCCTTGTAAGCAACCATTATGACTACTTTCACAACTAGCCTGACTGTTTATGAAATGTAGCTGCACCCTTTGTTTAAAACATTTTTTCTCCCCAAAATAATTGACCTGTGGCTTTACAGTTCATGATGGGGCATTTGATATCATTTTTCGGTAGTTCTTTTGTCTTTTCACTTTATTAGATTTAACTTTGTGCGTTCCTTCTGAGCTTTCAGCACTATGACCCACAGGGGCAGTACACTGGAAATCAAGCACCACTATTTCCAGGCTTGCCTTTAACGTGCAGTTTACGGAAACTACCATGAATCCCAATTTGCCTCTGCCTCTGGTAAAAGCAAATCACACCAGGTTCCTTCATTAACACATTAAAAGTACACCATTTATTGTAACACTCTAAACCTTAACAAGAACAGTAAAAACAACTTCCTAATTTATGTTGTTTAAAATTTACCCCTTTAAAACACACACAGACAAAACTGACAATATTATGAGCGAAGGGAAAATAAATAGTCAGAAGAACAGAGCACTGTATCACCAATGCAAAAATCCAAAACACTAGCTGGGCTGGTTTCATAATTCTCAATGCCTTGATGATAGCTCAATGTTACCGACACAGCAATGATCAGTCTTTAGTTTACTGTTGCCTGCTTGGACCTGGGATCTTTCAGGATGTCATAAGATGTCAGAATGGTTTCCTTCAGTATTTCTTTCAGCAGGAAATTGGAGCAAACAACCTGACAGATAAAAGAGAGAGAGAGAAAAGATTGCTACATGTAACTTCTGGTACCTTCACTTCACTGTTTTACTCCTTTTACAGTTAAACAACAACCTGTCCAAATGGGGGATTGTTGCTTTGCTGAGCTCTCCTGAACTCACAATTAATACTATCACTTTGTTTAGACTCAAAGTCTTCCAAAATTAATACTGGGCTGAAACTCCCTTCTTTTTTCATCTGTGTTAGTCGCATTGACTTTTTTCCAGAGTTTTTCACTACAAGATTGTGGCTTGCTTAATTAACTACCTATGGCATCACTTGGATCTGATTCTAGCAATATTCCTGGAACAACTCACCAGCCATCGGCATTTTACTGAAAGACAGGCATCCCTTGTACCGGCACCATCTTTAAGAAGCCAATGTGCTAAAATTAGATCACATTGTCTTGGGTTGCCCTGCAGGGGTTCTGACATTTGTCTCGGATATGTCAAACAGAGGGAAATGGATGGCTTGCTTTGCGGAGAGTATCCTGGAGGTCCTGCTGGCCAGGGTCATATAGATGCAGGATATCCATTCCCCCCCAGGACCAGCAGTGGAAACCATCACACCAAACCATGGCAGCCTGGTCTGCAGTTGCTAGTGGGTCAGTATAATTTCAGCTGTCTAGAGGAATGACCAGCAATGTAACAAGAATATTAGTGACCTTCTCTATTCCACCAGCGTAAGTGCTAACATCTTCTCTCTGAAACTTAGCATACACTCTGCTCCTGTGCCCACCTTGGTTCATGCTCTACTACTTTCACTGAAAAATCTTCCCCCATTCGATATCGCTCATACCAATCTCCGATACTATTGCATGCCCAATGTGCTGCCTACTCGCTCGTTCAGGCACCTCCCCATATGCACCAAACATAACACTGCACTACCCAGTTTCACCTCTCAGAACACCTCTCGCATTTTAGGAGGAAAATAGTCAATAATAGGGCAAAAGGACCGTAGTGGCTGCCTGACATTTGGTTCCTCACCCATTAGAGGATCCTGATTCTTTTTGTCTGAACAGCTGACTGGCCATGTGCAACCCTTGGCTGGTATCAAACGCTGCCCTTGACTTACTGTTGCTGGGATTCCCTGAGCACAACTATCTCCCTTGACTGAGGAGTGCTGACAATGATGACAAGCTTCCTGGCTTTGTGGCTGTGCTAAATGGCAAGGCAAGATAGCAATGCTTTGAGAATTCAGGTAGGCTCAGGGTGAGTGAGCTTGGTGACAGCAAGTGAACAGGCAAGAGATGAGTGTGTGTCCTTGAGCACAAGGTGTTCTTGTTGCAGTGTTATAATGAGAGTTCCCCAGAGGTGTAGCACTGAAGTGACCTGTGAATGGATTAGCGATGTGCCATAAGGGTGGCATGTGGGTGCCAATGTTTGTGTGTGGCTGATGCCTATGGAGCCTGCTATAAGATAGTGTTGCCCAGTGTCTAACATGAAGGCTGTTCACACCCAGCTGCGAGCTGGGGTCGCCGGGCAGCTGCTCTAACATCCATATCAGGAATGTTTCAACGTTCAACACATTTGGTAAGATGGGAAAATGAATATTAATGAAATGAATTGCAGTATTAATAAAAGCTTTTATCAAATTATAGTAGTCCACAAATGGCCACTTGGTCGACCTAATCAGAAATTTTCCCTGCCACTTGACATAAGTATAAAAGATGGAGCAAGATGCTCTCAATAGAAATCGGCCTTGCCTGACTTCTTGTTCGATTTTGCCTCACCTTTAGCTATGTCACAGATTCCTATAGGATTCTGCCTATTGTCTCAATGCATTAGTTAGCTTTCCCTATCTTTCCAAGCTCCAAACATTTCCAACCATATACATTGTCCCTTTTTAAAGTAGTGTCCATTTATCTCAATTTCGGTCTGTAGTCCAAAGACACAAATGTCATCGCTTACAACTTAGTATCTAATTTTATATTGGTCTTGAAGCTTGTGAGAGGGCTTGTTCTGTTGCACAATTTTTGAATACTCATTTTGAATCCTTCTCTTCTATCATTTAACCTTAGGTCTGCTTTCTCTTAGTTCAGCGTGCGGCTAACTCCCAAAGAAAGCTCAAATTTGGAATAGCTTTTCAATAGGGCGGGTTTAAATCAATCAATAGGGCGGGTTTTTGCACCAATCTAGAAAGCTCAGCTTGAAAAGAAATCTTTAGATTAGATTACTTACAGTGTGGAAACAGGCTCTTCGGCCCAACAAGTCCACACTGACCGTGCGAAGAGCAACCCACCCAGACCCATTCCCCTACATTTACCCCTTCTCCTAACACTACAGGCAATTTAGCATGGCCAATTCACCTAACCTGCACATCTTTGGACTCTGGGAGAAAACTGGAGGACACCCACACAGGGAGAATGTACCAACTCCACACAGACACTTGCCTGAGGAGGGAATTGAACCCAAGTCTCTCACACTGTGAGGCAGCAGTGCTAACCACTGTGCCACCGTGCCACCCGACCTTCCATGCTCCTTACTGTGGGAACTTGTGGTTGTTTTGCTCGTTGCTCATCTCGGCCTTCAAGCTTGTAAGGCTGATTTCTTTAAAAGAAAAGAAAATTCAAAGCGTGTACCATCTAATAATATTCTTGTTTATCTGAGAATAATACAAATTAGGTATGTTTCTTCTATTTACTTGAAGACCTTTGGTGGATATTATAGCTAAACCAATGTATACATTACTGTAGTCTCCAGACTCACACTTTACCACAAGTCCTGCAGTGCAGAGAGCTGGACGTGTGACCACGTGGTATCCAGGGCCTGGGTTTATTTGCATATTGATCTCTTAAAGTGACATTGCTCCAAAGGTGATAACATGATAGCCTGCTGGTTCTTCCTTTTAAGGTAATGATCTATTCCTTCTTGGTAGACTCAAACCGCTCCTAATTAACACTGTCCCACAGTGGTAACATTTCAAAACTCAGCATTAGTTTTCACTCGGTTAGTCTGCTCGTGATACCCAGCTCTACTTTAGCATCTCCTCTCTCGACTACTCCACTGTTGCTAAATTATCAGGTTGCTTATCTGTCATGTAGTGCTGAATGATTTGAAACTGTCTGCAATTAAATATTGGAGCCATTGTTTTCGGTCCCCACTCCAAGCTCTATTGAGCTCTGATGATGAGTTATCTAGGCTTGAAATGCTAGCCTGCTGTTTCTCCATGGATAACGCCTGACCCGTTGTGATTTCTGGCATCTTTTGTTTTCAGGCTATTTCTCCAGCTACTGACTCTACCCCTCTCTGTAGTATCTGTCTGAGTTCAAATTGGTCTGTTCATAACTTCATTGGATCATCCTAACCTTTTAACTCTAACTCTGGAGAAAACAGGCTTAATTTCTATAACCTCTCCTCATAATTTAACACCTGAAGTTCTGGTATCATTCTTGTAACCATACGCTGTACTCCCTCCAAGGTCAATATATCTTGCCTAAGGGTTTTGATGTCACCACAGTAAATGACATTGCCAACCCTAGGAAACTCAAACATATTGATAGAAAGCGGGCTACACCACCAATGCTTCATTCGGAGGCTCACTGAAGATGTTACCTAGTATGGTGATGGAACATCTGAAAATGAACCTTCCAGCTCAGTGAGCAAACCTACAGCCAGATATTTCCTAAGAAATGGTGCCCAGATCTGTTCAGTGGGGTCTAACCATGGTATTTTTATCTATTGTATAACTTATAATATTCGTGTCCTCCAGTCCTTTAAACATAAATACCAGCATTCCATTAGCTTTCTTGATTATTTTCTGAACTTCTCATGACCTTTTGAACTGAATTGAATTGAATTGAATTGAATTTATTGTCACATGTCCTGAGGCACAGTGAAAATCTTTTAAAGAGTTATGCACCCGAACACCCACCCTCTTGGACATTCACTATATTTAACTTCATACCATCCATAAAATACCTTGATCTACCCTTTCTCAGTCCAAAATGGATAATCTCATATTTTGCTTATTGAATTCCATTTGCCACAGTTTACCCATCCACCTTGTCTATCAGTATCCCTTTGTAATTTTATGCCATCATCTACACTGTCCAAAATCTGCCTAACTTTATGTCATCAGCAAATTTGGATATATGACTTTCTATGCCATTATTCAAGTTTGTTAATAAATAATGTAAATAATTGAGGCCCTAATGTAGGTCCTTGTGGGACACTGCTGTTCACATCCTTTCAATTTAAGTATCCCTACTTTCTATTACCTGCTACTCAACCAGCTTACCAGCCATGTCAGTAATTTGCCCTCAATTACGTGGGCTTCTATCTTAGTTAACAACCTCTTGCATGGGTCTTTATCTAATTCCTCTGGAAGTCCATATGGACAATATACATAGACAGTCCCCTGCCCACTATCTTTGTCACCTCTTCAAAACTTTCAATGAGATTTGTCAGGCATGACCTACCTGTCATGAATCCATGCTGGCTCTCCCTCATTAAATGAAAATTTTCAAGGTGTTCAGTTACCCCATCCTTGATTATAGACTCCAACAATTTCCCCACCACAGATGTTAGGCTAACTGGTCTGTAATTCCCTTATTTTCCTCTTTTGCCCTTCTTAAAAAGTGGAGTGACATGTGCAATTTTCCAAACATGAGGGACAATTCTTAAATCTAGGGAAATTTGAAAGCTTATAATTGGGTCATCTATAATGTGCTCCCTTACTTCATTTAGCACCCTCTGGTGTAAACTATCAGGTCCTGGGGATTGTCACTCTTTAATTCCATTAATTTGTGCATTACCAATGGTTTATTTATGTTAAAAACAGAAACACAAATTGCCAGAAAGTCTCGACTGGTCTGGCAGCATTTGTGGGGAGAAATCAGAATTAGTATTTTGGTTCCAGGGATGTTAGAACATTTGGACCTGAAACATTAATTCTGATTTCTCTCCACAGATGCTGCCAGACGTGCTGAGTTTTTCCAGCAATTGCTGTTTTTGTTTCTGATTTCCAGCATCTGCAGTTCTTTTGGTTTTTAACTTATGTTAATTCTATTCAGTCCTTGTTCCTGATCTCCTATTAATTCCCTTGGGACTTCCAGCAATCTCTCCTCCTTTCTACAAAAATACTGAGGCAAAGTAATTTTTAATTCATTCATGGAATGAGAGCGTCACTGGCTAGACCAGCATTTATTATCCATCCCTAATTGCTCAAAGGTCAGTTAACAGTCAACCACATTGGCTGTGAGTCTGGAGTGACATTTAGGCCAGACCAGATAAGGATGGCAGTTTCCTTCCCTAAAGGGCATTGAATTTTTCCCAACAATGGATTCATGATCATCATTAGGCTCTTAATTCCAGATTTTTATGGAATTCAAATTCTATCATTTGCCATTGCCTTCTCTTATTGAATTATTCAACATGTTCAGTTTTCCTTTGTGTGAATTCAAGGAAAGCGATGGGACCAGACGGAGTACCAGGCCGTGCACTCAGAGCATGCCCAGATAAACTGGCAAAGGTCTTTTCGGACATCTTCAACCTGTCCCTGCCGCAGGCCACTGTCCTTGCCTCTTTCAAGATGGCCAACATCATCCCTGTGCCTAAGAAGACTCATGCAGCATGTCTGAATGACTACCACCCAGTGGCCCTAACTTCGGTGGTCATGAAGATCTGTGAAAGGCTGGTCTTGGCATTAATCAACTCCAGCCTCCCCATTACTTTTGACCCACTCCAATCTGCCTATCGGACCAACAGATCCACGTCAGATGCTATATCACTTGCCCTTCATTCCTCCATAGAATGTCTTGACACCAAGAACAACTACATAAAAATCCTACTCATTGACTACAGTTGAACCTTCAACACTAATATCCCCTCGAGATTGATTACTAACTTAGTAATATTGAACAAAGTCCCACTTTCTGCAACTGGATCTTCAGTTTATGACCCACAGGTCACAATCAATGAAGTTTGGGGACAATATTTCATCCTCACTAACAATCAACACTGGAGATCCCCAGGGGTCCATACTCAGCTCCCTAGTGTACTCACTGTATACCCATGACTGCGTCGCCAATTACCAGACTAATGCCATTTACATGTTTGCTGATGTCAGTTGAAACTCAAATGGCGACGAAACAGACTACAGACAGGAGGTGGAAGACCTGGAAAAATGGTGCACTGAGAACAACCTAGCTCTCAATGCCAGCAAAACCAAGGAACTCATTATTGACTTTCGGCAGGATGTTACTCATGCCCCCTTACACATTAACAGCACAAAGGTGTAACGAGTGGAGAGTGTCAAGCTCCTGGGCATAGTCATCCATAACAAGCTTTCTTGGACTCTTCATGTGGACGCACTAGTTACAAAGGTCCAACAACATCTCTTCTTCCTCAGGCAGATGAGGAAATTTGGCATGGTGGCGAATACTCTTGCCAACTTTTGTAGGTGCACCATGGAGAGCATTCTGTCTGGATGTATCACTACTTGGTATGACAACTGTACCATTCAAGATCAGAGATGGTTATAGACAATGGTGAACTCAGCCCGGACAATCACAAAGGCTAACCTCCCATCTATAGAATCCATCTACCAGGCCCACTGTCAAGGAAAGGCTACTGGCATTCTCAAAAATCCATCCCACCCTGGCAATGCTTTTCTACAACCTCTACCATTGGGGAGAAGTTACAGAAGCCTGAAAACATGCACCAGACAGTTTTGAAACAGTTTTTACTCTACTGTTGTTAGAATTCTGAATGGACTCACAAACTCTTAACATTCCCCTGTACCTGTGGGCTTTTTTGCTGCTGTTTACCTATTATTTGCTTATCTATGCTACTTAACTATGTGATCTGCCTGTATCACTCACAAAACAAAACTTTTCACTGTGCTTCGGTACATGTGACAATAAATCCAATTCAATTCAATTCAATGTCTGATATTTCCCCATAGTCTTTGACAATATCCTCACTTTCAGTCTTTAGCCAGCCAACATTTTTCCTGACCATGCACTTTTCTTTTGTTTAACTGTAAAATTTCTTCTTATTGATTTTGATGTCCTTTACTTTCACAAAGAAGTTTCCTTCCATAATTTAGTAGCTTTTATAAGCTGTTTTGTGGCTCTTTGCTGAATATTGTATCTTTCTCATTCAGCAGGATCTGTGCTGTTTTTTGCATTTTAATAAGGCCTTCTTCCTAGTTATATGCTGACCCTTACCTCTTTAATTTTCCATGACTGTATTTTTCTGTGTAGTGGAGCATTTCTCTCTCGAGGGTATAAACTGGTTTTGTATTGTGTTAAATGTTGCATTTAACCTCCTACCCTGTTCTTTAGTTGTTTTGCTCATTTGCCAATTATCCTAGTTATTGTGAACAGTCTCTGTCTCATCTAATTAAAGTTGGCCTTGCTCAAATCTAAAACTCACTGAAACTTCCAGACACTCCATGGAAAACAATCATGATACCTTCACTATTTGATAAATATTCACGCACAATTAAATCGGTCTCATTACTAAATCGAATATTGCTTGTCCCCTTGTTGCACCCAGGACATGTTGCTATTGGAAACTATCCTCAAGAAAGTACAGAAATTCATTCTCTTTTTGATAAGTGCTTGTCTGTTTCTCCTAATCAATGTTAACGTGCGAATTGCTCCCCCAATAATACTATTCTGTCTTGGCTACACACTTCAACAAAGTGAGGACTGCAGATACTGCAGAGTCAGTCAGAAAGTGTGGAAAAGCTCAGCAGGTCAGGCAGCATCTGAGGAGCAGGAGATCGACGTTTCAAGCATAAACACTTCAGCAGACTACACAGTTGCCTTATTTCTGTAATTATACAATTTAGCACTTCAGAGCTGCTACCAGTGGGAGTGGTGGGCTCTGTTCACAACACCTATTAGATTCTTAGATCCTTTCGTGTTCCCTTCAATGTATCTTCCCTCACCATTAAAGTGATTTTATTTCTACTCAGTAAGACTATTTCACCTCCTCTACCAATTTTCCTGTCCGTCCTGCAGTTCCCATTCCCAACTATCCTGCAGACATGTCTGAGTAATGGCTACTCTGTCGTAATTTTCAATTTGACTTTGTGCCTGCAGCTCATTTAATTTATTCCTTAAACTCTGTGCATTCAGAAAAGAACCCATATTCATACATTAGAACTTGTGCCACAGCACTGATGCTTTATTTTCCTACTTATTATTTCTTTCTTTTGGTTTAATCAGTACACTTATAGTTTTGCCATTTCCTGCTGTACCTGAAGTAGCATTCCTGACTATAGCCTTCCACATCCATCAGAGTTTTACCCCACACTTCCTCCCTCACCTCCATCCAAGGCCCCAAAGGAGCCTTCTACATCCATCAGAGTTTTACCTGCACATCCACCAATATCATTTATTGTATCCGTTGCTCCCAGTGCAGTCTCCTCTATATTGGGGAGACTGGACGCTTCCTAGCAGAGCGCTTTAGGGAACATCTCCAGGACACCTGCACCAATCAACCCCACCGCACTGTGGCCCAAAATTTCAACTCCCCCTCCCACTCTGCCGAGGACATGCAGGTCCTGCGCCTCCTCCACCGCCGCTCCCTCACCATCCGATGCCTGGAGGAAGAATGTCTTATCTTCCGCCTCGGAACACTTCAACTCCATGGCATCAATGTGGATTTCACCAGTTTCCTCATTTCCCCTTCCCTCACCTCACCCCAGCTCCAACCTTCCAGCTCAGCACTGCCCTCATGACCTGTCCTACCTGCCTATCTTCCTTTCCACCTATCCACTTCACCCTCCTCTCTGATCTATCACCTTCATCCCCACCCCCATTCACCGATTTTCCTCCTCCTTGGTTGCTGCCTAACCTGCTGTGCTTTTCCAGCACCACTCTCATCTAGACTCTGGTTTCCAGCATCTGCAGTCCTTGTTTTTACCTTCCTGACTATGTGTTTACTCTCTATCATGTTACTTGATTTTGAAACTATATTTACTTTCCCTATTATTCCTGCAACTATATAGTGTTTGTACTGCATCTAGAGTGCTGTTTATAGTTTTGGTCATCTTACTTAAGAGGGGATAGACTTACTTATAGACAGTTCAAAGGATGTTACTGGGTCAGTTCCAGGAATAAAGGAAGTTGTCTTGAGGAACGGTTCAGCAAATTGGACCTGTATTCACAAGGTTTGTGAAGGTTTGTAGCTCAAGTTGAGGTTTAGGGTGTAGGTTTGCTCGCTGAGCTGTAGGTCTCAAACAAAACTAACAAACACTCTCAAACAAAAACTAACAAACTTAAAAGACCCAGTACAACCCATGGACAAAACCAACATCATCTATAAAATTCCATGCAAGGACTGCCACAAATACTACATAGGACAAACAGGAAGAAAGTTAGCCACCAGGATACATGAACACCAGCTAGCCACAAAACGACACGATCCCCTCTCCCTCATAGCCCTACACACGCATGAAAAAAAACACCATTTCGACTGGGACAACAAATCTATCCTGGGACAGGCTAAGCAAAGACATGCCAGAGAATTCCTAGAGGCCTGGCACTCCAACCACAATGCTATAAACAAGCACATAGATCTAGATGCCATCTATCAACCCCTCAGAAAATGACCAGGAAATGACATCACCACAAACCCCAGGAACCCCATCCAGGAGAAAGATATAAATAGAAAGCAAGAGACAACAGCTTCGCTTCACTTGGAGGTCGCTACTGATGATGTTACCTAGCCAGGTAATGAAACGTCTGGATATCAAACCTATAGCTCAGCCAGCAAACCTACACCCTGGGTCTCTATTCATTGGACTTTAGAAGAATGAGAGATTATCTTATTTAAATGTATAAACTTCTAAGGGAGATAAATGCTGAGAAGGTTTCCACTTTTCCATGAATGTGGAACTAATGGCACAGTTTCAGAATAAGTAGCCTGCAGTTTTTAGGTAGAGAGGAAGGTAATTTTTTTAATCTCCCAAAGGATCTTTAAAGTTTAGAGTTCTCTACTCCAGCAGAGGATAAGTCAACAAGTACACTTTAGGCTGAGTTAGACAGATTATGATCGACAAAGGAGACAAGGGTAATGAGTGTTAAGCAGGAAAGTGAGTCAGTCGCAGTGTTGTCAAATGTTTTGGAATGATGTTTTCATGCAGTAACCTGTGTATATGAGAACAAAATACCTCCTCTGAACGATTGTCAATATATCTTCCCTTAGATTAGGGGGCCAAGACTATTACCTGTGGCCTCACGAGGACCTTGAATAGTTTCAGCAAAACCTCCCAATTTTAATACTCCATTCCCTATGAAATAAAAGTCAACATTCCTTCCCTATTATTCACTGAACATTTGTGATCTGTGTACCAAGCCCCCCAAATCCTGCTGTGTTGCAGCTTTTTCCGCTTAAATAATATTCAGTATTTTCATTAAAAATTTGCATTCCACCAACTGCTGTAGTGGGATTTGAATGCATATTCCCTCTGCATTAGCCTGTGCCTCTTGTTTATCTCTGCACCATCATTACACCATACATATTGCTGCAGTTTAAAAAGGCAGCTCACCAACCATCTTCACAAGGGTAATTTGGGATAGGCAATAAATACTGGCCCAGTCAATACTTCTCACAACCTGCGAACAAATGAATAAAAAGAAAAAAATCACACTCTTTGGTTCCATCCTTCTCTCTTCTTTTTCACCTCTGTAATCTTTCTTAATAAATCTGAAGAGTACTCATGATTGTCTGTGGAGTAGACAATCTGAGTCCTCTGACCCCATAATTAGGAATCTGTGCAATCGTGTGGAGTTTGTTTGGGCAATGTGTTGTATTAATAAAGACTGCAGTTGGATAATGTATTAATTGGAATGTGTTACTTTAGTTCAGAATCTGTGATCTCCTATTTGCCTAGATTGTATCCGTCTACCACAATTTTGGCCATTGTTCGGTACACTGCTACAATATTGCCTAATGTTTTGTGCCATTGAAAAACTTTAAAAAGTAACATTCTATCACAATGTCTTAAATGGTTAATAAGTACAAACTGAGATATATATGGGTTCTGCAGCAGCTGATAGAAATTTATCATTCCAACCTGGATGCTTTTAATCCCAGAATTTTTCCAGAAATAGACCAGAATTCAAATTCACAGCAGCCCCTTGTGGGATTTGATCATTGACTTTTTAAATCATTATTTTAAGGTTTAAAACAACAAAGAGACTCACCTTCCTACTACTGAAAGGAGATTTGGTAGAGGTTGTTAAAATGACATAAATCAAGGGAAAAGGTTTCAAGGTTTTTGCTCAGGAACTTTCATCAGTCCATTCTGATGGAGGCCAAAGTTCTGAAAAGTTAACTTTTCTTCCGACTCCACAGAAGCTGTCACACCTGCTGAATATTTCCAGGAATATTTTTGGTTTTATTGTGTAATGCACACTTTAGAACACAGTTAAAGCAGCATGTAGAGTTCTGATCACCACAGTGCAGGCAGGATGTGAGTGAATGGAAGAGGTTACAAAGGACACATACTGAAAAGTTGAGAGTGTGATGCTGGAAAAGCACAGTGGGTCTGGCAGCATCCGAAGAGCAGGAGAATCGATATTTTGGCCATAAGCACTTCATCAGGGCTTATGCCCAAAACGTTGATTTTCCTGCTCCTCGGATGCTGCCTGACCTGCTGTGCTTTTTCCAGCACTGCACTCTCGACTCTGATCTCCAGCATCTGCAGTCCTCACTTTCTCCACACATATGGAAAATGTTGTTTTAACTGGAGAACTTCTGCGATGCACAAAGATAGGTTGGAGTTGTTGGCCTTGGAACAGAGGCAACTGAGGAGAGACTTAATGATATTGTCTTGAATTGAGGTGCTGAGAGAGTGTATATGAAGAAGGACCTACTTACTCACATTTCTTATTTTTGATTCTAGGTGGATTGAAGATACATTGATGACAGTGGAGCAATTGTGATTCAGACAAACTAGGAAAATATTGAGACTCAGCACGAATTCCTGTATGCTGTGGCACTCCACTAATTGCATTTAGCTAACTTGAAAATTACTCATTTATCTTAACTCTTCTCTTCCTGTTCATTAACCAGTCATCTATCCATATTTTTGCATCACCCACAATAACATGAGCTCTCACCTTTGTGCAGTAACTTTCTGTGTGGCACTTCATCATATACTTTTTGTAATTTGAAACATACGACCCTACTGGTTCCACTTCATCTACTGTGCTCGTTACATCTTCAAAGATATCCAATAAATTTGTCAGACATGATTTCCCTTTCATAAACCATATTGTCTCTGTTTGATTATATAATGAATTTCTTAATGTCCTATTATTCATTCCTTAATAATTTCAAGACTTAGAGGCATATTTTTATGGTGAGAGGAGAAAGAATTTTTCACACTGAGAGTGGATCGTGTGTGGAATGTACTTCCAGAGGAAGTAATGGATGTGTGTACAAATACAACATTTAAAAGACATTTAGAAAAGTACCTAAATAAGGAATGTTTGGAGGGATATGGGCCTACTGGGGACATGTAGGACTAGTTTAGTTTGGGATTATGATAAGCATGGTCTCACTTGACTGAAGGATCTATTTTCTATGCTGTATGACTCGATGAGTCCAATAGATTACAGCTTTTACCCAAGGACAGATGTTAAACTAAATGGCCCATAGTGCACTGCTCTCTTACCTCCTTTGTTGAGGAAAGATATTACATTTGCAGATTTCAAATCTACTGGGGTTTTTTTCAGAAACTGGGTAATTTTGGAAGATTGTAAGCAATGGATCCACTATCCACACAACTATTTCCTTTAAAACCTGAGGAGGAAAGCCATCAGTTCTGAGGGATTTGTTTCATTTAGTCCTATTAACTGATTAAATACTTTCTTAACACTTCAAGAAAGTGATCACAACATTACAGAGCCAAAAAATTCCAACATGTGACATGGGTTGATAAATTCAGGATTATTTTCCTTACTTTTGTGTCCTGAATACCTTCAATAGTTAACAGTTCAGTAAAAAGCATAATACAGACACATATGTCCAGTCCATTGCTCTTGTATATTCATCTTTTCAATATTTCTTCTGTCCAGCCACTATGTTTTAAATGACAAAACTCAAGAGCAATTATCAAGCAGCACATTCTGATTTGTTTTACAAAACTTGAGGCCCAAATATTAAAATTCATTAGACAGTCATCTCCATAAAATTGTATGTACATTAATTTTTTCTTTAGCTTTTTGGTTACCACTGAACCATAACTGACACCCATTTTAGCATTTGAATTGTGCAATAGTTTAACATTTTTAGGAATGGATCCAAACAATGCTACAGTTTTAGTTGTCATTCATTCTTTGATCTATGTTCATGTGACTGGTGTAAAGTAAGGGAAAGTGCACTTTTACTGTAAGTATGGCTACTGAGCATGTGCAAAAGGAGCAATAACATCAGATCACAAAGACCTGGAGCCTGAGTCTGCAGGGGCCCAGATATGATGTGCTCCATTCCAATCTTCTGGAGAGATTTATGTTCAGTAAAGCCTCTTAATGTTCATTGAGATGAATTAGCAATAATGAGCAGACCCACAGAACTGGGGGCAAGTGATTGTAAGAATCCAAACTGAAAACCAATGACAGTATGGTGCTATGGTAAGAAACAATGGGGCAAACCCTATGATTCAAACTCAGATGTAGGGGTGATACCTGAAGTGAAGCTCAGCAGCAATAGGCATCAGCATGTGAAGGACTTTGATGCTTATCTAGGTACTGAGCCCTGAATTGGGAAAGCCCTTGCAAAAGCTGGAAACTGTGGAGGAGATTAGATGGTTAAGAACAGGAATAAAATCAATCAATTAACCACTGTTGCTAATAAATTATCATAAGTCACAAGTCAACAAAGCACGCAAGAAGTGAAACCCACGCAGGAATATTTCAGTTGCCAAATCATATCCATTGATGATGAATATGCCTTACCGTAGACCATCTTGATTGTGTATGGATATACTGTCACTGATAGTTTACCTGATACTCTACTGCTTCAGCCTTAATAGAAAGCCAGACAAAAACTAGGTCAGTGCACTGCTGTATGAGATTGGCAGTAGTGCCAATGCCATTCTAGCCAAACAAGGCATTGCAGAAGAAACTGCAAAACACAATAAGGTGAATAAAAGCCTTCAAGTCCTACTGTAGTTTAAGCTGAAACTTCACTACAGATTTGGCAAAGTCTGATAAACACAACCATTGAGCCCTTTATACAATCTCATGGATAACCACTAGCATAAGAGCTTGAGGGAGGCGCTCACTTGAGAATGCATAAAAATAGGAGTACAGGATGAGGTTGATCAGAAATGTTACCGTCAACAGAGCGCTTTGTGAAGCTGTGTAGCATACCAGACAGACTGAAATTCCTGAGCAAAATGGATTTATTATCTGCGAGGACAGGGATTGGTTGGCATCAAATCCATCTTTGGTGCCAACCCTAGCCAGTAGTGCCATCTTTATCATAAGGTAAATCTATTTCAGCTGGTTTGCTGAAGCAGCTTTGAATTCGCAGCTCAAATGTTTAAGGCCAGGTGAATTCATTCTGCAAAAGTCCAAGTAGTTGATGTCTCCAAGGTCCAGGGTGAACATGCTGCATCCATCTTGGTGAAGTGGTGGACTGAATCAATTCAATTCTCATATTTAAAGATCATGGTTAGTGCCAGAAAAAGTAATTTCTGATTGGTTACAGGGGAGGAATTATCAATTATTTTGGATACTGGGCTAAGGTTGATGGAAAATAAATGCACAGCCCATCCTCCATTCAACTTTTGGACTCAACTTTTAGTATTAACATCAGTATAGAAAGCCTGATGTATGCTGTACTTCAAACAATGAATGAGAGATTATAGTGGTTTGTATGTCATTCCCAATCAATATCATTCTTAATTAAATAGACCTGCATGTGTGGGTTTGAACCTCCTTTATGCACTAGGTTCAGCAGAAATCAAAGTTAATTACCAGTCAGACAGATCTTATTGATAAATTGCCAGCACTAACACCACAAAAAGATACTGCAGATCTTTCATTTTCCTTTGAAGAAAGGGTAGAGGAAGTGGGAACAGGATATACTAAGGATGACAGTGATTTTCCACATCATGATGTTCTATAATTTCTCTTTTATAAAACAGTGGAAGAGAAAGATTCTGTCACAGAGGATGAGGACTCTTTGCTTGTTACACTCTTTGACTATAGTGCCAATGATGATGAAGTATCTGCTGTCTCTTTGATCAGTCACATCTGTCTGATGGAAAAGGAATGGGAGAGATCAATGTTTCTGTTTATTTCACTGAATTCACTAATGATATCCAGCAACCATAGAAAGCAGCAGAAGAAAGGTGGTTCAGGGTAAGAGAGGTCCTTAACTCCGAAGAAATCCATCAAAGGCTGCAATGAAGTTCCAGCAGCAAGACATGGAAGCCAATGCCTACAGGACCAGAGCTTTTAGAACTGGGAAAGGTCAAACTCGCTAACAGAGCCTGCTGACTACAAGTCCCAGCTATTAGCTGTCACAGTGCAATCATCTGTAGAAGTGTTTTAAGTCCCATCACCAAGGAAACTTGCATTGAGAAAGTGCCTGGGGCTAAGATTGATTCTTCAAACCAGCTTGTGGACCAGAGTGCTACCCAGGACATTTCTATAGATCCGAGCCCACAGTTAATTTCCTTGTCTATTATTGCACAGGGTAAAAACAATGACTGCAGATGCTGGAAACCAGATTTTGGATTAGTGGTGCTGGAAGAGCACAGCAGTTCAGGCAGCATCCGAAGAGCAGCAAAATCGACGTTTCAGGCAAAAGGCCTTCATCAGGGCTTTTACCCGAAACGTCGATTTTATTATTACACAGGCCTCCTTTCTCAGGGAGTGCCTAAGATACATTCTGCAGCACATTCGTGTCAAGACACAGCAGATGTGAAAATGCTGACACTACATACAGGCAGAAAGCTTCCAACCCTGGAAGTAACAGAGAAATTTCCCTTTTGTGTTCCAGGATTATAATCAACTGAATTAATACTCAGCTCAGAGAGCAATATACTTAGGCGAGAGAACAATGCAGAATGAGAAGAGAAAGAGAATTTTAGTTTCTCCTCCTCCTTTTTGAAAGACTGCAATCTGTCGAGTACTGGAATGTTTGCTTTATTGGTGTTCACTGTGGTTACATGCAAGTCTTCATCCAAGATTCAGTCATTATTGGAAGCTACCAATGCATTCAGCAATCTAATTGTTTTCGAAGGAAATAATATGGGAGCGCAGATGACCCATACATCATCTCAGTGAATTAAGAGTAAAGTTGGAGATTAGTTCCTTAAGCAAAAGTGTAGGGGATGGGTAAGAAAACTGAATAAAGAGTTACCTGTTCATGATTAAATGTAAATGTTAAGTATTAGTACAGTACCATATAACAACTTTGAGATGTGGCAGCATGAAGATGTATGGGAATGGGAATTATATCTTTACTCCATGTATGGCTGCTAAGCATGAGAGAAAGGAACTCTGTCATAATTAGTTGAACTGCAAAAGGAGCCTAACTCTGTCAGGTCCAGGTAAGATGCCTTGTGTTATCATCCATTGTAAATAATTGTGTTCCAGTAAAGCCTGTTAATATTCACTCATAAGAGTGAGGACTGCAGTTAGTTCACATGTCTACTTTATTTTACTTGTTCTTTGGTACAGTTATTTGAAACAAATCACTTTTTGCATTCAGGCAATTGCATTAACCAATGTTTTGAGAAAGGTACAGATCTTGTGCTTATAAAATCAGCCTCTTTAATGTGGAACAGCAGCATGTAGAAAGATGAATTAAGGAAACACAAAAAATTCACTGTCTTCATTCAAGTATCACTCCCTGAGGACACTCAAGATCTGTATAAAATTGCCTATCACCTCACGATTTATATTATAATTTTTCTGTAACAAAAAATTAATTTCCTACACATAACCTTGACACCTAGTTTCATGATGAAAGTACTGTCGGTTATTGGTTCTAAATGAGGCATGAACAATTCTTTTGTACAAGATCTCTGGGGATTACTGCAGTGGTTACTAGTCCTGAATGAGGTGGCTTGTCTTTGTAGAGGACATAGAGTGTGATGTTAGTACTTATCATCTTGCTAGTCCCTGGACATTAACACTGGTGTTCCTAATTCAGAAATGTGTTGCTGTAGAATTTCTTTGATGCATTTCTGTTCTCAGTTAATGAGTTCCTTCCTGCACCTACTATTTGCTTATCTTGTTCTTGGGATATTTTATATACAATGAAGTACATTCTACCACTTTTCTGTGTAAGTTTGGAAGAATTGGCTTGTGCTTTATTTAGTAAAGCTGGATGGTGGTGTGTTTGTTCAGGATATTAGTCCTGATAGTGGTGGGCTGTATTTATTTTATTCAATTTAATATGTGGATTTTTGGCAATGAATGGCAATGAATTTTTGGAAGCAAGAATGTGTTTAATATAAATCACAAAATGAAGGATGCCACCATTTGCTACAGACATAATTGAAATGATTCTGTTAAAAATATTAACAACATTTATTTTCTCTGATAGGATTGAAATAGAATCTCATAGTATCGATTTTGTCAGCATAAAACTAACATAAAGACAGCAGTTTAAGAGAACAACCTCATAAGAGTGCCAGAACCTTAAATTGTCATGTTTCTAGAGTGGTGATCTAAACGGGTGTTAACCCCCTTGCTAATGCTAATGAGAAGCCTAAGGCCAGTGTTGGGACACCTTTGTCAAACTGGGTCACCTTGAGCGAAGCAAATGACAGGACAGCTCCACTCTGATTTTCTTGAGGTGGATGTCGCCCAGTCAGCAGCCTTTGCCAAACATGCAAGTTTAATATATATTTTTAAAGAGTTGCATCTGGCCAGATGAAACATTCTTTTGAACTGCACAATGCTCACCATAATCATTTTGGACAGGTGCGATCGCCACTTTATCATTTCACTGAGGACCATTGCCTGTGTGACTGTTGGCCCAGTGTCTGTTTTGTGAGATGGGCAAGCTGCTATGGAGGTGTGATGGACACTGGGAACTCATCAAACTGTCTAAAGTGAGATCCAGGGGCATCTGTAACTTTGGGGTAACTTCAGGTCAAATGTTTGGTAGCAGGCACCAACTCAGTGCTGATTCTGGGTGGAAAATAAGCATTCCTACATTTAATTGGAGCGAATTTAGAAAAGAAAAAGCATACAATGCTTAATGTAGGGCAAAGAACAAAAGCTTGCCTTGCTAAGAAGATCGAAGTGATACATTGTTATTTTTATCGAATGTCTATGGGTTGATTTTGCACTCAGCATAACATTTCTTATTTGTTATCTCAAACTGAGATGGCAAAAGTTGATTTTATGAATATATGCACTTGGCAGGGAGCCTCAGGAGATGAAACACATAGTAGAATTCACAGACTGTTTTCCACAGGTATTCATCCACTACGTTGACATAGACAAAACTGAAAAGAGCTTGCTTGGAGTTTCTTGCTGTGTGCTCCTGACTCTCTCTCTCTCTGACATTAGTAAAATCAGGTTTAATACGAAGTGAAAGTCTTCTAAATTCCTCTGCATCTCTGAAGGCTTTAGAAATTGGTCCTGAAAGCATTCTGTGGGATTTCATTTTTAAAACTTTATTCAGTCTTGTGGACTTGGCCAACGTTTATGACCTATTCCTAATTGCCTTTGAGAAGATGGTGATATTCTGCCTTCTAGAACTATTACTGTCCAAGGGGACTCTCTAGTCCGAGGCACAGACAGATGTTTCTGCAGCCAGCAGCAAAAAGTCAGAATGGTGTGTTGCCTCCTGGTGCCAGGATCAAGGATGTCTCAGAGAGGGTGCAGAATGCTCTCAAAGGTGAATGGGGCCAGCAGGAGGTCATTGTATACTTTGAAACCAACAATGTAGGAAGGGAAAAGGATAGGATTCTGAAGGGAGAATATAGAGAGTTAGGCAGGAATTAAAAAGGAGATCCTCGAGAGTAGTAATATCTGGATTACTCCGGGTTCTATGAGCTAGTGACGGTAGCAATAGGAGGATAGAGCAGATGAATGCGTGGCTGAGGAGCCGGTATATGGGAGAAGGATTCACATTTTTGGATGATAAATTACACTGCATTTCTTTAAATACAAGAGGCCGAACAGGGAAGGCAGATGCACTCAGGGCATGGGACTGGGATATCATAGCAATTACAGAAACATGGCTCAGGGATTGACAGGACTGGCAGCTTAATGTTTCAGGATACAAATGCCACAGGAAGTACAGAAAGGGAGGCAAGGTTGGGGTGTGGGGGGGAAGTGAGCATTTTTGGCAAGAGATAGCATTACAGCTTTACTGAGGGAGGACATTCCTGGAAATACATGCAGGGAAGCTATTTGGGATTGTATTATAGACCACCTAATAGTCAGGGAAAATGAGAAACAAATTTATAAGGAGATCTCAGTTATCTGTAAAAATAATAGGGTGGTTATGGTAGGGGATTTTAACTTTCCAAACATAGACTGGGACTGCCATAATGTTAAGGGTTTAGATGGAGAGGAATTTATAAAGTGTGTACAAGACAATTTTCTGATGTATGTGGATGTACCTGCTATAGAAGGTGCAAAACTTGACCTACTCTTGGGAAATAAGGCAGGGCAGGTGACTGAGGGCTCAGTGGGGAAGCACTTTGGGGCCAGCGACCATAATTCTATTCGATTTAAAATAGTGATGGAAAAGTATAGACCAGATCTAAAAGTTGAAGTTCTAAATTGGTGAAAGGCCAATTTTGATGGTATTAGGCAAGAACTTTCGAAAGCTGATTGGAGGCAGATGTTCACAGGTAAAGGGACGGCTGGAAAATGGGAAGCCTTCAGAAATGAAATAACAAGAATCCAAAGAAAGTATACTCCTGTCAGGGTGAAAGGGAAGGCTGGTAGGTAGAGGGAATGCTGGATGACTAAAAAAATTGAGGGTTTGGTTAAGAAAAAGAAGGAAGCATATGTCGGGTAGTGACAGGATAGATTGAGTGAATCCCAAGAAGAATATAAAGGCAGTAGGAGTATACCTAAGAGGGAAATCAGGAGGGCAAAAAGGGGACCATGAGATAGCTTTGGCAAATAGAGTTAAGGAGAATCCAAAGGGTTTTTCCAAATACATTAAGGACAAAAGGGTAACTAGGGTCAGAATCGGGCCCCTCAAAGATCAGCAAGGCAGCCTTTGTGTGGAGCTGCAGGTGATGGGGGAGATACAAAATGAGTATTTTGCATCAGTGTTTCCTATGGGACAGTACATGGAAGATATAGAATGTAGGGAAATAGATGGTGACATCTTGAAAATGTCCATATTACAGAGGAGGAAGTGCTGGATGTCTTGAAACGCTTAAAAGTGGATAAATCCCCAGGACCGGATCAGGTGTACCCTAGAACTCTGTGGGAAGTTAGGGAAGTAATTGCTGGATCCATTGCTGAGATATTTGTATCATCGATAGTCACAGGTGAGGTGCCGGAAGACTGGAGGTTGGCTAACGTGGTGCCACTGTTTAAGAAAGGTGGTGAGGACAAGCCAGAGAATGATAGACCAGTGAGCTTAACATCAGTGGGCAAGCTGTTGGAGGGAATCCTGGGGGATAGGATGTACATGTATTTGGAAAGGCAAGGACTGATTAGGGATAGTCAACATGGCTTTGTGCATGGAAAATCATGTTTCTCAAGCTTGATTGAATTTTTTGAAGAAGTAACAAAGAGGATTGATGAACGTAGAGTGGTAGACATGATCTATATGGACTTCAGTAAGGCGTTTCACAGCTTCCCCATGGGAGATTAGTTAGTAGGTTAGATCTCATGGAATACAGGGACAAATAGCCATTTGGATACAGAACTGGCTCAAAGGTAGAAGACAGAAGGTGGTGGTGGAGGGTTTCTTTCCAGATTGGAGGCCTGTGACCAATGGAGTGCCACAAGGATCGGTGCTGGATCCACTACTTTTTGTCATTTAAATAAATGATTTGGATGTGAGCATAAGAGGTACCGTTAGTAAGTTTGCAGGTGACACCAAAATTGAAGGTGTAGTGGACAGTGAAGAAAGTTACCTCTGATCACAATGGAATCTTGATCAGGTGGGCCAATGGACTGAGGAGTGGCAGATGAAGTTTAATTTAGATGAATGCAACACTCAATGGTAAGGTCCTAGGGAGTGTTGCTAAACAAAGAGACCTTGGAGTGCATGTTCGTAGATCCTTGAAAGTAGGGTTGCAGATAGATAGGATAGTGAAGTAGGCAGTTGGTATGCTTTCCTTTATTGGTCAGAGTATTGAATTTAGAAGTTGGGAGGTCATGTTGCAGCTGTACAGGACATTGATTAGTTCACTTTTGGAATATTGCATGCGATTCTGATCTCCTTCCTATTGGAAGGATGTTGTGAAACTTGAAAGGGTTCAGAAAAGATTTACAAGAATGTTGCCAGGGTTGGGGATTTGAGCTATAGGGAGAGGCTGAATAGGCTGGGGCTGTTTTCCCTGGAGTGTCAGATGCTGAGGGATGACGTTATAGAGGTTTATAAAATCATGAGGGGCATGGAAAGGATAAATAGACAAAGTTTTTTTCCCTGGGATGGGCAAGTCCAGAACTAGAGGGCATAGGTTTAGGGTGAGAGGGGAAAGATATAAAAGAGATTTAAGGGGTGACTTTTTCACACAGAGGGTGCTACGTGTATGGAATGAGCTGCCAGAGGAAGTGGTGGAGGCTAGTACAATTGCAACATTTAAAAGGCATCTGGATGGATATATGAATAGGAAGGGTTTGGAGAGATATGGGCTGGGTGCTGTCAGGTTGGATAGATTGGGTTGGGATGTCTGGTCGGCCTGGATGAGTTGGACCGAAGGGTCTGTTTCCGTGCTGTACATCTCTATGACTCTCTGACTCTATTTACTGAATGTATCCCCATAGTGTTAGTTAATGAGTTACAGGATTTGCTCCAGGTATTATAGTGAAGTCAGGATTTTTGGAGATTTGGAGATGGTATACCATTTGTGCCTGATGTTGTTGCCCTCCTCAGAGGTAGAGGTTGTGGGCATAAAAGATATGTGTTGAAAGTTTGGTGAGTAACTGCAGTGTATTTTTGACAAACTACATGCATTGTGATGGCTGGAGTGATTGTTTTAGATGGAGGATCAGGTGCTAGTCTAATACATTGGCTTTGTCCTTGACCATGTTGAGCTACTTGAATGTTGTTGGAACTGCACTCAACCAAGCCTGTAAAATGTATTCCATTACACTTGTCTGTGATGTAGCTGGTGGATAGGTTTTGGGGATTCAGAAAGTGAATCTCACTGCAAAGTATTTAGCCTCTGAATAGCTCTAAACAAACTTCTGCACAGCTCTGAAATATAAAAAAGATATACATTTGTCTTCTCCATATTTTATATAACAGTGTTAACCAATTTGAAATGAATGAAATTGATACTTCCACCCAAATGGCAAAGAAAAATTTCACTATACCACTGTGATACTGAGCAGACAATCGGAGCTGATAGTTCAGTGCTGTACTGAAAGACTGTTGCACTGCCTTCTTTTGTCAACATTTCAGTTTCTGTCGACTTGGGATGCAATGGAATATCTTGAAATTAGATTAGATTAGATTCCCTACAGTGTGGAAAAAAGCCCTTCGGCCCAACAAGCCCACACTGACCCACCGAAGAGTAACCCACCCAGACCCATTTCCTTCTGATTAATGCACCTAACACTATGGGCAATTTAGCGTGGCCAATCCACCTAACCTGCACATCCTTGGACTGTGGCAGGAGACTGGAGCACCCAGAGGAAACCCACGCAGACACAGGGAGAACGTGCAAACTCTGCACAGTCGCCTGAGGCTGGAATCGAACCTGGGTCCCTGGTGCTGTGACGCTGCCGTGCTGAGCCACTGTGCCATCCCATAGTGCTAAATACATGTATTGAAGTGTCCTGCTTTACTAAAATAGTCTCCAAATTTTCATGTTAATTACTCATCCAAAAGTGACATGACATGATGCCTTGTGATGTGTAAAAGACTGATTTATAATGGGAAATGTGAATCTGACATTGAATTACAATGCATCAAAAACTGCTCCTACCTTGACTGTAGGTGATCACCATTAGAAAACCTTCCCAGATTTCTTTCAACATAACAATAAACTCTTTCATTTTACTTTAATCTATTTTCTCTTTAGAGATTGTCATAAATATCTTGCCAGTCATTCAAATCTTTAAATCTTTGAGTCTCTGCATAATTATACTTAGAGACCTCTACAACTTGACTGAAACTGGAATTTGCCCTCAAGCATGTTCACAAAGCCATGAATTGTTTTGATCTTATAAGCTTGGATGTTAAATGTATCTCACCATCATTGAAAACGTTGTCACACATGAAGCCGTCCACCCCTTCTCTTGTTTTCTAGCTCAGTTCAGTTACTCCCTTCTACCTCTCCTTGGACCATGAACACACCACTGAACATCAATCTGTTAACTCCAGGACTGTCACTCATCTTATTTCCTCTCTACAAAGCTTTTGTTATCTTCTCACAAAGTTCCGCATTGAACTCGTTGCTGAATTTTGTTTGATGATATTTCTGTAAAATGCCAAGGACTGTTTATTGCATTAAAGATGCTACTTAAATGCAGGTTGCTGGTGGTTATTGGCCTTGGGCAGTCTAACTGAATGATGCAGCATTCCTATAATGGTTACAAATTTGTTAGAACAGCTTGACTCATTTCTGCATTTATTCTTGAACGAGCATAAAGGGAAGAGGAAAGTTGTTTTGAAAACATTTTGAAGTACGATGGCATTATACCGCTATGATTATGAAGTGCTTCCTTTATTTGAAGACTTGAAGAGATGAAGTTTTCCATGAGAACCTAAAGGATTGTATTTAATGTTTTCTATTGACTATTCCTCAAGAGTTTTCTCCTGAAGTTGGTTCAATTGTATTGAAAAGCTTTTAATGTAAATGTCAGTCAAGAATAAAGGATTGTATTTATTGTGACAATGAACTGCAGCTTGTAAGCATAGATCCTCATATTTGTTTATGGGTTCTAGATTATAATTCTATCTCCATATTTACTGTTTTATTTGTTTCTCTCAAACCAAGAAACTGTGTTAATCTTTAAACATAGCTATCTCTTCTGAGCAGCTTAGAATAATAAACACTACTCAGCATTTCCCTAGTACTTGATGAAATGAAATCTTGTTTATTGCACTATGCATACACTCTGCAACACAGCATTTTAAAATATAATAAATTGGCTCAATTGACTATGGTCTTTGAATGCAATATTATCAATTTTAACCTTACATGTTTCAATCACTGTTATTTTCTCAAACATAATTTGCTTTGCATTGTTAGATTAGCATTTCAACTTCTGGATGTTTTCACCAATTAGAAATAATGAGCACATGGCCCTTGGTACATCCTCATGCCTTGGATTAGGTTGGGTTCTGCCAGTTTTGAAATGTGAAATCCAAGCAGATTGTCTCTGTGTGAATCTCCAAATTCAGAGCTGCATAATTAGGAGAGAATTAGGGTGGCTGTTGGGATGGAGTGGGAGGGAGGGGGTTGGTAATGAGATGTGCCTCCAAAAGATCTTGAAGAGCCACCAAGGAGGTCATTTTTACTTTTCCCAGCATCAGCTTTCAGTTTGGTTTCCTCATGCAGCATAGATCTTCTGAGTAAATTATCAATGGGGTACGGTTAGGATGAAATGCTTAAATGAGCTTTAATTGCCAAGGAATGTAAAATTCAGCCCAATATTGCAGAAATCCAAAAGGTGTAGTTAGTGCATCAACATTGATGTATATAATGCATTATAGAGACTCTGACAGTCTACTATCTCCTTTACAATCATGAATGGCACTCTAATGCTATTAGTCTTGTAAATAGTCTGCAAAAGATATACCTTCTTGAATGAAATGGCAAAGGATTTAAAATAATGGACTAAGTTCATAATTACTTTGAACATCTTCAAAGACGCTGAAAAAACAAGTTTTATATTTATGGAGTGTCACATTTTCATTCCTTCATTGAAAATATCATATTTAAAAACAATTTTAGATTATTTTAAGAAGTCTATTTATCTTCATTTTCACTTCAATCTCAAAACAGTAATGCAATTATTTTCTATGTGAGTATTCAGATTAAAGTGAAGGATTTTAAACTCTTTTTATTTCTTCATTGCTGAGTGTGAATGTTTCAATTTGATTTGTTTTTGATATTCTTGTTGGCATCACTGCTGCTGTGCATTGAGATATTCCTTTGATTTATGATCAGATTTAAACTGCCTTTGGGAAAGGCAAATTTTCCACAAAGAGATAACCAGATCTGTGTGGGCAACTTTCTTCATTGCTGACTACAAAATCCAAGTCATTGCCTCAGTGTCGGCTATGAGTAAAATCTGAATATTGCCATTATCACTGTTAGTCACTGATAAAACAGGGTGAAACTTCGATTCTATCACAAATTCAAATTCTTCAGTTACGCATCTTCCTCACTGCTTTCAGGTGAGCTCTTGGTTCTTGGAAATCTTGCACAATGTGAGCAAAGATACTCAATACATGGAAACCAACCTTTATAACATAAACACAATAACATCTGGAGATATCACACAATCAAATGTTGCATGGTCATGTGATGAAGCATCCAAACATAGCTCCAACTACAGTAAGCCTGAATGCTATGTAAAACCTACGCCCACACATTCCCTCTCACCTCAGTCCAAGGCCCCAAAGGAGACTTCCATTTCCATCAAAGTTTCACCTGCACACGTCATTTACTGTATCCGTTGCTCCTGATGCAGTCTCTTCTACATTAGGGAGACAGGATGCCTACTCACACAGCGCTTCTGAAAACATCTCCGGGACACCCGCACCAATCAACCTCACCGTCTTGTCGCTGAACACTTTAACTTCTGCTCCCAGTCTGCCGAGGACATGCAGGTCCTGGGCCTCCTCTATCACCACTCCCTTACCACCCGACGCCTGGAGGAAAAATGCCTCATCTTTCGCCTTGGGAACCTCCAACGCCATGGCATCAATGTGGACTTCACTATTTTCCTCATTTCCCCTCGCTCCATCTTACCCCAGTACCAACCTTCCAGCTCAGCACTGTCCTCATGATCTGTCCCTTCTGTCCATCTTCCTTCCCACCTATCTGCTCCACCCTCCCCTCTAACCTATCACCTTTCCCCCTACCTAGAGTTATTCATCCTTGGGAGACTGGCTCCCTACATTGGACTTCCTTGGATTTTTCACTCCAATAAGTCAAAATAAATGTGAGATCAAGAAAGATAGGAATTACTGAACTACAAGGGCATGATCCACAGTTTAAAAAAATGACATGGTTGCACAGTGCTAGGGACCTGGGTTCGATTCCAGCCTCAGGTGACTGTCTTTGTGGAGTTTGTACATTCTCCCCATGTCTGCCTGGGTTTCCTCTGGCTGCTCTAGTTTTCTCCCACACTGCAATGGTATGCAGATTAGATAGATTGGTCATGATAAATTGCCCATAAAATTCAGGGATGTGCTGGCTAGGTGGGTGAGCCATGGGAAATGCAGGGGTAGAGGTATAGTGGTCAAGAGTGCAGTGCAGGAAAAGCACAACCGGTCAGGTCCGAGAAGTAGGAGAGTCGCCGTTTCGGGCATAAACCCTTCATCAGGGCATAAACGCATCAATTCTCCTGCTCCTCGGATGCTGCCTGACCTGCTGTGCTTTTCCAGCGCCACACTCTTGACTCTGAGGTCCAGCATCTGCAGCCCTCACTTTCTTCTAGTACAGGTAGAGCGTAAGGGGTGGGTCTGGATAGGATGCTCCTATAAGGGTCGGTATGGACTCAATGGGTCAAAAGGCCTGCTTCCACACTGGAGGGATTGTTTGACACTATGGCTGGGGTAAAGGGAACACAAACTTGTAAATTGCTGATTGCAAGAAAACAACAAAATGACAGAAACACTCAATACGAACATGTATGAGATATTTACCAGAATGATGCAGGACTGAGTAATAAAAAATACAAAGAAACAGGATATGATATGATCAATTGACCCATCCTGTCTGTTCTATGCCATGATTGTGCAAGTATCCATCATAATCTCCCACATTCCCACTGCTAAAACCACCATATAAACAACTAGAAAAAGCAAGTCGATTTACTTTTGGGGAATTTTTCTCTGACCGTAAAATATGATCAAATTCAGTTCCAGCAGATCATAGTTACCAAGAGGGTTGTCACCTGACATCCTAAGTACCTTTGCATTCCGCAACATCAGGCACTGTCATTGGAACTCATCCTACTTCAATCAAAACATTTGCAGTGAATTCACGCCAACTTCATTCGCAACCTGTCTCAAACTATAACTGTAAAGAAAGATTGCTGTTCCTTTTGTTGTGAAAATTGACGTACATTTGAAATAAGGAAGATTAAGGAAAATACAGATTGGGTGGTGCAGAGAGATTATCTTTGGATTATTCTGGCAAAGAACTGACAGCTCCAAAGAGGCCAAGTGGCCTCCTTTTATCAGGTCAAAAATTAAATGACATGATAGCCTAACAGGTTTATTTGAAATTGCACAATTTCAGATAAACCTGTTGGACTACACTCTGGTGTCATTTGATTTCACCCCAGTCCAACTCCGGTATTTCCACTTCTTTTTGTAAGCATTCATAGTACTATAAAATTGTGAGTTGTTGGATGGTAATGTATGACTAATATTGATCATTTGCCACTCATCCATGAATAAACGGCTTCCTGTTTTCACAACATGTGTTAATATTTACATGATAAGTCATCCAAAATGAAATAGAAGTTTCGGCAATTAAGCAAAGCAGCTTAACAAGCTGCAAGTAACTTGCTTCATCCATACAGATGAGTGCCAGGTTAATGCTGCCTGTGGTTTCATGTGGAATTTGAAACACAAACAGAAAAGAGACCAAACCCTAGGTCCAGAGGCACTGAGGTAGTACTACCTCAATTATCCGACGACATGGCAAGGAGTATTTTGTTCCAATAATCGAATGTTTGGATAATCGAATGTTTGGATAATTGAATGCCACATAACACAGTTTAGTCAAGCATCAGGACTTTGTGATTTTGTTCAGATAATCTGAAATATGGATAATCGAATGCTGGATAATCGAGGTTCCTCTGTATTCCCTTTCTTGTACCTTTGAATTACTGAACTCTGAATTTTAGGGGATATTCTAACGTGTTGCCTAATATTCACATTTTAAATTAAGATTCAAAACTGTTTTTATGCTCATACAAGTTGGATTCTGAATGATCTACATGCATTATTTGTGTTATTAAATCTGGCTCATTTTCCCAATGGCAGAGTCATTAATTACCAGAGAAATATGAACTGGGGCTATGATCGTCTCTTTGAGTTACAGAAGTTAGATTTTCTAGTGTGTTATTTGGCTCCTCTCCAAATCAATGTTGATTTCTTGGAATTCATGGTTCAGCAGCAGTGCTGCCATAAGTGTCTCCTTACCTTATATTGTGGACTTGAGCCCAAGGTCTAGGCAGTACTGAAGAATGCTGTAATCAGTGCCACTGAGGGATGAATATCAAGACTAGTCTTGCCAGTAGCACTCAAATCCACAAATGAAAAGTAAAAAGTATAATTTTTGAGCTGAGATGTTAAACCGAGACCCATCTGTTCACTCATGGATGTAAATTATTCTACGGCATTATTTCAAACAGCAAGGCATCTATCTGAAATTCACCCTGTAAACCAACATCCATAAAACAGATTGTATTGCTGATTGCTTCCAACATGACCCATCAAAAACATTTTAAAAAGGTACGAGGAATATTCTGAAGTTGCACCTTATTAATGTAAGCCATTTTGTTCTGAATAAGTATAAATATTACATGGATTGTTCAAAGTTTGTGCGAAGATTTGTAGCTCGGGTGCTCGTTGTTGTGGTTCTGTTCGCCGAGCTGGAAGTTTTTGTTGCAAACGTTTCGTCCCCTGGCTAGGTGACATCATCAGTGCTTGGGAGCCTCCTGCGAAGCGCTTCTTTGATGTTTCCTCCGGTGTTTATAGTGGTCTGTCCCTGCCGCTTCCGGTTGTCAGTTTCAGCCGTCCGCTGTAGTGGTTGGTATATTGGGTCCAGGTCAATGTGTTTGTTGATGGAGTTTGTGGATGAATGCCATGCCTCTAGGAATTCCCTGGCTGTTCTCTGTCTGGCTTGCCCTATGATAGTAGTGTTGTCCCAGTCGAATTCATGTTGCTTGTTGTCTGCGTGTGTGGCTACTAAGGATAGCTGGTCGTGTCGTTTCGTGGCTAGTTGATGTTCATGTATGCGGATTGTTAGCTGTCTTCCTGTTTGTCCTATATAGTGTTTAGTGCTCTGATGAAGAGTCATCATTTGAAGAGTCATCTAGAGTTGAAATGTTAGCTTGCTTTCTCTCTATGGATGCTGCCTGACCCACTGTGATCTCCAGCATTTTTTGTTTTCAGTACATATACCAGCACCGGCAGTAATTTGCTCCTGCATATTTAAAGTGTTTTGTTTGTTTTATATTTTTCAATCAGCGAAGGTACACTTCACTGCACTGTGGTTATCCTTGGTTGAAGCAGGAAGATGCAATCAATTTACAATTAGATGTTAATCCTGCTGAACCAGAAGTGAAAATATGTAAATTAATTACAATGCAAACTGAAATGGACTTAATTTGCCTTTATGGAATCTGTAATAGTACACCAAATGCATTAAAGACAATAAACATATTGCAAAAATGAAAGCATTACATTATTTGAATACTGAAGACATTGAACAGAATGAAATAAAGTGAGAGGAGAAATTGATAAAGCTGTAAAAATATGCAGCACCATAAATTTTAGAAATAATGGCAAATATAAGAGCAAAGAAACATTAAAGGGGAGAAAATGATTGCTTTAGCTTTAGTTGAAATATTATATTTGCTTTTGTTCTGTCACTCACATAAAACTGTTGAGAAAAGTCTTTGGCAGTGAGAGCTCAGTGGATTTTCTAGTCTGCTTTTGTGCTGAGTGATTACGTGGGTAGAATCTTCTGCTATTGCTGGTAGCAAACTTGGAGGTGGTAAACCCATTTACTTTGACAAAATGGTATCATTCCCGAAGGCACTGGCTGTGGTAACCATACCCAGTTCCTTTCCACCGCCACCAGAATTAATTTCTTGCGGGTGTTTCTCCAAAGTCTCCTCAGTGGTGCTGCTGAGCACAAAAGCTGTCAGATTCCCACTGACCAGCAACTCTTGCTGCATGGATTTCCACCCTTGTGGCCATGATTCCAGAGAAAGGTAGCCTCATCGTGATGTGATTGGTGTGTGGATTGGTTAGCCTTACCAAAAATAAGACGTGCTGCGGGCTCTCAAGTGATGCCTCTGATGTCTTAATAAGATTCTGCCCTGAAAGAGAGATTGGCCGAGCAACAATTATAATAGTCAACTTATAGGGGACTCAACAACCTCTACAGAAGAATGACTGCCATGGATGGTTCATAAAATGGTCTCTTTACTGTTACAGAACATCAATACTCACTTAATTTTTAAAAATTCATTCATGGAATGTGGGCATCGCTGGCAAGGCCAACTGTTATTGCTCATTCCTAACTGCCCTTGGACTGAGTGACTTGTTAATCCATTTCAGTGTGTAGTTAAGAGTTACCCACACTGCTATGGAGTCATGTAGTCTAGATTGGGTAAGGATGGCAAATTTACTTTCCCTGAAGGACTTTAATGAATCAGATAGAGTTTCAAGAAAATTGTTGATAGATTTATTTAAAAATCACGCAACACCAGGTTATAGTCCAACAGATGTACAGTATTTGGAAGCACTAGCTTTCGGAGCACGCTCCTCCATCAGGTTGTCACAACCACCTGATGAAGGAGCAGTGCTCTGAAAGCTAGTGCTTCCAAATAGACTTGTTGGACTATAACCTGGTGTGTGTTTTTAACTTTATCCACCCTAGTCCAACACCGGCTCCTCCATAGATTTATGGCACTGTTATTGACAATAGTACTCAACTCCAAATTTTTTTAACTGATTTAAATCTCACAGCTGTTGTGGTGAGAGTTTGCAACCTTTGTCCTCAAAATATTAGCCTGGGGCACTGGATTACCAGTCCAATGACATGGCCACTATGTCACCCCGATTGTCTCTTTGTAGCACTTCTGGCAATGATCTGTACCAAAGCAAAATAGAGTGTAAAAGAGGGGTGAAGATGTTCAGTCTCTGTCCTCTACACACTGCCTTGGGATGTATGGAATTACCCCAGAGAGATTTACAATAATCATAGAGGGGTAACATGGTGGCTCAGTTGTTAGTACCGCTGCCTCACAGCACAGGGACCCACGTTCGATTCCAGCCTTGGGCAATTGTCTGTGTGGAGTTTGCACATTCTCCTCATGTCTGCAAGGGTTTCCTCCCAAAACCCAAAGAATGTGCAGGCCAGGTGAATTGGCCATGCTAATTTGTCAAGTCAGGAGTAAATATAGGGTAGCAGACTGGGTCTGGGTGGGCTACTCTGTAGAGGGTCGGTATGAACTTGTTGGGCCGAAGGGCCTGTTCCCATATTGTAGGGAATCCAATCAAAAGTAGCTGGAAAAATGAAATGCAACCATCTGTCCCTGACCTTAGTTTCCTTCTCGTGTGATTGAAAGCTGAGTATTGTGAGAAATGCCAGCAGTAAATGCCCTGCAATAGGCATGCCAGTAAATTTGGAGGGTCTAAGGGTCTAAGGGCAGGAGGGAGGGAAGGAAATGGAGGGAGCTCAATCCTTGGGGGTGGAAAAAGAGGGCAGTTTCCTAAGTTCTAGAATCAAAGACAAAGGCTCATGGCATCTTGTCTGCCATGGCTGGATCTGACTTTTCTCACGCAGTCTTCTGTTCTTCACATCATTAATTATGCAACTGGGCACTTTGACACCCTCCTCATGGAATCAAATGGCAGGACTGAAGGAGGGGCTATGTATCACTGGGACCTTGCAGCTCTCACATTGCTGTTGCCATGTTTATAAACCATCTGCAACTTTAGGTGCTGCAAGCCAGGAACGACCCCTCATATTGTAGTACTGCACCATTATTCCTGGAAAAATAGCCCCTAAAGGTAGGTTATCTCCCAGGTTAGCACACATGAATCAGGAGGTGTTAGCAGTTGGTATAGTGGAGAAGGCAGAAAGGCAATGGAGACCAGGCAGAGCCAATCTGGACACAGATAGTGTCCCAGATCAGTAGTATCCTGAGTTAAACAGAACACTCAGCAGTACAGAAAGAAGGTTAATGACCTTCTGCTCTTCTCAAAGGTAAGTGTCACCATCTTCCCTCTCAGGGTCATTTTTGCTACTACACATGTATCTTATCAAGGCAGATCATAGAATCATAGAGTCCCTACAGTGTGGAAACAGGCCCTTCGGTCCAACACGTCTACACCGACCCTCCAAAGAGTAACCCACCCAAACCCATTCCCCTCCCCTATTACTCTACCTTTACCTCTGACTAATGCACTAACCTACACATCTCTGAACACTATGGGTAATTTAGCATGGCCAATTCACCCAAACTGCACACCTTTGGACTGTGGGAGGAATCCGGAACACCCGGAGGAAACTCACACAGACACCACACAGACAGTCACCCAAGGGTGGGATCGAACCTGGGTCCCTGCCCCTGGGAGTCATCAAAGCAGTGACTAAAAATTACATCCTCATACAGAAAAAGTCAAGTAAAACTGAACGGAGTTTCGGACAAATATGAGGAAAATGTCAAGAAGTAACCAGAAAAGATCAGTAAGGTCAATTAAAAAAACACTCCTGAATGAAGGGGAAAGGAGAGAGGGAGGGAGGGATAGAGAGAGAGAGAGCAAGGAGAGGGGGATATGGGAGCATGAAAGGGAGAGAGGAAAGACAGAGAAAAAATAAATCGAGAGGTGTGAGAGAGAGACCCGATCTAAACAAGACACACAGAAAAAACAGAGGGAGATCGAGAAAGAAACGGTAGAGTCAGAGAGATAGAGAAACAAGTGAGACAAAGGGACGGACAAGATGAAAGACATTGGGACAAACACAGAGAAAGAGAGAGAGAGGAGATTCTCCTCAGAGTCAGTAAACCTTAGTGACTGTGAGTAAACTTACTTCCAGCGTCAGTGAAGGAGCTGAGCGCCAGGAGGATGAGGAGCTTCATGTTGAGGCTGAGCTGATGGATCCTATCGTGTAATATTGCATGCATCTTGTCCACTCAATGGGTCTTGCTCACCTCATCCCCAAAATCTCTAACCTTTCCTGCTCTCTGTGCTTCCCATTCACTCATTGGGGACACTTCACCAGCCCTTCTGTAACACCATTTCCTGCACTTCTGTCCATATCCATCATATTCAATTCCCACATTTGTCTCATTACAGGAATAAAATGGCCTACAACTGGGACGAGAGGACCAAGATAGGTTGGGAGTGTGGGGGACTTGGTGGACATCAGGACTCTCACATTCTTATATAGCTATATTCCCAGTTGCTCCTCCTCACTCCCAATTTAAATTACATCCTTCATCACAATGCCCTGGTCAGTTAAACATCTACCTTGCAGCCTGCCTTGGTCACAGTCATACCTTTCTATGTCTGAGAAGTGAACATCTCTAGCCAAAGGGATGTGAATGCCTCCTGGATTAAGGACCCCTTCCTTGAATGATTGTTCATTCCAACTCTGTTAATGTCACTAAAGCAAGGTAATTATACCTACAAATTTGTTCATTAATTTTTAACTATCCAACACTTTGGATGGCGTGACCTATTTTTTTGTTTTCACATCTTTAGTCTCTACAATAGCATGCATTTATATAGAGCCATGAATTTGTGTTTCACATGATCTGTATTAAAACTTGACACTGAGCTATAAAGTATATATGGAACCAAACAGGGCATATAGCCCAGACAGTCCATTTTACTCAAATGTCCTCAACTTTTTTCAATTAAATCTTTCATGGTAACCATCTATTCTCTTCTCCCTCCTACGCATGTCTATGTTCCTCTTAAATGCATCTATACTATTCACCCCTCTCTGTTGCTAACTGCTACATTCTCATCACTGTTTCAATAATAATTTTTTTTGTACTCCTGTTATGTTTATGTCTTGGGGTTTTGCAGGAGAGATTGTGGTACAGTGGTAATGACACTAGATTAACAATCCAGGGGACCAGGCTATGTTCCCGGGAAAGGAGTTAAATCTCACTTCAATAGATATGCAACTGTCTCATTCATGTCTTTTAGGGAAGGGGAATTTGTCATCCTTGCCTGGCCTGGTCTGTGCATAGCTCCAGACCACAGCAATGTGGTTGACTTTAACATGCCTGAGAAATGGCCTAGTAAACCATTCCATTCAAGGACAATCAATGATGGGCAACAAATGTTGGTCTTGCCAGAGATCACATTGCACATAACACCAGCACCTCCATGTTATTAAAAAAGCACCTCAGGTTACCTGTTTGAATAGGCCTTTATTCAATGCTTTGAATTATCTGCTCCCATGCTTCCAGCTGCTTACCAACAATTTATTTTTTTCTTTCTCCTTCACTACACTCGGGTTTAATGAATCACACATAGTGCAGAGAGAATCAACAGACACACAATCAAGCACTGAATAATTAAACACTAATTGCCTACAAGCTTATTTTCTTCTCACTAAAGGAAACATTCTCTTTATCCATTCTATCAAACCCTTTCGTATTTTTAAAGACTTTACTTGTGTCATTGTTTAGTCCTCTCGAACAAGTGACCTGAGAAACAGACTTTAAGGAGGAGAGAGAGACAGTAGAGATTGATGGAAGGAATTCTAGAACCTAGTGCCTAATTGAGGCATGCCTGGAGCTCATCATGTCCATCCCATCTTTTGCCTTCATAGGGATTTGAAAATAGAGACAATGAGGGTCTACAACTCCTGTCATTCACCAGTGAATGTAACTGCATGGGAGAAAGTGAGGACGTCAACACTCGCTCCTCGGATGCTGCCTGACCTGCTGTGCTTTTCCAGTGCCACACGTAACCATCCCAAACATTCACGTTCTGAAGAACTAGAGGTAATTTGCCTGTGCTGATGTTAAACAAGTCGATCAAGATAGACATTGCATAGACATTGCCAAATAGACATTGCATAATATGGAAGTCAAAGCAGGTCCTTTGTTTAGGACCAAAGATGTTGTCAGGCCACAATCCATAGGTGCCAGCTCATCCACTGACATTGGCACCCGGCACTTGCCAATCCCTCGCAACCATCATGGCACCTCTTCGATCCATGTGCTGGGATAAGGTGGGGCAAAAATTCCCAATACATACCCTCTGAATTTGGGATGTGAGTTTATGGAATTTGCATTTGAACTAAGAGTCACTGAGCTCTCTGGCTGAGACTGACTAGGCAATATGTCAGCCATTGCATCGGGGCAGGTGTGTGGAACAGGAGTTTACCTTGTAAAACTAAAGGAAAACCCCTGACAAATGTCCCAGCTAAATGACAATGAACACCAGCCTGTCGAGCAAACAGTTGAGATATTCTGGAACCTACAAAATTACAAAACTATTCAACTTTTAATCATTTGCTCGGGTGCAGAGATACTGAACATTCCACAGCATTGTACACCATGCAAACCTGTTTGCCTTGAATGTCAGCCTTCAATGTCAGCAACACCTGAGCCTCCAAACATGTAAGAGAAATAATCAAAACCATTGGAAACCCACTCACTTTAATTGGAGAACAATTCACACCTCATCTTATACTCAGGAAGCTCATTCAGCCCTGAGAGGAGGAGGAACAGCTCAGTGATCAAATCCAGATTTGGTGGGAGATAAGGGAGACCGCCAGTCAGTGTAACTGGGGAATCCTGGTCTCTGGGGCTTGTTTAGCATCTGGCCAGCATTGAGAGAATCAGCCACAGCAGGTCACAGACTCAGGAAAAGAAGGAGAATGGGCAACCTTCTCATCCACGAACCTCCACATACTGACGAGAAGAGACTGGAGAGTTGAGAGACCGACTGGGGACAGGCCAGCAACATCCACCATTGTTCAAGCCAACATGAATCACTTTGTGGAGTGAATATAAGGTCATCGAGACCCTCTGTGCCAGCTCACTAAGACGGGGTAGGAAAGGTGGCCTTTGGGGTTGACAGTATAGGGCACTCCCCAGGGAAGGGAAACAAGATAAGGCCATGAGATTCCTGCTTACTATCTCTATCTCTCTCCTTTCCCCTGCAATTAACAGCTCTCTGTAATTTGAAATCCACTGTACCATGTCGGGGCTGCAAGGGGTAACTGGGGTGTTAGTGGCTGTCAGACAAGTTTCACTTCACTTGATGCATCACATTTCTTTTCTAAATATTCATTTTCTTGTCAGGGATTGTACATATTCTCAATTTTACTTGTTTTAATAAAATCAGAGTTCCCTTTGCCTCTGAAGCATCTGCCTCTTGGGTTTTTCACCACACCACATCTCCCTACTGTACATAAGCCCACTAACAGAAACAGGGAGCTGTTCTACAATAAACCAACCTGCACTCCATACACTGGCTGCTTAAGAAGTACATATCTGCATTGAAGAGATCACCAGCAATAAGCATTGAAAGGCTGCTGCAAGGACATTTTGCAAGCAACCCAGGGACAGACTCCCAAATCATGGATTGGACCAAGCTGTATCTCAGCACTGCATTTATTCCTGCCTGACCACAGTATCCTTGCTTTGCCAGACAATGCCATGCCTGTTCATTCACTGATCCTTCACCAGACCCTAAAGGCTACCAGTACTTTTGTATTGACATCCCTGGTTTGGGGAACACACGGACAGGTTGCTTGTTATGCTCGTCAAAGTGGACAAACAGGAGGCTGGAAGAACACCGCAAGTCAGGCAGCATCAGGAGGAGGAGAAGTCAATGTTTCAGGACTTGTCAGCAGTGAGCTGTCTTTGGGAAGGTGACATTCTCCTTGATAGATGGCACAATGATAATTCAATATAACACTCACAGTGTCTGCCCCACCTGTGCGGCAAGCAAACTGCATTTTCATTCAAATGAATGGTCATCTCGGAAGCGGGTGGGAGACAGTCTTCACTCCAGTCAAGGAGGTGGGGCCGCTGTTGTCAGTCAGAAGCACAGTTGACTTTGGTCAGTCATCTGCTTGAGCCTGTCACAGTTAGGCGACATGTCTGGGGAGTGAGCAATGGTTCATCCTATAGGCTTAACACCAGGCCTCAGGAAAGCTGTGTATCATCAGTCAGGCAGCTGCAAACACAGTGCTCAGGGATCAGATCAGTCATATCTGGGAGTTAATGATTTGTCAGATGTCTGGGGCAGATACAGTTGGTTCATTGTTCTTTGTTCAGTAACATGCAAGGACGACTTGTCAGAACACTGCCAAACGGCATGAGGAGTCATGGTTTGGGGGTGGAGGGTAAACAGATATCGGAGAGGAGGGGAAAACAATGGTGACTGGACTGGGGAGTGGAACTCCAGGTGTGGAGAGACATGTGGAACAGCAATGAGAATGTGATTGCCTAGGAGTAAGTGAGGACTGCAGATACTGGAGATCAGAGTCAGGAGTGTGGTGCTGGAAAAGCACAGTGAGTTAGGCAGCATTCATGGAGCAGGAAAATGGACATTTTGGGCATAAGCCTCATCAGGAATGAGGCTTGTGGGCCGGGGGGGCTGAGAGATAAGTGAGAGGGGGGTGGGGCTGAGGTAGGTTGCTGAGATTGCGATAGGTAGATGAAGGTGGGGGAGAAGGTGTTCGGTTGGAGAGGAGGGTGGAGCGGATGGATGGGAAGGACGATGGACAGGTTAAGAGGGCAATGCCGAGTTGGAGGCTTGGGACTGGGATAAGGTGGGGGGGAAGGGGAAATGGGAAAGTTGGTGAAATCCACATTGATCCTGTGTGGTTGCAGGGTCCCAAGGCAGAATATGAGGCATTCTTCCTCCCAGGTGTCAGGTGGTTAGGGTTTGGCGATGGAGGAGGCCCAGGATCTACATGTCCTTGTTGGAGTGGGAAGGGGAGTTAAAGTGTTCAGAGATGGGGCGGTGGGATTGTTTGGTGTGGGTGTCCCAGAGGTGCTCTCCGAAATGATCTGCAAGTTGGCATCCTGTCTCCCCTATGTAGAGGAGACCACATTGGGTTCAACGAATATAGTAGATGACATTTGTGGAAGTACAGGTAAATTTCTGTCAGATGTGGAAGGATCCTTTGGGGTGATGGGGTTATTGGTAGTGGTCAGCCCTGTGGCCTCCACAGGGGAGACCTAGAGAAGCGGGGAGAACATCATTAAGGTGCAGTGCAGGCTTCAGGGGGCATGAAGGATAGTTGGAGGTGAAGTTCAATGTGGTATGTCTCCACATGACGAGGGGGAAGAGTGGAAGTGGGCTATGGGATAGTGAGAGGTAAAGGATGACATGGAGTCTCTGGGGAGTATCTAGTGACTGAGTGGGATCTCATGCTGATGGTGTCCACTATGAGCTGCATTCCCTGCCAGTCTGTAGATGTGAAATGCAACTGGAGAATAGCTGGGACAATGCCCAGGGCATGCAGAGCCAGTGTCAGTATGAGGGATGAAAGTGCAGGACAATAGACCATTGAAGGAAGAAATACATGAAGTGGGTGCCTGAAAACTCCAGTAATGTCCAAGAATTTCATTGCCCATTTGTGATATACACAGGGTGAAATTACTTAGTGTTTCAATGTTGGTCAAAGTTGATTTATTGCCATTGTTCCTTGCAAACTGAACCTTGGCACTTCAATCATGCGAGAGTTAGCAGTAAAAAGACAGTGGTAGTGCCTCCCTATTTCTGATCCAGGAGTCCTAGGTTCCAGTTTCGCCTGCTCCACAGGTGTGTGGTAACATCTCCGAATAAGCTGGCCAGAAAATGTCTCAAAAGAGGCAAATGCTAGCTAAAGGTGAACCATTATTCATGCAACTTGGGAGAGCATTGCTTCATTATCTCTCATCTGATTTTAACAATGGTTGAATGGAATGCAAAGAAAATTTTAGGTTGATCTGGGACAGGAAGGGGGTTGGAATGCAGCAAGTGGTCCATTTTGATTCAACACAACTGGTGTGGTGCTGTCACAAAGTTGGTGCGTGTGCTGCAAACCAGGTGTGCTGAAGAGCCAGTTCTGCTGCTTAGACCCACCTGGGGGTAGGGATGTTGGTGGTGGTGATCCTCCAGTATTGTCCACACAGAGTGTGCTGTATCATCTTGACCTGTTGTATTGTGCCAATTGGAGCAATTGATCAGTTGATGTAATAGCTGCCATGGAGCTGAGGAACAGAAGCAGTGTTCTGAGGAGGGTGGAGGAGAAGGAGGTTGAGGATGAGGATAATGGGAACAGGGAGCTCAGCTTGTGCCTGAAAGACCTCAGTTCTGTTGGAGGCTGCAAGCCAGACTAACACCCAGTTCCAGTGGACAGGAGCTAACTGCAGAAGAATGGAATGTTAAGTAGTTGTTGGACATAATGTCAGTATTTGCTTTGCATTGTGGGAGGTGACCTGCAGCCTCTTTTGGTTTTGTTTGTGTTGCCTCATGTTGGCTATAAGTAAAAGCTCATATTTGGAATTGTTTGACTGCTTGCCTGTTTCTGATGTTCTCCCTCGCTGGGTAATGAGAAGCTGCAGGCCTCCAGTGGGCACTGGGGTCAGAGTAGTGTAAACTTAGAGAAGGTGTTGAGAGAGGAAGTAGTGAAGGTCCTGTAAATTGTGTGACCTGGTGGTTAAACTGTAACCAGGTGAGAAAATGGGGTTTTATGTGAGAAAAAGTGATAGCCATGCCAGCTGTGCGTCATGGGCAGTGTGACTTTGTGGCTTCTGTGCTATTACATTGTTGGTGAGGAGCAGTGTCAGATTGTCAATGTTTTGTCGAGATGTACAGTGGCCTTTTATAGATTGCATGGAAACAAAGGATGTTTGCCTTTCAGTGGATATCCGATGAGTGGTGAGAATTTCCATAAACAAGAGTGGTAAGATGGGTCCAGGATTGGATGTGAGGGATAAAATTGGAGTATGGTAGACAATATGACATTTTGGTAAGATATGGTGAGAAATCTTGCTAGGTCACATGGTGAGATTCTCTCAAAACAAACAATGCACTGGCTCATTGGATTATGCATCTGATAATCAAATTGGAAAGGCCTGCTGTGAATTATTAATCACTCGATCAATTGGGTGGATGATCTGCCAATGGAAACCAAGTGCCATAAGTTGCCATCCTGCTCTGGATCAATATTCTTACCTTGAATATTACTGCACTTCTTTCATTGTCTTGTGATCAAATTCCTGGCACTTCCCAGTAACACCTTGGGTGCATACGGCATGCTTACTTTCATCAGACGGGGTATTGAGTACAAGGGTTGGCAGGTCATGTTACAGTTGTACTGGACTTTGATTTGCCACATTTGGAATACTGCATACCAAAAAGATATGGATGCTCTGGAGAGGGTGCAGAGGAGGTTATTCAGGATGTTGTCTGGTATGGAGGGCGCTAGCCAAGAAGAGAGGCTGAGTAGATTAGAATTATTTTCACTAGAAAGAAGGAGGTTGAGGGGGTGACCTGATTGAGGTCTACAAAATTGTGAGAGGTACAGACAGGATGGATAGCAAGAAGCTTTTTCCCAGAGTGGGGAACTCAATTACTAGGGATCTCAAGTTCAAGGTGAGAGGGGAATAGGTTAAAAGAGATGCGCGTGGAAAGTTCTTTACGCAGAGGATGGTGGGTGCCTGGAACACATCACCAACGGAGATGGTAGAGGCGGGTAGGATAGAGTCATCTAAGATGTTTCTAGACAGATACATGAATGGGCAGGGAGCAAAGGGATCCTTAGAAAATAGGCGACAGGTTTAGATAGAGAATCTGGATCGGCGCAGGCTTGGAGGGCTGAATGGCCTGTTACTGTGCTGTAATTTTCTTTGTTCTTGTTCTTTGTATGTGCTCGAGGTGGACAGCAGTTATTTATCTGGTCTGTAGTATTACTGGACAGGTACATGGATTAGGAAAGGCTTAGAGAGAAATAGGCTAAATACAGGCAAATGGGACTAGTTCAGTTTAGGAAACCTGGTCAGCATGGACAAGGTGGGCCAAGGGCCTGTTTCCATGTTGTATGGCTATGACTTTATAATAGAAGACCACCTGGGGTGAGCCATGAATACAAGGCACTCTGCTAAGTTTTGTGCTAAAGTAGTAATGGCAGGAAACAGGGCAGGTCCTTTCAATTCATTTCAGTACACTACCACTGGGCAGGAGGCCTCAAAATCTGTAACAAAGTGACTGAATTCATACTTGTCAGCAAACTGAAAGCATTGGCAAATGGTAGATATCAGTGTATATACATTCAAGGAGGATCTCTAGGCCCAATTATTGGGAAGACCAACGTAGCCAAATGGGTGCTTGTTGAGGCCACATCTGGAATATTGTCAACAGTTTTGACCTTCTTATCCAAAATTGTTTTCAGTCTTGGAGTGCACAGAAGAAGGTTTATGCCAAGAAGGGAAAAGTGTATCAGAGAAAGTGGATTATCCTGGGTGACTTCACCTTTGTAAAATGCCTTAGTGGGAATGTGGTGGAAGTAAATAAAATTAGGAAATATCAGACAAATTGGACCTTTCCCACTAGGTACAGAAGGATGCCAAATGCAATGGGAATTATAGGTTGTTTTAACTGAACATTTGGGAAGTAGAATTAGAATTAGAGTTAGGTTTATTGTCACATATACTCACGTGTGTGCAGTAAAACATATATAAAGTGCCAATTATGGTGCCATCTTAGTTACAAAGGTACAAAGAACCTTTGTAATAAATTAGAAAAATAAAGAAATAAAAAGTTCAGCATGACAGTTGTTCAAGCAGACCACACTGGGCCTCATCTCCAGACTGCACTGGGCCTCACCTCCAGAACACACCGAGCCGAGCCTCCAGACTGCACTGGGCCTCACCTCCAGACCACACCGGGCCTCACCTCCAGAGTGCACTGGGCCTCACCTTCAGACTGCACTGGGCCTCACCTCCAGACTGCACCGGGCCTCACCCCCAGATCACACTGGGCCTTGCCTCAAGACTGCACCGGGCCTCACTTCCAGTTCACACCGGGCCTTGCCTCCAGAATGCAATGGACCTCGCCTCCAGACTGAAATGGGCCTGATCACCAGATCAGACTGGGCCTTGCCTCCAGACCACACTGGGCGACACCTCCAGACCACACCAGGCCTTGCCTCCAGACTGAAATGGGCCTGGTCACTAGAGCGCACTGGGCGTCGCTTCCAGACAGCGCTGGCCCTCACCTCCAGACTATACTGGGTGTCGCCTCCAGACAGCGCTGGCCCTCACCTCCAGACTATACTGGGCTTCGCCTCCAGATTGCCCAGGGCTTTGCCACTGACTGCACTGGGCCTCGTCTCCAGACCACACTGGGCCTTGCCTGTAGACCGCACTGGTCCTAGTCTCCAGAGCACACTGGACCTTGCCTCTAGACTGTACTGGGCTTCGCTTCCAGACCATGTTAAGCCGAGTGTTGTCAGGCTTTGTTTCCAATCTTCGCCTCCATGTCCCATTGCGTCCCCACTGTTGACCCAATGCAGCCCCACTCCTGGCACCAACTCCACTGCAGCTGACAGTCCATCGAGTTCCCAAGTCCAGGCTCTGGGTCTACCGAAGCCAAGAGTCCTCGATCCTGCTACCACACCTGCCGATAACCCTGTGACACTGCTCCGTCTTCCCCACAATGTTAGAAGATGAAAGAAAAGAGAAACAGAAAGATGGAAAAGGAAAGAGAGAGAAGAGTGCGGCCAGCCTGGAGCATTACGGACTCTGGGGCCCTAGCTCTCTCTAGCATGTGGGTGCCCGATTACTGCCTGAGCTGGAAGTAGGAAACCTCAAGAGAAATGAGACAGTTTTATCAACAAATTGGATTTGGGATTATTAGAAATCATCAAAGATATACTGTCAATAGGTAGACCAAAGATCTTCTCCTGCCTAAAATAATTAATGTGATAGATACTGCTTCTAATTACAAGTTCACAAACAGTTAAACAGGCATATAAATGATGATGAGCATTGAGGCAGCAAACAAAGATAAGTCCTGTCCAAGCTTGACAACTATAATAAGTTTGACATTACTCTTGGTTATGGTTTTGATTTATTTCCATGACTGTGAATAGGAACTGAGGTGGGCAGATGGACAAGCTTTTGTTTGACAACTGATTCCAAATCAATGTCCGTTTACAGTTTAGATTGAATCACAGATCTGTAACATCCTTAAATCCAAATTTCATGGGTTTCATCCAATATTATCTCAAAGCAATTTTTTCCTCTCTGTCACTGAATAAAACTAATGATGCTTGATCAAATAATGCCATGGACTTGATGTGTCTTATCATTGGAGGGTGCAGGACCCATCTGTGCACCTGCAGATGGTAGGCAATTTAACTAACCACATTAGATAATATTTTAGTATATTGGAAACTGCCACTAACTTGATTGTGTCTGTAGGTTGAGCTGAGCTACAAAGAATGAGATCCTGAAGTATTAAAGGGACGGAATTCCCTTTTGGAAGGCCTTCATTTTTCCTGACGTTTCCACAAATTTGCAAAGAAATGTAAAGCAAGTTTATTCTAAAATGTAGAGTTCTTTATTACTGTAAAAGAACCTGATGGATAACTGATCCTCTTTTAGGAGCATTTACTCACACAGTTTAATAAGTTATTGCTCCATATTATCAATCGGGTCTGCTCCAGGAAACATTACTAATGCTTATTCAAGAAGTAGCCCTAACAGGCAGTTAAAGGATCAAAAAGTACTACTGTTTTTTTGTTCTCCAATTCATAAATATAATTTGTGCCAACCAAAAGTTCTGAATGCCCTTTTATCTTTCTCTCAAAATTAAAATTCCACAGCAGAAATAACCCTGTTGACTCAGCAAATCCCCCACTCAACCATTACCATCAAGCCAGAAGATCAACCCTGATTTGATGGATAGTGCAGCAGGTCATGGCAGAAGCAGCAGCAGACATAATTGAACATGAGATGTCAACTTGGTGAAGCTACCAAACAGAACTACCTATATGTCAGCATAAACAGCAAGTGATAGACACAGCTACGTAGGTCACAACCAATGGATCAGATCTAAGTTCTGCAATCCTGCCATATCCAGTCGTGAATAGTGGTTGACAATTAAACAACACACTGGAGGAGGAGGGTCCACAAATATTCCGATCCTCATTATGTAAGAGCTCAACACATCAGTGGAAAGGATAAGGCAGAAGCATTCGCAGCAATCTTTAGCCAGAAGTGCTGAGTGGATGATCCATCTCCGCCTCCTCCTGCTGTTCCCAGCATTATAGATACCAGTCTTCAGCCAATTCAATTCACTCCATGTGATATCAAGAAATGGTTAGAGAGATTGAATACTGCACTGACTATGGGCCCTGACAACATTCTGGCAATGGCACTGAAGACTTGTGCTCCTGAACTTCTCTCACACTCACCAAGCTGTTCCAGTACAGTTACAATACTGGCATTTACCCAAATATGTGAAAAATTGCCCAAGTATATCATAAGAAGCAGGACAAATTCAACCTGGCCAATTACTGCCCCATCACTTTACTCTTGTCCATCAGTAAAGTGATGGCAAATGTCATCAACAGAGCTATCAAGCAGCTCCTGCTCAACAATAACCTTCTCAGTGACACTCAGTTTGGATTCCGCCAGAGTCACTCAACTCCTCTCCTGAATACAGCCTTGGTTCAAACATGAACAAAAGAGCTGAATTCCAGAGGTGAAGTGAGAGTGACAGCCCTTGACATCAAGGATACCTTTGACTGAATGTAGTATCAAGAAGCCCTGACAAAACTGGAACTAATAGGTCAAGATTAGAGTGGTGCTGGAATCTTGACTCTCACCTCCAGCATCTGCAGTACCCACTCCTGCCTGGAACCAATACGTTTCACGGATTGAACTGTCTGCTGGTTGGAGTCATTACTGGCACACAGGAAGATGGTTGTGGTTGTTGGAGATCAGTCATCTTAGCTCCTGGACATCTCTGCAGGCGTTCCTCAGGGTAGTGTCCTAGTACCAACCATCGGCAGCTGCCTGTGCCAATGAGCTTCCTTCCATCATAAGGTCAGAAGTGGGGATGTTCGCTGATGATTGCACGATGTTCAGCACCATTCTTGACTCCTCAGACACTGAAGCAGTCCAAGTTCAAATGCAACAAGACCTGGACAATATCAAGGCTTGGGCTAACAAGTGGCAAGAAACATTTGCACTACACAAATGGTAGGCTGTCACTAACAAGAGATAATTTAATCATTGCACCTTGACATTGAATGGTGTTACCATCTCTGAATTACCCACTGTCAACATCCTGGGGAGTTATCATTGATCAGCAACTCAACTGAATCGCTACATGAATGCAGCGTTTACAAGACGAGGTCAGAACTAGGAACACTGTGGTGAGTAACTCTCCTCTGACTCCCCAAAGCCTGTCTATCATCTACAAGACGCAGGTCAGAAGTATGATGGAATACTCCCCACTTGCCTGGTTGGGTACAGCACCAAGAATACTGAAGAGGTTTGATACCATCCAGGACAAAACAGCCTGCTTGACTGACACCACAGACGTCCACTCCCTCCAACACCAACGCTTAGTGAAAACTACAAGATGCGCTGCAGAAATTCTCCAAAGATTTTCAGACAGCACCTTCCAAACCTTTATCAAACTAAATGATAGCAATTCTCCTGATATCATTCAAACATATTAAACCCAGTCACACCCTATCCCAGTAACCCTGCATGACTAATCCAACTAGCCTATACATTATTGAACACTATTGGCAATTTAGCATGGCAAATCTACCCAACACTCACTTGTTTGGACCTTGGGAGAAAACCTACGCAGGCAGCAGTACTAACCACTGAGCCACCATACCTCCCCTAAGGTGGGCAGAGCTCATTCCTGGTATATATTGTTGTCATATCCAATGGTGTTATCAGAGATGTTTTAGGTAGATTCATTATCACCAATCCTCCATATTGATATTAGTTGAAGTTGACAGAGTCACTGACCCCAAATGGAGAAAACTGCCCACAAAAGTTTTGACAGAAATAGGCTCAATCTTAAGAAACAGATTAGGTTTATTATTTAGTACTTAATAGCTAGCTGCATTACACTTGAGACAAATGAGAGTTTTTGTGAGAGCTCAGGTTAAACTTAAGAGTAAGTGCACACTTACTTTTTAGTTACATAGAACCTAGTACTTAGAAACTCATACTGGAAACTGATTAACTCCTCCTTGGCACTGTCTCTATTTCCTAACATGTGGAACCTAAGGAGAGGAGTGAGCAATTCAATCTATTGAGCATGTACCATCATTTTAGATCATAGCTGAACATCTCAATGTCATTTCCCATACAATCTCCATACTCTTTAATGCTATTGATTTCTGTCTTGAACTTGCTCTATCATTGAACTTCCACAGGCCTCTATGTAAAGAAATCCAAAGATTGTCCACTCTTTGAATCCTTACCTTGATTTTCCTGAGATTATATCCATTGGTTCTAGCATAACCAGCAAGTAAAACATCCTATCCAGCTCTATTCTGTCATACCCTGTAAGAACTTTGTAATTTTCTGTTAGATCACTCCTCATTCTTTGAAACTATAGAGAATAAAGACACAGTTCCCTCAGTCACCCCACATACAATAAACCTGTTACTGCAAGGATTAGTCAGGTGAACCTCCAACGGACTCCCTCTTTGGCAAATATATATTTCCTTAGATGAAGAGATAAAAGCTGTACAAAATGCTCCATGTGCAGTCTCACCAATGCTCTATAAATGTGTAACGTGCCACGTTTACTTATGTGCTCAAACTGCCTTGAAATGAATGCCAACATACCGTTTGCCTTTCTAACTGCTTGCTGCACATACATACAGTGATTCATAGACAAGGACACTCAGATTGCTTTCACCATTTGTAATTCCCAAACTCTCAAAATTTAAGAAATATTCTGTCTTTCTGTTTTCTTTTCCATCAAAATGAATTCCTTCACAGTTATTTACAATGTATTCCATCTTATTTGTTCAAGCCCAGTCGCTTAGCCTCTCCTCTTCACACTTTCTTGCATCTTCTTCATAATTTACATTTCTACCCAGTTTGGTGCCATCAGCAAATATAGAAATATTACATAAAAATACTAAACAAACTGCAGATGCTGGAAAGAGAAACAAAACCATAAATTGCTGGAGAAACAGTATCCTTGACTACACTTCCTCACACCCTGCTTCCTGCAAAGACTCTATTCCACTCTCCGAGTTCCTCCACCTTCGAGGCATCACTTCTGATGGTGCCAACTTCAACAAGGGAGCCTCTGAAATATACAACATCTTCCTCAACCAAGGATTGAAGGAACCACAGCTGGATCCAACCCATCTTCTGCACTTCAGCCCTCAGCCCCTCTAATGCCTCCCACAACTGGAATAGGATCCCATTTGTCCTTACCTACCAACCCACCAGCATCCACATCCAGAGGGTCATTAGCCCCATTTCTGCCACCTCCAGTGGGATGCCACCACCAGACACATATTCCCCTCCCCTCCCTTGTCAGCCTTCCGCAGGGACAGTTCCTTTGGGACACCCTGGTCAACTCCTCCTTCACTGTCAATACATCCCCACACTTCATGACACCTTCCCCAGTAACTGCAGAAGGTATTACATCGGCCTGTTTACTTCCTCTGTCCTCAGTATCTAAGAGCCCAAACACACCTTCCAGGTGAAACAGCGCTTTACTCGCACTTCACACAATCTAGACTACTGCACTCGCTGCTCACAATGTGATCTCCTCTACATTGGGGAATAAAGCATAGACTGGATGACTGATTTGCAGAACACCAACATTCTGTTTGCTAAAAAAGACCCTGAGCTTCCCGTTGCCTGCTACTTCAATACAGCACCATGTTACCTGGTCAACATCTCTGTCTCAGACTTGGTGCAGTGCTCCAGCGAAGCTTAGCGCAAGCTGAAAGAACAATACCTCATTTTCTGCTTGGGAACTCTGCTGTCCTCTGGATTCAATATCGAGTTCAACAATTTTAGGTCTTGAGGCACCTTCTCCCATGCCGTTACCCCAGCCCCACATACCAGACCTTTTTGTCACATGGTCTTCTATTACATACAACGTTTTGTTAGCCACTAATAGTTCCCTATTCATTTACCTAGGCTGACCGCTGTCCACCTCTTTATCTGTCCAACTGTTTTTTTGGGCTTTATCTCAATCTATCCTTTGCACCTTACCACCGCTCCCTCCACAATCCCCCCACCCCCCCCACCCCTACCCTACCTTCTGCATAAAAAGCAACTTTTTCCTAGCTACCCCAGTTCTGAAGAAAGGTCGCTGGACCTGAAATGATAACTCTGATTTCTCTCCACTGATGCTGCTGAGATTTTCCAGCAATTTCTGTGATGGAAATATTACAATTGGTGCTAACACCCATTTATATAGATTGTGAACAGTTGTGAACCCAGTGACCTTTGCCGTGCCCCATTAGTAACAGCCTGTCATCCTGCAAATGATCTGTTTATTCCTTCCCTTTTCTCTCTGCATTTATAGAATTCTACTAAATATTCAGTTCCCAAATTCGGTCACGCTGTAGGTATTGTCTCCAATTGCAATTAGATCATATCCAGTCATCTCAATTTGTGCATTCAAATCATCAAGATTTCTGAGAATACCGCACACGTTTAGAGAGTGTCTTCAATTCAGCCTCGAGAACATTATTCACCCCTTTGATCCTATTTGATGCTTTCATTACTTTATCTGCCTTCTATTTTTGCTTACTAGTCTTCTACTTCCTTTTAACAGTTTTCCTTTCTTCAACCCAGAGTTCCTTCTTGGACACCGATCCCTTCAATAGTTAAGTTTAAATGCTCCTCAAAAGGATTACAAAATGTGAGGATTTTACATCTAGTCCTGTCAAGATGCAATTTGCTCAGCTTATGTAGGTCCCAATTGCCCTGCATTGGACCTAATGCCTCAAATCTGATGGCCTACCTCTGCACCCGTTTAGTTGCTCAGTTCTCCCGTTTCTCAGCTCACTTGCATTTGGGACCAGGAGTTATCTTGAGTTTACTGCTTTGGGGGTGTTGATTTTCAAATTCCTTCTTAGGTCCACAAAATCTGCTTCAGGACCTCATTCCCCTTCGGACCAAGCCATTGGTACTGATGTGAGCCACAAATTCTGGATCTTCATAATCTCCCAGAAGAATGTCCTGCAGTGGAACTGTGACATCCCTGACCTGGTATCAGGCAGGCAACATACTATCCTGGAGTTACACTTATAGCCACAGAAATGTCTGTCTGTACCCCTAATTGAAGAATGTCTTATCCCTGCTCTTCCATTCCTCTTCCTTCTGTTCTATTAAGTTGAGCTGCCTGTGTGTCATTGACATGGTTCTGACTGCAGTCTTTTGAGGAACCATCACTTCACCAGTTTCCAAAGCAGAAAAACAATTTATGAATGAGCTCATCTCCAGGTAGTCAATGCAAAACTTGCCAGTAACCTTAGACTGCTTGGTGGTCACTCATGGCCACAGTGTGACAACCTCCTTAAACATGCTACCCACTAGTCCCCTTGAGTCTCCAGCCACTGGTCAAACATGGAAACCTGAAATTCAAGCTTGTGTAGATGGTGACTCTTCATTGTATATATGTGGGGAGCTGAGCTTATAGAGAGAGAAAGAGAGAAAGTAAAAAAAAGAGAGAGAAGGTAGTGGTAAATAGCAGCTACTGGGCAGAATGCTGGCAGACACTCATTCTTGATTGAACAGAAGGGGCCTTCAGAGATTTTGGGGGGAAGAAATTACCAGAATTTGTGTCATTGCATGAAGTTTTTTCCAGAATTTTCAGAAGACTAAGCCAAATAATTTTTGACACATGCTAGAAATTTATGATTCAATGAAACTAGGAGAACGGAGCTGGGAGCGATTTTGGACTGATTACTGATTTTCATAGAATCCCTACAGTGTGGAACAAGACCATTTTGGCACAACAAGTCCACACCAACCCTCCAAAGAGAAACCCACCCAGATTCATTTCCTGAACTATTACTTTACATTTACCCCTAATTAACACATCTAACCTACACATCCCTGAACGTTGTGGGCACTTCAACAAGGCCAATTCAGCTAACCTGCATATTTTTGGATAGTGGGAGGAAACCCATACAGACATGGGGACAATGTGCAAACTCCACACAGACAGTCACCTGAGGCTGGATTCGAACGTGGGTCCCTGTCACTATGAGACAGCAGTGCTAATCACTGAGCCACCATGCTGCCCACTAAAGGTTTGTAAAGATTAGCAAGGAATAGGAGAGTTATCTGAAAAGGAAAACTGTGAAGGTTATAGGGGAAGTGGGAAAATGGCACTAAGTGAATTGTGCATTCAGCTGATTCAGACACAATGAGCCAAATGTCTTTTTACTGTGCTTAACAACTCTGATTCTATGACACCATTCTGTTGACACTGTGGTGGAGTGGTGTGAAGTTTTGGTTAATTTATTAATCCAATAAAGAATATCTGGCTTGTGGTTTAAATAACAGTTGACTATTAAGTAATGTTTAATCAATATTAATTTTAGTTTCTGTGTTTCGGTAAATGTCTTAAAATTGAAGTGTTCTCCTATCATTTCCTTAAGTCGATCGTTAGGAATTCATTCTTCTTTTTAAAAATTTTAGTCTCGATGGAGATTGTAACATCCTCCTTATGTGACATGGAGGAAATTAAATAACTTAAACTGAGAAAAAAAGACTGAGCATGTGGCATGGTGTTGGTGTCCAGAATGCTGAGTCATGTTTTGCAGCAAGTGACTTAAAAAATCTTGCCATGTGGGTCAATGAAACTTTACAAAGTTATCTAACCCATTGTAATGGCATCACATTGGGCATTTAATATGTTTTTTTCTGTCAGTTGCTTAATAAATGTTTGAAAATAAAAATAACTTCCAACTAAATTATCCAGCTTGATGCTTTTGTGACCCTCAATGGATCATTAATCAATTTGGAATGGACCAATCTGAGATCATTATGTACTCAAAATTGGTTAATTGTTGTTAACTCGATTAGTATGTTGAATGTAACAAAATACGTGCGATGAAGTAATCCCAGAAACTTTTCCTGCGGAAAATACATTTGACCAACAGAGCAAGACAGATCCTCATCCAATAGTCACTAGTAAATGTCTTTCACTGCAGTGTAAAAAACTTCAAATATCATGCAGTATTAAAAATAGCCAACTACCTTTAACTACAAGATGACATGTAAATACAAGTTGTTATAATTTTGTGATCAACACATTATTTTTCAATGATAATAAATTTAAAACTAAATTGTCTTATAGTATCTGATATTGTCTTATAGTATCTGATGATATTCTACAATCACTTAATTTATTCAAACAAATCCTATGAATTTTATAAGTACTGTTAGTATGAGCTTCCATTATCAAAATAAATCCAATTTTGTGGGAGGGTTAATTTCCTTTTAACATTCATTAGATATGATAAAGTTGCCAAACCATTGCCAAAACTGAGCATTAACAAGCCAATCACAGTGTGGACATTCAATACTGTCAAGCAATTTTAATCCACAGAGTGAATTGGCACCTCTGCAGAACAGTTGTCAGTTTGGTTGTACACTGTGAATTGAACAGCAAGGTACATCATCGCAAATGCAGACATATTCGTGCAACTACAGAAACTGCTCCTTCACTTCAGGCAGTGAATCAGAAACAAGAACAGTGCATAGAGCACCAATTGTCCTTAGTTGTCCACTATTCCTCAACAACAAAAATAGATAGGCATTGACAGTTACCACAGCAACAGCACTCACCATGGGAACAATACTCTTCAGGTAAGGATCATCATTCAAGGAATGAAAAGGTATCAGGGAAACAGCCAAAGACAATACACTCAGGTACCATAATGATACCTGGATGACCTAAAGATAATTTCTGCAAATGCAAGAGCAGAAACTAATGAAAGTGGGACTACCTGAAGTTAATCATTGATTTATTAATGAATAATAATTTTATTTGTGATCATCTATATTGA